>NC_142044.1:6797185-7149685 GCF_982192425.1 Myodes glareolus | reverse complement strand
TGGTTCACAAAGGGATTGAAAGTACTGCAGAAGCCCTGTGTAGGAGGCCACGGAGAAAATAGTGCTCCAGCAAAGGGGTCGGTAGGCTAAATTCCTCTCTGGTTGCTTGGACTCTTAATGTCAAAACAGTCATACATGCATCCACATAGGAAAACACATTCTTGGAAGCTGTATCTGTTCCCAGAGTTAAAGCATTACAAATGACATTATAGAGGGTTACAAAGAACTCCGTCATGTATCCTTTCCCACGAATTGAAGACTGTGGAAGGTCAGGGTTGTACCAGTCTCTGTACTGCTCTGCTCCCAGGATTTAAGCCACTGCTTGAATACTGCAGATGTCTAATTAATATTTTGAACCAGATAAGTAATTAGGTGAGTGAGTGAAGTCATTAATAAACAAAACTCACACCACATATCCAAGTACATATTATAAAAATAATCACACTTCTAATGACAAGGAAAGCACATGAAATTGCTTTAATAGGGAGAACTTCCACTGTGTAAAGAGTCCTAGGGCAAAGTTTGAAGAACACAAGTAAGTATGAGCCCAGTAGGTGAGCCATCTAGTTAAATTCTCATTGGAGAATTTTAGATGTTTATTCAGACTGCAATAAAGGGGTTCTGAAATGCCCAGAGCAGTGTAGGCTTAAAACTACAGCTTCAGTTCAAACGAATGAACCACATAGGAGAATGTAAGGAAGCCAGTGTGTTAACATGTATATACAATTCTATATGGAAAGAATTACTTAGGTGGTATATGAAAATCAAACAGTATTTAATAGGTCTTGGTAAACTACACCCAAATTTTAAAGGGATTCTCATCACCAGATGAGATTTCGTGAACTCCTAGAGATATTAAAAACCACAATCATATAGAAAAACAAATTAATTCAAAATAGAGAATTCCTTAAAGCATACTTTTCAAGGATGACACTTTCCTAAAAAATTTCAGGAGAACATCAGGCCTGTGCTGAGAACAGCCTTCATCCACTTCCTAAGAATTTGTTTCCAGATTTACTGTGTATGTATTCCAGAGTTTTGCAAAAGTAAGTGAAATCACATACTTGAAAGCCTGTATACCTGGCACATAGTACAGATCTCTCTCTCTCCCTCCCTTTCCTTCTTCCTCCCTCCCTCCTCCTGCCCTCCCTTCTCTCTCTCTCTCTCTCTCTCTCTCTCTCTCTCTCTCTCTCTTTCTTTCTTTTCTTTCTTCTACTGAGCATCAACACAGGAGGAGACGGGAGATTCTTTTCCAAGTTTAAGTGACTTTCTGTGACAAATCTCTGTCAAGTAGCAGAACAACTGCCGTAAATCATCACATTAGGTTTCCTCATAGGAAGACATTATTTAAAATCAGATGCACAAATTATTCCAGACGTCTTAACTTATAAGAGAGTTTTTTGACTGCAGTTTAGCACACATATTGAAGGATATGACATACTAAACCCTGTCTTTTATGTGAAAGAGATTGTATTGTACTGTTGTACTTCTCAGGAGGTGGGTGTACAGAACCAGTTTTGGCCAATGAAAAGTATATGTGTGTGTGTGTGTGTGTGTTTACATACATATACATATACACACATATATGTTATGTATACACACATATGCATATAATGAATGACTTGTGACATTTCTTGAAACTTTAAAAATACTTTGTGTTTAAACCATCTCCTTCTCCCTCATTGTAGATAAGCAGCTCCATTCAAATTTTGGTCCCTAGGATGCAGTCACCCCCAAGGAAGTGCTAGCTGCTGCTCAATGTATATCAGCATCAGTTATTTTCCATCATTTGTTACAGCGGCTTAGTCCAGAGTGCTCTGACTGACACAGACATTCATCTTGAGGACTGGCTTCCAGTTCTATAAATCCATTGCATAGGCTCCACGTTTGCAACCAGATCAGAACTTAGTATCTTCTATTCAAATTCTGATCCCTTTCTCAGACGACTCCAATAGCAACTGATTATGGAAAAAAAAATTAAAGTTTTAAAATCGTAATTGTTGAAGGAGAGCTTTCTGTCCGTTCATTTCCTGCACACTGGGTTTCCAATCCCTCTATGTCTTCCCCGATCCTGGGATAATCTGGCATTTTACCCTCTCCATGTTGGTCATTTCCTCTTCCTCAGATTGTTTCTGTGCTTAAACATGCAGTGATCTTTCTGAACTCTTTGCTTTGTCTCCCCCCTTTTCTATCTGGGAGAGACTCCTTCTTTGTTTACTGATGAACTACTCCTTCTTTCTGAACCCGGAACAGCAACTATGAGACCTTCTTGCAAAGCCTAGACAATATCATGGGCTACTTTGTGTTTCCATAGAACATGTGTTTCTATAGACAGTAACTAAGTTACTGTCTACTTTGTGTTTCCATAGAACATGGTGCTTGTGACCATCAAGGCACTGATTTATTCATTAGGATGATTCTTTGTTTTTGAGACCAGTGTCTTTTTTTTTTGTTTGCTTTTAAAGCCACAGTGCACAGAGGTAAGTATTCTAATTATCCCGTACTTAGTAATCATGAGGTAATAATGGTTATCCACTCATTCACTATTTGGTTTGGGTTATTAATAGCTGGACTATTAATAACATCTTTAGCTAAGAAAAATTGATACCAAAATATGATATTTTATTTTAAGCTATTTTGTTGGTATTTGTCTGCTTTAGGAAAGTAAGGTTCAGCAAACATTCTAGGTCTCTCCTCATCTATCACCATTCACTGGCATGAGCAGAACCATGTCAGTTCTTTATTGTCTTCCCCTTCATTCCCAGACTCTTCTATCTACTGTCCGTTTGATGTTTTACACACTCCCACCTCTACTGTTCATTGGTAGGTTCCCCGAGGGCCCCTCAGAGCTTATATGCTGACTTTCCTCGTTCTAAAACTCAACTCGCTCATTCCTTCCATGGAGAATGGAAGAAATTCCATTTCAAATTCCTTCTATGTTTTGCCAGCAGTTTAGAGAGGGCAGTTCTTCCCTGAATTCTGCTTGATTTATCACCAAAATCATTGGACACTTAGGGTACGATGTGACTTCATTTCGAGTGTATTCTCTCTCCAAGGAAGCTGGTTATAAACTGAGTAATGAATGGGGTAACATTTAATGACTTTCAACCTTATTCCCCAGATAAGTACCTGTGCAAAGTTCACCTCTATGAAACAGAGCATCAGCTAGTTCTTCCTTGACAGTGGGAGGTCCTGTATTGGACTGAGAACCTAGGCAATTCCAGGTCTTAGGTCTTCTTGCTGATTACTTCTCAGCACAGTAGAAATAATCTAATAGATCTCTTCATCATTTTTAATTTGGCATTAACTTCAGATTCACCACAGTTTTCTTTTTCTTCTCCAAGGAGAAGATTTTAATTTTGAAGACTACAGTTACATATAGAGGCTAATGACGAAAGAATAGAGTGCCCCTTGACCAGACAAGTCAATTTAAACTTTTTTTTTGTTAGAATAACTATATAGAAACAAACCACTACAAAATATCATAACAAGTAAGTTAGGTTCAAGTGACTACTCAAATTTCTTGAACTGAAAGACCAATGAAATGATGCTAACTAAATAAAATCACTGATGATGAGAGACACAGGAAGCTGAAGAGACTTGGATGCATAAATTTCAGTGATTTTATTCCTTTTTGTGAGGTTGCTTCTAGAAGTCTGTATCTTGGGATGCTAAATAAACA
This sequence comes from Myodes glareolus, assembly GCF_982192425.1. NCBI lineage: Eukaryota > Metazoa > Chordata > Mammalia > Rodentia > Cricetidae > Myodes > Myodes glareolus. The sequence continues at coordinate 7,146,003 of NC_142044.1, read as the reverse complement.
CTTTCCAGCATCCCCACAACGCTGTTTTCAAGCCTGCTGATTAGAACCTTTGGTTTTGGAAATCATGGATCCAAATTAAAGCTACAACTTTAAAGTAAGGTAGCAGAACAATGTTAGGCAGAATAAATAGAGTAAGCTTGCTTAGTAGTGCCTCGTTCCTTTGGAGGATAAAGCTTAGGGAGGAAGACCCACCTGTAGGACAAAAAGACCTCTTTGCACAGTACATAAAATTTGCAACACCCTACAAAATAGCAGAAAAGCAGTCTTGTGCCTTTTCTCTTGATATGAGAAAAAGCTCAACCAGTGACAAGTTACAGGGTGTCGTGTTAATGTAGGGTGAGAAGGTGCCTTATTAATGCCCCCTTCTTTCTACCACTATTACAGCTGGTGGAGAGTTATTGTCTTGATCCTCTGATAAAAATCAACCCTGGATAGTTCTATATCTCATTCAGGAATTTGCAAATTCAGATCCTCTGGGTAAATGTAACAGACGGGTCAAGAATGAATCTATCACTTTGACAATGGGGAAGAGTAGACATTTAAAAGTTTGTTGCAATACTTATCCAAGAATTTTTTCCCAATAACTTACTATCAATACAAGATAAGAGGAAGCAGAAGTGAGTGGCAGAGGGAAAAAGCTACAAGAAATATCAGTTTGATGTACAAAAATCACTGGATAAGAGTGAAAGATGAATTTAAGGAAGCGCACTGGAAAAGCAGATTATGCCTTTGAAGCTGGAGAATAGAGCTGACACTGCAGAAAATCAAATCAGTTATGTAGATACAAACTTGAAAGCACCCTCTCAGAAAAAGAAGTCAAAGTACATTCTTAAAAGTAGAAAAGATGATGTATTGCAAAGGGAGAAAGCCACCTCATTTAAGAACATACTGGAGCCAAGTTAGGATGTGAGAATAGTTGGAAAGCAGATTATGGATGCACTAAGGAATCCACAGTGATCCACCAGAATGAGACACTGTAACACACACACACACACACACACACACACACACACACACACACACGGATTAAAAATTTTATCTTCATGAAAGAAGGCTTGGGTGACATTTAGAAGACTTGGGACTCAAATGGACCTACACAAATAGAAGGAAAAAAGTTAAAGCAACAAGCAAAGAGATTAAAAAAAAGAAAGGGGGCAACAAAAAAATGTATAGAAATAAAAATTTAACCTTTGTTTGGTCAAGGCCTGGTCATGTCTAAATCAGGCTTGTTCAAGAGAATTATAAAGTTGGTCATAAATATGACTTAAATTTTATAACTGTCATATCCAAATAATAACAGAAGCAGAGCTATAATTTTATTAAATGCTTTATTTTATGTAACTTAATGTATTTAAAATAAAATTGATTTTTATCTACTACTAAATATTTGATATCTGTATAGATTTTAAGCTGTTAGCATACCTAGTTCTGATGAAGGACATTATTGTGCTCAATTGCCCTAAGTTGCAAGTACCTACCATTTGGATAGTACAATATTGGATAGCGAAATATGCATACAAAATATGATCTCATATCCAGCTTTGATGCATTTTAAGTGAGACAGCAACAATAATGTAAACTTTACCCAAACTGTGAGAAATCTATTTAATCTAGTCTTTAATTCAGTACTCAAGAATAGAAGATTAACAGAAGAAATATGTTATTTTGCTTATTTTACGTTTTTTGTTTTTTTAAAAGAACACGTGGAATGAAAAAAAAAACCCAGCAGTCATTGAAATATAGAGCCTGGAAATAAAAAAATCATAACAATGAGAATTCAATGCAATATCTCATGTTTCCCCATGTAATATTTAATATGTTGTACAAAATGGTCTAATGAGCACATGCCTTTTTCATAAAAAGGTGATCTGACATTAGTAATTTACTATTTGGTCATTATAGAGATGTGGAATGAAAGACTTTGTGTTCGAGGTACTTACACATTATAGAAAGCTAAGGAAAAGCAGAACAAAATTCACTGACTCAATATTTACTTATGGATTGCCTGTGCTGAAATAGATGCTATGCTTCTGTGGGGTCTTGTCTACATGGGATGTAGATTTCAAGGAAATCATTTTTCTTTTTCTTAAAGGTGCAGTAAATATTACTGGTGCTTTTCTCTTTGCTCTTCTCCCTTCTTTTCTCCCTGGATAGAGTTCCCTCCTTAGACCAAGCTGATCTGGAAGTCACAGGGATCTGCCTGTCTCTCCCCACCTAATATTGGAATTAAAGACATTCGCTGTAGTGATACCTGGGTAGTTCTCTTTGGTTTTAATCTTCACTTCCAAAAAAAGAAGTCTGTCTTCATCTTTGCTAATCAAAGTCACCATCCCCTAACCTCGGAGATACTGGGAGATGAACAAACCAGAATACTATAACAAAGAAAGTCTAGAAGGGCTCGTTCTTAAATGGTGTTCTTTCAGAGGACGTCTGAGAAACTACAGTGAGGTTAGTTTATTCATCCAGGTGACATGACTCTTCGTTAGCTCCTGAAGCTCGTCTGTGTATGCTTGTGGCACCCACACTGAGGAGGAAGATGCTTGTTTGGGAGGGTAAGTTGAGGTGCTGAGTTGAACTTAAAAATGAAGTCATACCCTACCCTGATGGAAGAGTGATCTGGCTTACTGGGCCAAGGATAAAGATATTCTTTACTATTAGGTAATGTGGCATATAGCGTCATTAAATGACTTTGACAACTCCAAAGTTATGAAAATACACTGCAGACACATAGTTATTAGGAATTAATACTAGCAAATTAATGATAAAATAACAGTAAACGCTAGTAATTAATAATACTTAAAACTCTTTAAACTTGCCATTAAACTCTCAGATAGCAAAAGAATGTAACATATTTCAACATTTACTTAGGGGAACTTTTGATCTAAGTCCTATGATACATGTAAGACATGGAAGATTGTTGCGAAGAACACTGATAGAGCATGTGTGTGGTGGTTAGGATGGGTTCTGAAAAGGCTAGTGCTGATACCTCGACCTTTCTTCCCTTGGGCTGCATCTCTAGGAAAATGTAGCTAATATAATTTGGTTTAAAGTCAGATTGCAAAGGAGCTCACATTTCTTTAAAATCAACATATATTTTTGCATAAGTTAAATGTGGCCATGGGACTTGCCCAGTTTTCCTCTGATATTCAAGCCTGGTTGAGGTTTCCTGTGATATCAAAATGAAATCATATAAAACTGATACCCATTATTCCTAGATGCAAATTAGCTAATGAAATAACCCTCTCTAGTATTGATCTTTGCATAACTATCAAGGCTGGAGAAATGGGTTTGAGATTAGAATCTGTCATGAAATATTAATCAAGGGGACTATTGGTAGTCCCCTGCCTCTCTCCTGCTGCTGCTGACCATGCCTGTTGCCTTTGATCCAACCTAGCTTCAGTTTTTTCCTGTGGACGGAGTAAACACAAACAACAGCAACAATGTGGCTAAAGAGAATAGTAGGGATTACTAACGCACAAAAGTTTTGTTTCTTATTGGACATTGGTGACTAGTGCTTTCTATATACAATGTTAAATCACCCTTATCTAAACACTTAATATGAGATTTCTTATTACACTCGATATTATATAGGAAAAACTGATGTTTGGGAAGTTGGTTAATAAGCCCAAAGTAAAAAGTTAACAAATAAAAGGGTGAGGAACTGAACCTAAATCTGTCTAATCTAGAATTCACGATACTCAAGATTGACCTGTTTATGGTTATTATGGTTACACCCTTTGTTTGACCCATCACAGGAGTGGAGCGTGTCTGTGGGGAGGTTTAAATGATCAACTGTTTGAATTAGCATACCACACCACTTCTTTGAACCATCTCAATTACTGTCAGCACGGTTTGACATTTGACTGGTGACTGAGATGAAGGCAAAGCTAAGTTAGACATTACACCCATAGGTTTCACTCTTTTTAAATTTTTTTTTGTAACTAGATAAGCTGTGATGTGATATCAGGTGGAATGTTCCAGATTTGAAGACGATGCACACTTGAATATCACAGGTGTGGAGAAACAGTCCTAGAAAGGTGGTTTGGGGTGGGGGGAGATTAGCGAAAGGAAGTGTCATAAAGAGTAGTATATTTGAAACCAGAAGATGCTGGGCTCGAGGCTAAAATCTGACTTTATTTTGACGATACATGAGTTTTTGACAACTAAGGGGATCCTCTTTTAAGGGGAAGTTGTAGTGGAATCTTCATAAACCATGATATATATACACACACACACATATATATATATCATGTGATTATATATATCACGTGAGAGGTGACAGGGACATATAGTAACATAGAGCATGAGAGTTAAGGAAACAGCAGGATGGCAAAGCTAGAACTAAGAATATTTCTATTTTGGAAAGACTCCTTTTAAAACAAAATCCAGGCAAGAATAGAGTATAACAGAAAAATGTATGTTTGAAGTGAAAAATGCAAAATTATGTCATATTTATGATTAACACTGGGCAATTTCATCTAAAAGAATGGCCAATTTATATTATTATTATTATTTGCATTCCATCACTGCTTGGAACTTACATTGGCCCCCTTGAAAGTCATAGTTCCATTTGAGGGTTTTAATGCGAGTCTTCAGAGTACAATCCTATCTTGAGACAATGTGCCAGATGGTTAGATAAAATTAGATATCATCTGAGGGGCGAATGGCTCAGTCTTATCCAGCTTCAGCGTGGAAATGGATAGACAGAAAGGTGAGTATTGCTGTCCAGGACTAATCTTTCCACATCAGGTGGAAAATCCTGGCACCAACTAACCAAAGACCGCTGAGTCTTATTCAGCTTCAGCGTGGAAATGGATAGACAGAAAGTTGAGCATTGCTGTCCAGGACTGATCTTTCCACACCAAGTGGAAAATCCTGGTACCAACTAACCAAAGGCCGCTGAAATTGTCACCAGGACTCTAGACATCCCCTTGTTAGTCCCAACACCAATAGTCCCATAAGACACATGAGCGAGCAGCTGCCACCAGGTGGCACCAGCCTACAGTCAGGAAACAAGGTATTTGGGAGGCCCTATGGTGCGGTAGGAATGAGTGTGACTGAGGATGACCCCATGTATTTGGTGACTAGAGAATCCGCCCCTACTATCATTCTACAGATGATACAAGTAAGTCAGATAATTTATTCACATTATACAACATGCTCTTGTCAGTGGCCCAAACTCAGGCTACACAGTAGGCATTCTGTAAGAATGTAGAACCAGGTGTCTAACGACTTGAGCTCAAGTTCCAATGTGGCTGCTTGCTAACCATGAGCTGTTACTGACCATGGTGAGCCTGGACCCTCAGCTGTCACTCATTTACTCCCCACTGAGATGGAAAAATGATGCTGTGTGCGCCTGAGAGAAAATAAATCTCAAACAAACAAACCGCAAGGTGAGCCTCTCATACTTTTACTCTGATTTCATGTGTTAATCGTCTACACTTTCCGTAACAAATCATAAAGATAACAAATATTTGTTCTCTGGGGATGCTACGGGTTGCTTAGCAAACACAAAGTTCTGAGTTCAGTCTATAGCACCGCAAAACCTAGTGTTCAAGAGTGGAGGCAGGAGAATCAGAAGTTCAAAGCCATCCTTTTCTACGTGGCCAGTTTGGAACCATTCTGAGTCACCTGTGACCTTGTCTCAAAAGGAAAAACAACTGCATCGTTGAATCCAGAGAACAACATTGTTCCACTTAATTTAACAATTATCTTGCATGAATTGGTTAAATATCTACCCCAAGGTCAGCATGATCAGCATGATGGAGGCCATGAAAAATGCTGTATCATGGTTTCTAATTGAAAGGCTTGAGTAGCCTATTAGCAAAGCCAAAATGAATGGAAACAGGGTGAACGCAGATAATATACGAAGAGCATTAGACACAATGACAACACGGCTGTTATCAGGGAACACGGGAGTGAGTGAGGTCAGGGATGGAGAGGACACTCTTCTACAGAAGAATTAGATGTTGTCGGAAAGGGTGGATGTGATACCAACACGCTGAAAAGAAAGAGCTGTCAGCTATTCTGAGTCATCTCTTTGCTTTTCTCTGACTCAGTGGTTCCATTCGGGTTAATACGATCCCAGAAGCCTCCAGCAGATTCTTATCATAGCAGTTTTGTAATAACTGCTGACCTATCAGTGGGGGAATATTGAGAGACATGCACGGAGTATAATTTTTCAGCAGCTGTGGGCAGGTGTGCTGGAAAGGCAGCTCTCTTTTAAATGTATCAGCAATTCCTCGTCTGCAGCGCATAAAAGTTACCCACAGTTTGTATCTGTGCCAGGAAGATGAAGGCAATGCCTGCTCCACACACCAGTGGCGAGATGTGTGATTTCACCCTTGGAGAATTTGACAGAATAATCGACTTTGATGATTAATCCATTGTAACAGGAGGCTCAGCGTTGGTGGAGATGAATTTTCTGCCTTAAGTGACTCCCCTGTTGTGCCGCATTCTTTAAAATTCCTCAGGAGTTGGTGCACTGCGAGAGGGAAGAAGGTTGCAGACCTGGGGAAGTCGCTCTGATTCTTTTTGACTTGAGAAAAAGCACACGAGGTGGCTGCATGTTTTCTTTGGGTGTCTGGATTCGGCTAAATCAAGGAGATCTTAGAGACTGTGTCCCTTCTGGGAAATTCCTGATAATAAGAACACATATCTCACAAAAGGTTTGGGAGATTTTCTGTCACTTATGCAAAGTGTATTTAGAGAGTCTCTGTGGAGGTACTGTTACCATGTCAATATATCTGACCCAGGATTATCACGTGCAGTATATGTATCATATATACAAACACACATGCATGACCAATACATGTGAATATATTTATTCATATATCACTTTTCCTGCCAGCATCTCTTGGTCCTCTATCCTCCAAATTAACAATATTTTAGATTATGGAAAATTACTTAAGAATTTAGCCACTCCATCTTTGAGAGCAAAGAGGAAAATATTCTATATATATATATTAGAGGCTACATATGACTCAGCTAGACTCAATAGGAAAGTGTAGACTTCTTGGCCCAGTCCCCAGAAATTCTGAATCAGCAGGGCCAGGTCAAGGTCTGAGAAATCTACAGCATGTACTTCAGCAGGGGAATCTGAAGCAGACTGTCTGAGAGCCACATTTTGACGATATAAGATATAACAGAGTAAGTCAGATGGAGACTGAGGTTTTAGATCTTCTGCTTCATGGCTATGCATTATTAAGCCAAGCCATTAAAGTATATAAATTTATTTTCAATGCTAACCTAACAAATGTTTACATTTGACTGCAACCAAAATGATGTGTGAATGAGAATGTATAAATACCTACACACATAAAGACTGACTGATTCAGTGTGTGATACAAACCCGATAATAAAACACATGACTGTCTCTCACTTGGCCAGTTAGAATGCCCTTTCTGGCCTTTGGTCTATTCTTTCTTCCATGGTGAATCTAAGACGCAGAGAATGGCCAGCTCTACTTTAAACACAGCAGCTGCCTTCTAGTGCTGGTGTCCACTGTTAACCATAGTAAAGTCAGACTCCAAAAACAAATGTCAGAACAGAACTTCTTCCCCAGGGATGGGAGCAGTGCCTTCGTTGAGTGAGGTAATACTTTTAAATACCAGAATGTGATTTTTATCTAAATTTTGCACTTTTCCCAGAGGGCTAACTAGATAAGTAACATTGTAAGGCTGAATTTTCACCATTAATATGATTTTCTTCATTCTTCTGAGTAAGAAATAAACAAACAAAAATCACAATATCTAGTTTGTAGCTTGTGCTGATGTCTATAGTGTCAATATTGTTACTGTGGTCAATTTCATTTTATCTGTGTGGTAGTGATACACCTTCACAAATTACACACACACACACACAATATACATGTATGGTATGTATGGTATATATCATATGTAAACACTATATGTGATACATTATATCTATATATACTATAAATGATGTATATTATACACATATATCATATATGATGCTTTTTTCTGTACTGATATAATAGTTATAAACAGCCTCAAGATCATATATAGTAGTCTAGTAAACTAATTAAGAAATGGCAGAATTTGAACATTTGTTATCTATTAAAATTTAATTTATTTAAAGTTTACACCATTGATTTTTAAATTTTATCAAATTTGCTAGCTGAGTAGCTAGTATAATTGAACTCCAGTAAAAAATTTCAAATTAAGAAAAAATACATAGTATGACTAGAAATGAGAATTTGGGTTAGGGGGTGGATCCTTGTGAGGATGTGGTTTTCTCTGTGGATCAGGAAAACCACTGAAGAAGTTCTTTTTTAAAATGACGTTTCTTAATATCTAAGAGTATTTAAGCGCAGCTCTGAGGAGCAGTAGTTGGATGAACGGTATACAGAAATGAAGTCAGAAAATAACCTCAGAAGGACAGAGTATTAGACAACAATGTTTTTCAGACATGAAATCAGGGCCCTCATGAAACCAATCATCCTATAAAAGACACGTTCCGGAAAGGGATAGACAACTCTTCAGTAAAGGGACATTAACTGAATGCTTTGGGCTCTGTGCCTCCAACATTCTTCTTGTTTTGTTTTTTAAAAATTTATTAACATGACTTTTGTTAGTTTGTAGAACGGCAATCTGACAGGCTTATGGTTTAAAAAAATAAAACCAACTCCACCCTCTCCCCCCCAAAAAAAACCCAAAGCCTTGGTGGTCAACTAGATGGGAGTAAGGCAGACAAGGGTAGAGGCTAATATGATAACTAAAGTGGAAACAGAGAAAGAGAAATACACCACCATATCGCCGGGTTACAGTGAGTGTTCACCTGCTGGGATGGGGACTGGGCACCTAGCACACATGCTCCCTGCCATCTAGCGTCCCTCCTAATGATTGAGAAACCAAGACACAGAGAAGTGAAAACGAAAGCCACAGTATCATTCACCTAGAATAGTGGATATCAGTGCTTTTGGGGGACAGAAGTAATGGCTTTATAAAGCTGTTTCAATAACCACTACGTATGTGCAAACACACGTTTGCAGACAACACACAAACAGGTGTATGCTGTTTTGTGCCTTTTGCTTTATGTGTTTTTAGGTTAATTCAGAGATCTAGTGCTGAAATTAAAATATACTTTCCAGGGAGTTTTGCAAGCGTAGAAATGATTGCTCTTCCTCTCTATGTGTTGTTCCATTTGAACATAGAAAGTGGTTCTGCTTTCCTCTCATGAATATTAAAAAGACATAGCTTTTCTCAACCTACTTTTGAATTAAGCACATGCTTGACTTGATTTGTCAAATGTAATATGGGCAGAAGTTATATATTCGTTAATAGCCAGTGGGCATTTCACCATAGCCTAGCTTCCTAACACAGGGATCAAAGACGTCTGGGCTGGGCTCAGCTCTTCAGGATTCCTCAGTGAAGGCAACGGACGGAACCTCCCTGATGACCACATTATTCATGCCATCTGATTGGAAGGCAAACTTGTTACTTCAGACCCATGGAGTTTTAGAGTTAAGTATAATTTTGTCTATGGCAAATAGTACACCCAGCCCCAGGAATGAATGCTTCATTTAAAAACAAAGCCTCAGCCTGACTGTTAGGGAGTTTTTTTCATCCTTGCAGCCATACTACGTAATTCTACTAAACCTGATGGCAACCTGTGTGACCTTACCAGAAATTAAGCAGATTTAAAACATATAAACTGCAAGTTCCTGTAACAGACCAAAAGGTTAGCATGGATTCAAAGTTTGGATGATCCCTGAAGATGGTCAAAATGTGCAGACCCTGCCCGCTGTCATGGGGCTGAGTTTTGAGTTTCATAATGAAATCCAAAACCAGAGGAGAGAGTCTCAGGTTTCACTCTGGAACTTCCATGCGTCTCAAACTTTCGTATCTTTTTCAGGTATCATACTACGAAAGTTCCTAAGAATTTCCTTTAAATAAATAATGACTGCTAGTACCACCTATTAGTGCACTCTGCTGCTTTTTGTGTAAAAAAATGTATGTTATATGTATATATACATACTTGAATATGTATATATATAAATATATATATATATATAGTGTGTGTTTTTGCGTGTGTGTGTGTGTGTATTGTAGGTGTTGGAGAGATAACTCAATGGTTAAGAACATTGGCACCTTTTGCAGAGGGCCTGTGTTTGATTCCTAGCACCCACATGGTAACTTACAACTGTGTATAACTCCAGTCCCAGGGGATCTGATGCCATTTTCTGGCCTTCACACACGTGTTGCACAGATGTACCTGCAGACAAAATCCCAAATACATAGAGCAGTAAAATAAAATGTCTGCTCTTCCATTTACTCTCAGAGAAGTGTGGACTCTAAGTTGATCTTGGCGTTTCTTTGAGTCCACCCTACACTTTGTCATCCATCACTTTCTGAAGATTGAAACAAGTACATGCATTTCTTTGGAAGACAGGGGTTCAGTTGAGGAGTATAGTCAGTAAGATACAGATTTAAATCCCTCTGATGTCTAAGATTCCTTTAAATCTTGACCACATGAAATCTATACTCATAATCCAATGTGGCAACTTATTTTATAATCATGGTTTGCCATGAAACCCAGGCTATGTAATATTATACTGTTAATCCTGTGTCTACATCCCAATTGTTGGAATTACAAGCATCCTCACCATGCCCAGAAACATCATCATCATCATCATCATCATCATCATCATTATTATTATTATTATTATTATTATCATTATTGCTGCAGTACAGGGATTTGAATCCAGGTCCTTGAATGTGCTTGGTAAGTTGCCTTCTCATGAACAATACCCCCAGTCTCTCGATTGAGTTAAATAAAAAAAGCAACAGTGAACACTGGCCAGCACTGACAAAATGGCACATACCCTGAATACTAGTACTTGGGAGACTGAGACAGGAAGATGCAGAATTCTTGATTAGTTAAGAGTGATGGCCCTTAACCCTGTCTCAAAACAAAGCAACAAATAAGAACAAAAATATAAAAACATCACCCTAATCCTTTGAAAATCTCCATTAAAAATACTGAAGTCAGTGATATAGAATATAATAAAATGGATAAAGACAACTTTTATTATTTGTGAAGCTGTATCTGAGATTTCTGTGGTGAAAAAGATGGACCAGCGTAGCTTACTTTAAAGTGACTTGTTTAAATCATGGGTACAAAACTGTAAATCACATCTCTTAAAGAAAAACATTTCCATTTCCTTTTTTTTTAAAAAAAAACTTTCCTAAAAAGCATTCCTAAAATAGACCTAACAGAGACAATATTTATTCTAATACATTTTTCTACCACAAAACACAGAATAACTTTTAAGCAACCATCATGTTATACAACCCAAACCTCGATTTTGTTGAAGAGTAATTCTAATTAAAGTGAGTCTGTGCTTGGGAGTTATGGGTAAAGGTGCTGCCTTCACCAGCCTGATGACTTGAGTTGGAGTCCTAGAACCTGCAGGGGCAAAGGGGAGAACCTGTCTCCTGTAAGTTGTCTTCTAACTTCCACGGGCACATGGTGTCAGACATGCCCCCTCCAGCACAAGAGATTGGTGTGTGTGTGTGTGTGTGTGTGTGTGTGTGTGTGTGTGTGTGTGTTAAAACAATTGTGCTCTCTGAAATGAATGCTAAAACAGAATTAGGAGATTGTATAAGTTTATTCTTTTATTTTTAATTCAATATATGACATATGCTCAGAACATAGATGGTGTTCAGTTGCTTGCTACAGAATGATCATTCCCTTTAAGAAAAATCTTTCTAGATCAGAGTTTATTTGTAAAACTCGCAGCTCCTTTCTCAAAGAATCATTTATGACAGTAAAGAAACTAAAAAACAAGAACATGGAAGCTATTGTAAGTGTGTGAATAGTATCCATAATTAGAAATGCTCTAAGTATTAATTACTCTAAGTATTAATATGACTAGAACTGCATTACATGAATTTTCCTATTTAGAATTATTATGGTATACTTTGTTAATCCTCTGACTTTTGAGAAGCATGAATCTAAGAGGCACTTATTTTATGCTTAAAAACTGAAATAATCACACCTCCAGATGAAGTTTTATTTCTAGTGGATGTCAATTATGAGGAATCATTAAGTTCATTGCATCCTTTCTACTCATGCATATACTAACTGACACTATGAACTTTGTGTCCAGCTGCTGTATAGACAAGGGGGAGGACATGACCAGTTATGAGCAATGGGCTTTGATTAAATATTATCTTTCCCCAGTAACCACTTCTCCCAAGTGTTTAATATTGAAGGAAAGCAGAATTTAAGAAGGAAGGAGACATATTCCTGGAATATTTATGGCAAAAAAACATCATCCCACTTTGGGCCAAACACATTCTATTATTTCGTAAATGTTACAATTTTCAGGGGATAAGAGTCAATGCCCTAATACGAAGCATAATGCAGCTACGGTCATTGTTTCCCTCATTGAGAAAGCCTGGAATAGAGCAATGTCACCTGACTAAGCAGTGAACTTACCAAAATACCATCTTTACATCGAATTCAGGTTCCTTATCTTATTACATACCAGTAAGAAACATTTCATCAAGAAGCAAAATGCCAAGGCGAAAGACTCAATAGCACAGGCCTAATTCACCAGAGAAACAGAAAAAACCCCACAGAACAGGACTGTAGCTTGCAGTTGCTGGCCATGGATTCCACAAGAATGCACGATGCCAAGCAAGGTGTATCAAGTCTCGTCCTAATTAAATCTGCCTTCATTGCATTGCTAGGTTATTCATCTGGACCTACAATTGTTACTGATCACACCCTCTTCTACTCTTCAATTGTCTAATTCTGTTCTCTACATTTTATGGCTGGCCTAGGACAAGAGATTTCACTATTGTGTAGAATATGCCAGATGATTAAAGAGCCATGGTAAGTTCCTTTGAAAACATGACTAGCCAGTAATTCAAGTAAGAAACAATTATTAAATAGATGTCCAAAACCAGGGGAGTCAACAATGATTTTCGTGTCCTGTAGTTAGTACAAGATTACAAGAAGTGCAATAAAAAAAAAAGAAATTTTGGAACATGATGTCATAATTGTATCTTAGAAATACGGCCAGAAAGTCTTGTTATATTTTAGAACAAGCCCATGGGCATTTTAACCAAGTTGATGGAAATCAATTTCATTTCCAATGCAAAGCAACAATATACCTTTCATTTTTTTGTATACTAGTACATATTTTTGTGTGTTGATTCCAAAATATTTGTTTGGGGCACTATTCATGTAGAATCTTCCAGAGTCACCTCTTTTAAAGTCTTGCAATTTCTGTGTATGTTAAAGATCCTTAGGTTTAAATACTTTCATAGTTTTTGAGAACAGCTGATCACCGGACTCAGACATCTCGGCTCTGGCACTTGTTATCTGTACGGTTGTGCCTTGCTTACTCATTCTTGAGATTCAGTCCTCCATTCATAAGATGGGGTTAATCTCTCTCTCTCTCTCTCTCTCTCTCTCTCTCTCTCTCTCTCTCTCACACACACACACACACACACACACACACACACACACACACACAGAGTGGGGTTGCTGGGAAGATTAAATGTTATAGTATGTGTTAAAGTAATGCATAAAACATTCAGCATGTCTAAAAATGTATTTCCAAGTAAAATCATTCATTACTAGATTCATGGCCACATATTCTTCATAACTGATGGCAGTTATCTTGGTTTCTTTGTCTGTTGCTGTGATACCATCCTCTGCCACAAGCAACTTAAGGAAGAAGTGTTCAATGTGGCTCCCAGTTCAAGGGTTCCGTTTGTATGAGAGAGAAGTCCAGGCAGCAGGAGCCTGAAGCCATTGGCTGTATTTCACACGTGGCAACAAAGAGAAGGATGTGTGTTGATGCTCAGGCCTAATCCTGTACTCACACACTTCAGGATCCCAGGCAAAGAACAACCCAACCCACAGCAGGCAGGTCTTCTCATCTCAATTAACACAATCAAGAGAACACCTCAAAGTCATGACCAGAGGTCCCTCTGCCAGGTGATTCTGAATTCTGTGATCTTTTACAGCTAATCATTAGCATCATTGCAAGTTATGTGCAGTGAAGAAGCCATGGTGCAACCCCAGTCCACCACTCATTTGTCCCAGGAAGGCATTGGGTATTTATTTCTGCTTTACCAATTTGTGATAAGGAACTGGGTTCTGAACGTCTTCTGTGGCTCCTATTGGAAAGTGTCCCCAAATCAAGAGACTTTGTGTCCATTTCATGTTAGAGTGACCAGTAATTGCCCATCGCTGGTCAGGAAGGCCACGTTCCCTGAATCTTGAATGAATTAGGAGGTTGGTAACTTGGTGAGCATATCTCAGCCACAACTTTTAAGCCACTTTGTCCTTTAAAGCTACTGTTTGAATTTATATCTGCCATACTGCATATCTGCCTCTCAAATGAAAGGCAAAAGAGGTGTCATGCACTTGTTCTTAAAAATCCAAACAGACCCAAGGAAGAGCAGTGAAAAGGATAAAGGACATGTTATATATCGGTATATGATTTTAACCTCTACTCTTCTTTGTAAACATTAAATAATCTTATTTGTTGTAGTCCAATTTTCCGTTAAATGTTGAGATGTTCCCCGAATATACACTACACTAACGTCTTCATATAATTGACTTTGTATTAGAATACACGGGTTCAGGAAACATAGGCAGGCAATTATAGTGATTTAATATGGCAACATGCTTTGACACAAATAAATGGCTTTCCAATATTAATATCATGATTAAAACTTAGTACCTTAATTATACCCTGGCTCAGGATTTATTAACACTCTATGTCCACGATTGCCCCATCCTGTCTTCTTGTCCTCTATTTGACTAGAATGTCTGAGGTGAAGGCTGAAGCCACAGACCATTGGGGTGACAATCACTGACTCACTGGAGACCCCAACTTCCGACTTCAAGCTCCCTGCACCATATGCTAACCACTGAGCTAAATGTCCAAGAAGGGGGCTTCATCATAAAATGAATTGGAATTCATACAAGGGACGCAGTGCCTTGTAGGTTTGAATTGTAGTCCACATTCCCCTGTAAGACCGCTCATCTTATCTAAGTATTGCAGATGTTTCTCAAATGACCTAATAAATATTAGAATATCATTGAGGTAAATGAGGTAAATATGTCATTGGGATCTTGCAGCCTTACATAATTAAATGCAACATATCAGTTACCTATTTTTTTTTTCTTTCTAAGCGAGTTAAACTTGACTAGCTCGAATCACCAACACATTCTGATACAGAAGGTAAGATCTGTTCATGTGGGCTGTCAGAGGGAGGTGTGAAAGGGGGTGAATAGTTATCTAATTACCACAATATTTTAATCAATTTTGCATCCTAAGAGCACAGATCCCACCATGGATTTCAAATGGAAAACATCAAATCAGTCAGGTCAGAACTCCAACCACAGAAGAGGCTACGGGACTTCACAAACCTCCAGGGTTCTCTGCAGGGTCTGATAGTCTTACATAGTCAGCACCTACAGAACGTAGTTACGGCATCTCTGTTGGTGTGAGGCAGTCCATACATGCATGTATACAAAGGGAGTTTCATTTCTGTTGGTTGATTACTCTGCAGAACCAGTATGAAACCAGTTTGTCTTTCTGCATAAGGGTCTGTAGTTGGCACCAAGACGTGCATATTAGTTTTAGATAGATATTAAGAAGGAGTGAAAGATGAAAGAAGATTGTGTGTGCGTGCGTGTGTGTGTGTGTGTGTGTGTGAGATAGAGAGAGAGAGAGAGAGAGAGAGAGAGAGAGAGAGAAGAAGGGGGGAAGGGAGAGAGGGACTTCATGTTTTGAATTTATATTACAGGAGAGAGAACTCATACTCAGTTATCTGCTGCCACAAAATTGGCAGAGAAGCGGAGGAGGAGGAAGGAGGCTTAAAAGCTCCCAGAGTCCAAAACAAAAATAAGGTACTGACACTGCTCATGTATCTACAAGAATAGGAAGAAAAACTGATGGTGTCAGATCATGAAGGCAAAAATATATACACTTACATAATAAACTTTTAAAAAATGGAATCTTGAGCTGGAGAGGCTGCTCAGTGGGTAACAGGCTTACTTTGTGAGCCTGAAGACCTGGATTCTGATCCCTAGAATTCATTTATAGCTGGATATGGTGACACTCATCTGTAATCCTGGAACTGGGTGGGTGACAAAAGGAAAGGCATAAACCAGCCTAATGACTAACAGGGATACCCAAAAGGATGAACTTTAGGCTTCAGAGAGAGAGACCAGGTCTCCAAAAAACGTGGGGAAATGATTGAGGAAGATATCCGTGAGTCAACCATTTCCATAGACACTGGCTGGCACTAACAAGTATAGTCAAACCCAAATGCATGCACACACACAGACACACACAGCACACACACACACACAGCACACATGCACACACACACACACTATGTACGCAATACACATATGCAAGCTGAATCTTAAAGCACGATTCTAGTTTCATCTTTGACAATTATAGTGTTTTATGCAATGGAAATTTATAGTTAAATGTTTAAAATATGAGGACATATTGATTGAATTAAACTACATTAAGACTATTAAGAAAGCCATAGTTTTGCTGTGATATATAAGGAAGGTCTATTCTCATTTGGGTACAGTCTAATTTTCTAATAGGTTACTAATCCACATCCCACAATATGGTTTCATGCCACACACAGACGTGAGTGTCTTATCTCTGTGATATGAGAGGATCATATAAACGTTCCAATAGTGAGATTTTTTTCTTCAATATATTTAAATGTAGTGTATATTTTTCATATCAGTCTCAATATCTGAAGAAGTTCTAAAGCATAACTGTGTGGACAGCCTTCAGGAGAGTAATAAATAGACAGTAGGTGTTGGGTACATGTTAAATTATCTGGTATTAACCGTCTTATTAACAAAATTGTTTATTCTGATCTGAAGTGTGTTCCTATATGAGACCCATACTAGGAGTTTTTCTGCATCATGATGGTATTTATTTAGAATCTTCTCACATAATGTGGACTGTCTGGGGAAGGGGTAGAAGTCTATTTTGCAGTGTCTTTTTCAGAATTCATTTGTTATTTGTCTCTCTTTCCCCTTTACAAGACACGTTGAAGAGCAGTTGCTGTTATTTAGATAATGCCAGATCACAGTGGGCTAAATTCCCTATGGGTTCTGGTTAACTTAGCCTTCTTTACTAATGTGTGTGTGTGTGTGTGTGTGTATGTGTGTGTGTGTGTGTTTGGGTGTTGGGTATGCATGCATACACTGTTTGGTTGATTAGTGTTAAGGAGACAAAAATTAAGTGCCTTAATTTTTATCCCTATGCTGGAGACCTGGTTGGCAAAAGGGAGATGAAGATCTGAGTTCTTCTCGACTGAAAGTGAATAGGTGGGCAAACCTCTGTGGTTGCTCCACCCCGGTGGCACACTGGGTAGCTGGCTGCTCATGGGGAGGGAGAAGCCAGCTATGGATACACCACACTGAGACCCTAGACTCCTGACATAGAACAAGATCATGCTGCACTAACCCTTTTTGTTTGCTGCTAAAGAAGAGTCTGCCTTTAAAAACTGAGATGAGCGGTGCTCAGATGGTCGCATGGCTCGGAGGTTAAGAGCACTGGCTGCTCTGCCAGAGGTCCTGAGTTCAATTCCCAGCAACGATATGGTGGCTCACAGCCATCCGTAGTGGATCAAGAAATAAATAAGTCTTTTTTTAAAAACTGAGAAAAATAGTGCAACCAGGAAAAATATATCCAAGCATGTTATGGGAAAGGCAGAGAGGAGAACAAGGCATGGGACACCCAACCACCGTGGCTGCCACGGCCATCTCACCCCCAGCAGAGCACAGCACTTTATGCTTCGTAAAGGGCTTTCCACTTATACTTGATGCCCAAGATAAGCGTCTGTGTAACAATGTAATAACTATTCTTCTGGAAGACCTAACACAGGCAGCAGCCACACATTGTGGCTAATGTCTTAGTTATTATTTGTTGAGGCTCATCTCTTAAAATTAATGCACAGAGGACGCTGTAGCTGAAAACTCACTTGTTCCTCAAAACAAAGCAAAACAAAACAGAGCAAACACAAAACAAACACAGAGAAGCAGCCCTTTAAGAAGCGGAGCAGACACTTCCTGTCAAATAATGAACAACATTGTAAGACAGATTCATTCATAGTACAGCTGCGATTTGATAACCGGTTCTGCTTGGGATTTGTTTGTGAAATGTCACACAATCCAGGACGTTTTAATTATGTTGCATTTTATCCAAAGCTGCTGATTATGAAATGAGTGATCAAGAGTTAAATCAAACTAAAGTCTAGAAACAATGAAAAAAGAAAGACTGCGACCGTGCAAGCAAATCAAATGTGCAGCGTCTGGCTGACGGTTTCTGCTTTTGCTTAAGCGAAAATACCTCTGGCTCCAAAAGCACACATCATTCTTAAAAGACATCTGCAGTTTCTGGTTATCACATGATTCCTCACAGTAGGAAGCCTACAGACATCACCTTGAAGACTATATTTTCAGATAAAACATATCCCTAAGGACTTATCACATTCTCTGCAGCATTAATTTATGTGTATTTAACCACCGTCTCTCTGCTGTTTAGGAGTGTGTTGATGATGTATTTGAAGACAATGTGGCATGTACCTCACCTTTTGTTTAAGAGATTTGTTTCAAAACGTTTCGGTCTCAGTGACTCAAACACATTTTCACATTTACTTCACTCTTTGGGATTATATTATGCACAGGGGCAGGTTTACATCCCATTTAAATTGCACATAAACTGCATATTATAGATTAGAGTAATTCTAGTTTAATGATATATAACAGTACATAGAAATAGAAAATAAACTAAATGTTGGAAATTTTCATATATGAGTAAATGTTTTGGAAAACTTTACATTATTAAAAATTCAAAAATATGATCAGAACTGCCTTGATTATAGCAATTGAGAAATTCCTCTTTTTGCTAAGTAGAAAACACTAATAAAAGTGTTAGATTGTTATGTATCTAAACATTAAGTATCAATTATAACCAATTGTTGTGTTGTTTCTCTAGTTCCTTTATGAGATTAAATAAGGAAAAACAAAATGCGGAAATGAGAAATGTTTTCTATTTCTCTGTACAACCTAAAATGCTATTAGTATAATAAATTCTATTCTTATTTAACTAGTCTTAACAACAAAAGAAAGAGCAACAAAAACCAAAACCATAGTTTACCCAAAATTGTAGAAGTACTCAATCAATAATATATAGTAAGGTCTTACACACACACACACACACACAGGGAGGAAGGGAGAGAGAGAGAGAGAGAGAGAGAGAGAGAGAGAGAGAGAGAGAGAGAGAGAGATACACATAGTAATAATCTAAATCATACATAGAATGGGCACTTTTCAAATCTTGAATCTGACAGAAAAGGGTCAAGTATAATGCACATTGAGACTCTGGACAACAATCAATTTCAACACAAGTTACAACAGGCAACAGATCTTCAGAGGAGAACTAGCAAATGTCTTTAGTAAAATAACTAGGCATGATTATTCAGAGCTACTTGGGTACCATATCTGCACACACATTTGTGTAGAGTGTAGGAATACATTACCCCTCCCACACCCAACCCAACACAACTGTCTGCTAACATAATTCTTGAATATCTGATTAATTCTGAAAAATTACTAAAATCAACTCTGGCTCTCATTCCACATAGAATACAGATAAAGAAACTTCAGCATCCATAGGCACCGGTTGCTATGCAACCTGGTATAGCAGTATGGTAGAATAAGCTGGGCTTGTATTTTCTAGGCCCTAGTGCTTTGCCAACTTGATGTTTTGATACTCTAATGCATCTCAGCTGACTTCCATTAAGTAGTGTTTTGTGGGGTAGTATCCCAAGGTTAAAATGATTAAATAACTGTTATGGTTGATCAAATATAAGCCCTTATTATACACAGGAGGCAAAAATCATACATTTTAATTACATGCTTATCAAAGATCTATGTATTTACATTTCATTCTTCAATAATTATATTGAATTTATCGGACCTTTTAAACACACCTAAAATACTAGTCTTTAAAATATTTATCAAAAACAACAATTAAATAAGGCTGGAGCAACAATAAATAATATTCAGAGAATATCGAGTGATAAGTGTTTTGTTTTATGCCTTTGGGTAGCTACTTTAATTTTTTTCAGCGCAACCAAATTAATTATCTGAGAGTTTGTATTGTATTTCTCACTTTGCAACCATGCACAAAATAACCAAAACTGATCAATATTTGATCACAGTCACAGTGCATTAATTCAAAGTTCATTTTCGGCAGAATCACTGCCATTATTCACTTTTGAGAGGTATTACATGAATATGAGAAAAAACATTCCATTTTTATTAGAAAGGAAAAGACGGACCTTTAAAAATAATTGCATAGTTAAGACAAAGAAAATTCTTTACATACTATTTCTAACTATGTGTTCACAAAAATATCAATGAGGTCTCATTCTTAACATTTGGGTTTGTGCAAATATAAATTGTTCTTTTGTAAAGAATGAATTGAATGAAGAAAATCTCCTTAATAAAATCAGGTCTTGGAAATCCACTTATTATCAAAATGGAAAGCTGTTTAAAATCTAGCCATTAACCTCTAGCACTTATGTAAGAGCAGATTTATTAGAATATGAGTGAAATACCATTTTAGTAATTTACACTATAAATATTTCAAAATAAAAATATTACCGCTCATTTATTACAAAGGAAAGTGAATATGCCAAAAGTGAATGTGCCCAAATTTGCTTACATTTAATTTTAATGACAAGATGTTCATATAATCACATTTTATAGAAAGACAAAAAGACCAAAATAAATCCATTTGGATTCAATATTGCTTATTCCTGTCACTGTGTAAATTAAACCACAGATTTCTTTTAAGTAACTTTTTTGGTCATTCTTACTTGCACAGTTTACAAACTACTGGCTAAGAAAATTTCACCTCGCTGACTTTGTCCAGGACCTCAGAATGATGACATAGCAAGGCAAGAAGAGGCTGGTACTCACTTTGATTGCCCAGGCATTGGCATTTGTTTTTGCAAGTCATATTTCCATGGAAAGACGCTCTAAATCAAAAGATCAGTGTACAGTTAATCTAAAGCACATTGAAATGGAAGCTCCCCATGCTAGTTGCAATGACAACAGAAGGTAATTTTTATTCTTCTGATCATTCTACGGTTGGGAACTATCTAATTTCTATTCATATAACTCATTGACTCCAAAGTTCATTTGGTTTTGTTTTCAAATAACTCATGAACTTTGTCCTTAATGCAAGTGATTGCTTTCAAACCATAAAGCAGATTTTTCCAGTGTAAGACCATTCTGATGAGCAAAACTGGGGTAGCTAAATCCTCCACCAGCACTTTCAAAGTACATGTTTCCACTTTACAATCATTAAAACACCAACATGCTGTTGTGTGGCAAATAACAAGGGTATCTTTGTTATTTGTTACCGTTTTATTAACACATAATTCATCAATTTAAGAATGTGATGGACACTTTCTATGATCAAAGGTCTCTTGAAGCTTAAGATGTTGACAGGTAATTATATTTTAATTTAAAAACATTTGGTAGGCATTTGAAATCCTGGGGGTACTTCCTAAAGTGTATTTATCTAGGGTGATACCCCCATACCTCTAGTTGGTCACCCTCCTTGCTGCCTCATTCACATTGGTAGCCCTGGACCTTGGACTCTGACAATTTGGAGGATCAAGAGGGAAGGACGGAGAAGGAGAGCAAGGACAGAGATATCTTGATCAAGGGCGTCATTAAGGGGCTAGAGAGGAACCTGTCACTAGGGAAATTCCCAGGAATCCATAAAGAGTACCCCAGCTAAGACCCTAAACAATAGTGGAGAGGGTGCTTGAACTGGCTTTTCCCTACAATCAGATTGATAACTACTTTAATTGTCATCATAGAACCTTCATTCAGCAACTGATGGAATCAGATACAAAGATCCACAGTGACACACTGGGCTGAGCTCCCAAAGTCCAGTGGAAGAGAGGGAAGAACGGTGATATGAGCAAAGGGATCAAGACCGTGATGGGGAAACCCACTGAAACAGCTGACCTGAGCTAATGGGAGCCCAGCAACTCCAGTCTGACCGTGAGGGACCGGCATAGGACCAAACTAGGCCCTCTGAATATGGTTGTATGGCTGGGACAGTCTGTGGGGACCACTGGCAGTGGGGCCAGGATTTATCCCTACTGCTTGAACTGACTTTTGGAACCTATTCTCTTTTGAGGAATATCTCGCTCAGCCTAGATATATTGGGGAGGGCCGTGGACTTGTCTCAAAGCAATGCGCTAGATTTTGTTTACTCCCCATGAAAAGCCTTACCCTCTCTGTGGATGGGAGGGTGGGAGCAGGCAAAGGTGGAGGGAGTGGGAGGAGGGGGGAGGGAGTGAGAACTGAGATTGGTATGTAAAATTTCAATTAAATAATAATAAAAAAGAACAAATCGCGCAGTAATATTTTAGAAAAGATACCATGGCTTATGATGAAGGGAAATGCAGAACTCATATTCCAAGACAATCAGAGTTGATCTCAAGCAGCCCTGCACCTGCATCTGTTGAACACACACCATTCACACAGAGCTGAGCTGGACATCACGAAAGTCTTTCAAGAAATACAAAGTTCCATGTGTTAGGCTTGCCTGTTACGGTTTATAGCACAGCATGAGTCAGAGATTCGGGGATGAATTTGAGGATCAGTTTCACCTCCTCTCCCACTCATTGGAAAATAAAACTTACACTTAACAACTATCAGCAGCTGAGGTGAGATAGTCTCCTCGTTAGCTCTGGCACAAGTCTTCCAAAAAACGAGGGCATAGCTGAGAAGCAACAGTAAACACAATAATACTGTCTGAAATGACTTCAGACACTCATCTGGAGAATTTTTTTTTATTATTCTACCAGTGGCTGGAGAAATGATTCAGCAGTTAAGGGCACTTTCTGCTGTTGCAAAGGACCCAAGTTTATCCCTAGTACCCCTATGAGGTGGTTCACAAACTCCTGCCACTGTAATTCCAGGGACCCAACACCCTCCTCTGACCCACACAGGCCCCACCATGCAGGTACACACACACACACACACACACACACACACACACACACACACACACACTCACACACCAATTAAATATTTTTTTCTTAATTTGAAAAGCAACAAAGTTTCTCTCTTCTCCTGAAGCATAGCCAGTATCAGAGTGAGAGAGAAACTCTTTGAAATTACAAACTCAGGATATAAATTTTTAAAAAATCAGATTTTTAGTATGCATGGTATAGGGTTTCAAGGGAAATTATATAGCAGGAAATACAAAATTACACGGGAGTAAATATAAAGCCCAAAGGAACTGGAAATAAAAGTTTAAAGAATATATCATCAAACTTTAAATAGGCCTTTCTCTGCCCTGGCTAAATTACTACAATTCCTGATGCTGTTTGCTCCTCAGTGCAATTGAAAGCATATGTAATATACCAGCACTCCTTAGTAAGCTGTCTCTAAAATACCTCACATGGATTACCTATCCGCAAATCTGCTTCCCATGCAGAATGCGACAGCATTATGGAAATTGTTAGTGCAGTGAGGAAGGCATGGACCAAAGGAAAGCCCATCTGCACCATGTAAGATTGCACCAAGCATTGGAAGCAATCTCTCACCATTCATAACGCTGCAAAATGCATAATTAAGATTAAGGGTTCGCACTAACCTTTACTACGGATGGTGTGCTTCAAGTCTGGAAGGGAGGGGGAACATAAGTTGCGTATCACAGAAAGACTGCATCCTTTAAATCATAGGAAGTTGGTTTGGTTTCATACGTCCAGATTACACGCATTTGTGAGATTAGTAGAGAACCATGTGCTCACTGACATGAAGTAGAGAACATAACACCCCAAAATGAAACTATGCATGCAGCTTTAGTTTTAATCTCGCATTCTGAATTTGAAGTCAAAGAATTCTGACAACAGAAAGCATATCAAGTTCGTTAGCATTTACGTCCACCCTTCTGTGTTTATCTGATGTGTATTTAAGTCTTACTAGTCTCCGAACAGGTTCAGGTGAGATGAACCATCTAGCAGAACCACAACGCTGTGAAAGAAGTCAAGAGTATACGTAAACATAACATAATTCAAGTACACTTTTTTTTTTTATGAAGCCAAGCACTTAAAAACCTGCTGGTATTTAAAATGTGAATCATTTTGAAAGCTTTGCCATGGATTAGAAATATCAGTCATCCTGGCATTCACAGAACACATACTGGCCTGATTGATTTTTGTCACATTTTAGACTAATGTTAGTTCAAATTTACACGCAGACATTTCTTGGAATAACCAATGTTCTCTCTAGTTTATCAATACAAAAAATAATTCTAAAAAATAGAAATTTGAGCAACCATCCTCAGAAATTTCTGAAAGCTAAAGCTTTTTCCGTGTTAGAGTTACTGATTTGGAAACAAGAAAAGAAAGATTGAGGAAACAATATAACTGTTGTTGATTCTTCATAGACTTGAGGAATGAACATTATCTTGTACATAACTAGATATTTTTATATTTCATGTTTAGAGATGAAAATATAATTACAACATATCCATCCATGTTTTCCCTTCCTCCAAACTCTGCCATGAATCTTCCCTGCCTGTCTTTCAAACGAGTGGCCCCTCTTTGTCATTAGTTGTTGTCCTTCCACCCACACACCCAGATTCCTAAATACGTAGATGCAACCTGTTCAGCTTGTGAAATGACACCTGTACGCATGTTTTCAGGGCTGGCCGTTAGGTACTAGACAACTGGTTGATGTGCTCTGACATTAAAAAGCATATTTCTTCTCTCGTCGTAATACCCGCCTACATTCTAAATATTTGTCCTTATGCCCACAGATGAGTATAGTCCTCTTCCTTAAAGGGAACCTCTCGACAATAGATAGAAACCATGATGCAAAAACACAACCAATCTAAATACAGAGTTATGGATCCAAGTCCCAGGGATCCATCTATTGTACAATTCCTGCATCCAAGGCTCAAGGACCATTGCCTAAGACGGGGTGATAAATTGTGAGAGATCAGGGAGTTTGCTGTCAATCTGTGTCTTCTTGGAGTATCAGAAACTACACCCTTAGGGTCTCACCTAAACGACTGCTCAAACATGAGCTAAACAAGGGCAGCAAAATAGACATACGGACATGGAGTGGTGCAAGCCCAGGAGGGCTCAGTCCTACACAAAGACCTATAGTTGTTTAATTTTTAATAACATTCTGGGCAACTAAAATGGAAGGAAACAGATTAAGGCTTGGAAATGAAACTCTTATCTGAGGCATAATTCTCATTTTTAGGTTAAGATGAAAGGAAATTATTAAATTTTTTCATGCAGAATGACATCTTATTATGTAAATGTAAGAAAGAAAGATGCCAGTGAGCATGTAAAGGTGAAATGCTGATTTAAAGCCCTTGTGTGTTAGGTGGACAATCACTTCTCCTCACCATCCAGGGTACTACCTAAGACAAATCCATGCCAGAGTGGCCTGTGGGAATACCAGGGTGGTGTCTGGCTGAGACCAAAAGAAAAGGAAAAAATGTGGTGGATCTCTGAATTACACTGAAATCTCTGCATTCTCTTGCAAAACAAACAAGAACAGCAAAACAAAACAAAACAAAACAAAAAAACCAAACCCAAGCAGTAGCCCATGTACGGCTCTTACTGTGTCCACAAAAGATGCTCCACTGGGGCTGACAAAGCACAGATGGGTTCCAGCTGCTCCAACAAAGGTCACAGCTGCACAGAGGTCAGGAAAAGCAGGAACTGGGTTTTTGAATTCATATGAAAATGACTAAACCAAAAGTTCTAAGTTCTACAGAAAACAAAGGAATCAGTGTGTGTGTGTGTGTGTGTGTGTGTGTGTGTGTGTGTGTGTGTGTGTGTTTCTACTGATTGGTTTCATTGGCCTCCATCCTCCAAAAACAGCTTCCCTTTCATTTTTTTTTTATAGTGGAACCCTTTGCACTCAGAAAAGGAAATAAATGGGACACTTGTCAGCTTCAAAAGTTTTAAAGATGATACATAGATAGCATTTATAACGTATATGGTATGGTTCAGGGGTTTACATGGTTTTCACTCACAACATCTCCATCCCTCTCCAACTAGCACCGTAAAATCTGACGCATCTTTCTGCTTGCTTTGATTGATGGGTGAATTTCATTGCTCTTGAGCCCTGCAGTCTTTGCTAAACATGGCTATGTGAACAAAACGTGGAAGTGTGGAAAACTGAAGTGCAGCTCTCAGAGTTATCCAGGTGTGGCAAGAGCTCAGCTGGAATTTCAGATTTCAGTTCCAATGTCTTCCTCAAGCTCTACATTTAATTAGTGAGGTTTCATCAATTAAACAAAAAGGATGAGCTAGTCTTTACATCCATTTCAGGGGTAGCAGAGCAAAATATTAGGCACTATTGCCCAACTCCATCCTTTGGCTGTAATTTACAAAGAGATTTAGCATCTAGGTAAACTCATGTAAATATATCTCACTTTTGTTCTCCAAAGTCTCACATGAGATTATAGTTTCTCAGAAATAAAAAAAATATTTACTATAGTATAGCGAAGTAAAGTAGGAAGTTGATAGAATGTTCATTGCTTAAAAATACCACATCATCAGTTTTAATGACCCAATTATATTAGGTTTACAAAGTCTTGTGAAAACTCCTCCCCACAAGGCTCAGTGTTCTCAAGAAAGAGAAGGCAGAATGACTGTAACAGCTAGAGGTCACAGACACCAACCATGAAATTGTACTTACAGACATGACAGTGCTGTTGCTCATACAAACTCATAGTGTCTGAGACTGCATGGACAAGGCATACTCAAGATCAAATCAGCCAGAGTGTCAGAATGGGTTTGGGAGAAGCTCATGAAGCTCCACTCTCCACTCTTAGTTGAGGAAGCATTGATAGGGAGGAAGAGTTGGTTCTTAAGGGATGGGGCCCTGGGGAATGGTTCATTTGATAATTTACAGGCACGTCCCAGTCAGTGGTCTACACCTGTGCCTAGCTGATGGTCTACACCCATGCCCCAGTGGGTGGTCTACACCCGTGCCCCAGGTGATGGTCTACACCCATGTCTCAGGTGATGGTCTACACCCATGCCCCAGGTAATGGTCTACACAGACGCCTCAGGTGATGGTATACACTCATGCCCCAGTTGGCATGTGTCAGGTGATATATACATCCATGCATATTTAGCCAGCAATATATTGACTCAGTAAGATATATATATATATATATATATATATTTATATATTTATAAAGAATACGTGCAGTTGGGAAGAAAATGTGCTGAGGGGCTAAGAAAGAAGTTGTAGGGGAGAGATTTGAGGGTAGATTTGATCTAAACATTATACTATGTGAAAAATTTTCAAACAATAAAAAATGTAAAAAAAATAGTATATTTATATACCTAAAGATTCAGTGCAGATGTAGAGAAAAAGAAAGAAAGATCTACAATCATTATTTGTCTTCTACTTGGGATGAGTCTTTATTGCTAAAATGAGAAGAGTTCTTTGTCTTAAAAGATTATCTTAAAAAGAAATGAAATGTGGAGAACCTGGTGCAGACCCATGCCTGTCTGCACTTGCCACCTTCATTTCTACTATGAGTCTGTGTGAGTCCTGCTTGGTGGGTCAGTGGGCCATGTGCTCCTGGCATCCTCCAGACACTTTGTCTTTAGAGGCCTGCTCTTTTCTCAAGAGGAAATGGAAGGGAGATGTTCTAGGGGAAAGAAGAGGTGTGGGGGTAGCTGGGAATAATAGAGAGAGGGGAAATTGTGGTTGTGATATAATATATGAGAGAATCTATTTTAAGTTAACAAAAAGCAATGAAATGCAATACATGAAAAGAACATGGATTTCCTGACCCAAAGTTAATCCTTAATAAAAAGAAATTAGAGATTTATTTAGAATTATAGAATGTCAATAAAGCTATCTTTAAAATATTTTTGCTGATTTTAATAAAATATGGAAATATTTTAATAGCTATAAATTCTAAACTAAAATTTTGTATTTGATGATTCATTTGATGATAAGAAATTCAGTCACAATATTTAGTAAAACTGGCATTATTAGTTCATTTGAGTTAGTGAAGGAGATTCTTACAGACACTGATTAATTTTGATCATGTGCTCAGAAACCCCTGGGGTAAAATCAAACTTGAATTTATTGCTTCCAAACTGTTACTGTGTTAATGGCTTACCCAAAATAACTCATGAAATTTTATACCAAAAGAATAAGGAGTTATTATTATCGTTTTTGTATCATAGATGAGAAACACGAATCTCTAAGAAGTAAGGTAACTCACTCAAAAGAAATTGTATTTATTTTACTTCTCTGCCACTGTTTCCCCTCCTCTCCTCTCCTCTCCTCTCCTCTCCTCTCCTCTCCTCTCCTCTCCTCTCCTCTCCTCTCCTCTCCTCTCCTCTCCTCTTCTACCCCTCTTCTGTTACCACCCCAAACCACTCTGTTTCTGTTCAGGAAAAGGCAGGCCTTCCATGGATATCAACAAAACATGGCATAGCATACCAAGTTTCTGTAAGAATAAGCACTGTACCTTGTATTAAGCCTGGGCAAGGTGACTCAGGATAGGGAACAGTTCCAAAGGCTAGTAAAAGAGTCAGAGACAGCCTTAAGGACAGCCCCTGCTCTGTCTGCTAGGAGTCCCCCAATAGCAGCAAGCTGCACAATTTAACATACATGCAACACTCAAATTCTTTTATTCTTAGAATAAAGAAGCCAGATTTATTACTACGTGTTAAGCTTTGAGTCTATTTCTCGTATACTACTTGTATTTCTTTATATTAACATTTTCTTGCTTGGGATTCCATGCTGGCTTGGGATTCAATGTATATCCCAGACTGGAATCAAATTCCTGAAAATCCTTTAGCCTCACCATTTCATAACTAGAATTACAGACACAAACCACCACATCCCACTCAGAAATCTCAATTTTAATTACTGAAGAATAATGAGAAAAATTTTAATTTAGATAATAAATCTATAGGCAGTTAAGAAGTGTGTAATGGTATGATTAACCAGTAGAAAATAAATCTCAAGGCAAGCAATATGTGGCCCAAATTGTTGATTCATAAAAATATATAGTAAGATCTATTTATTTTTAAACTGTGTATATGCATGAGTACATATTTTTGGTCTCAGTACATTTCTTTATCATTTCCAAAGAATTTTTGGACATGTAGCACAAAAGAAGCAACAATTACAAAAAAAGTTCAGCTGTCATAAGATTGGTGTCATTAACAATTTCCCTGTTCCTCTTTCTCTGCACTGTTGTAAATGTAACTTAGGTTGAAACCATGTGGCAGACATCCAGATACTCTTGGATATATCCACAGACAATAAAATTTCACTGTATCGCTTGCAAAATGCAAGAAAATTAATTTTGTTATAGGTGTTTGCCCATCAAAGCCCTTTACTACGTGCAGAACGTCACAGAGTCACCTACCCACTGGTGCATAATCTGCCGCCTTTCACCTAGCGCTTGACCTTATATTCAAGGTTAGTTTTGTGAGAGCAACGCAGTCATTCATGGACCTTTGCTTTTTATCCACTGACTCTCAAAATGTTCACTGGCACTCACAGCAGAGGGCTGGATCATGCTCTGGCCCTTTCTTCTGCTCCTCCAATGGGCATTAATGGAATAAGTTTATGATGAAAAGTAAACACTACACTTTCTCCCGCTAACTTCTACTCCTGCGTTTTTGTTCCATCTCAAGAGGACACTGTGCCTAGCGTGCCAACTGGTCTCCTCGCATGGTTTGGGCAGCTGCTGCCCTTGCTCTCTGGCTACCCGTCTATTTTCTACTTCCCAGTCAGAGCAGCACACCGTTGAAGCTTCCAGGAAAGATGCATCTGAAAGCATCTTTGGAATGTGCAGGAAGAATGTCTGGCTTTCTAGGCCTCTGTTAAACTACAAACCTCCCTGGAGTATTCAAAGTTCAATCCACTGATCTCATAACTGTCTTCCCACAGCTCCTGCCGCTCCTGCCCACAGAGTGTCTCCTGCCACAGGAGTGCAAGTCTTCGAGTCCCGTTCTTCTGTATGATTACAAGATATCCCAGCCTGAGCATCTTACTGTGTAGACTTTACGAAAACACATCCACACTTCACAGAGAAGCACTAATCTTTCCGCTTTCTGCAGGAAGATACTTTTTTCTCCCATTACTTCTTACAACAAAGGGTGGCCCTCATTGCCCTATAGCAGCTACATCTACTACAGTGAAGAGTGTCCTTATGCACACTGCTTGAAGAATTTGGTAATATAACCCAATAAAAGGTAATAGCAACAATTTTGAGAGCCATATGGCTAACTCTCCTATGTTATATAACTTTTTACACTTTCCCTGTAGTGGTGATCCAAAGTTAAAATTTGAGGCACACACTTCAATATACAGCACCTCTTTATATATTAGGTATTTTACACATATTACAAAATTTTCCTATGAAAAATGTTACTATTAATATATTCACAGAAAAAAATTTGGAAAATAGACACAGATGAACAGCAATGAAACTTTTAATGATTTATTTTCATTGAGATAAAGTCACCTGATTTTTGAGACCACTGTGGTAGCCACTAGCATTATAAAAATTAAATGCCTTTCAAGGTCTTAATCATATACAAACTCAGTAAAGAAAAAAAATAACATGAAAGACAGTTTAACAAATGCAAAGTAGATTCCCGATTTCGTTTCTTGAGCTCCCTATTGACCTTCCAACAGCATGGCTTGTGCCTGGCTGATAATACATGAAGATGCTTTTAAGTGAGTGAAAATTAGGGGTTCACTTAAATGTTTTCCCAAAGGCTGTTTGGTTATATTGCTTGGAGTCTGTAGCGGTTTTTTCCCAAGAAAACATGTTCTTTTCTATGCTTCTCTGAATATCACAAGGACTTGCATGAGAGAAGTTGTGTAGGAGAGCATCACTCCTTAATCAGCCTGTCCGTGTCAATCCCCACCTGTGTGCCAGGAGCTACTCTTGGCATTGCTGAAATGATGGTGGACTGTAACTCCCATTCTTAGGGCCTTTATCTCTCTGTAGGAAAGCATGTAGCATAAAAGGAGGAATAAACTTTGGGATAAAACATTAAATTATTTGGAAACTGTGGATTGCTAATAAATTAGGTGTGGAAAAATAACCCTCTTTGGGGACAGAGGACTTGAGCCACCTTGTGAAAAACAAGGGATGGAGGGAGGGAGAAAACTGAATAAGTACGACAGAATTAAGGATTTGGGGATAGCTTCAGTATGAAGCTAATACAGCAGGGTTTAGTGAGCCCAAGGAGCCAACATGAATTCCCTGCAAGAACTTCAGGGTCAGATAGATTTGGCTCAAATACTATTTTCTGTACGTGTGATAACTTTCGGAAAGTTACCTGCATGCAAAAGGTTAATTAGAACCTTTTTACCTTCTGTGTGTGCAATCAACTTGCACGTAGTATGATAACCCAATGAAAGTCCAAATATAAGCTATATCACTGGGTAATATTGTTTAAGTCAAAAGGCCACTAACTGAAAGTTTTAGAAATATTATAAGCAAATTATACCTGACTAGCAAGCCATGCTTTGAGGTTTCTATAGTTTAGCACCTGGTGTGAGCCTGGAAAATCTGTGCGTGACTGGGGAAGAAGGATACTTATTCCTGGGGATCACGAGCCTTCTGACTCAGCAACATGTCCAAGAAAAATGACATCTCATTCAGGTGATCCTGAGTTCTCAGAGAAAGTGATGTCTCTTGGACCAAAAAGATGAACAGAATCATGAATCCCATTGAGCAGGAACTCTGGGTACTGAAGTCTATGGTTTCTATGCTGCTTTCATTATCTTACAAGCAATATAGCATGTGGCAGATTTCTTGAGTAGACATTTGGGCCCTGGTGGCCACTGCAGCTAAAGCAGTTTCCCTGTTTTAGTAGAGTTAATGGTAGCCACAGCTCACTTTAAGTATTCCCTGAGATATATAATATTGTCACAGTACTTTAGTTGAGCATGGGCATCAGACAATTGTGTAACTCTGACTCATTTTTAATGTTCACTTTCCTATTCACACAAGTAACCGTAGCTTGGAAAACCATAGCTCTCGCTTGGGTGAAATTGTTTGAAAACGTCAGAACGAAGATACAGTCTATGCGGTGTTCTATTCTTGATGCACCTGAGACAGCCCAAATTTCTTTCCATCGTCTACGACATGCAGTACAGAGAGGAAACTAACAGCTTTAACTATTCTTGCTAGCTAATTTTCAGTTTCTATGGAAATTAAGAAACCAGCGAGATGGTTGTCTACTCCACTCTTTCTCCTCATTTCACACCTACCAGACTAACGGTCCTAATGGACCGTCCGAATGTCCACCTGAATCTGCATCTGAGCCTTCACCTCATTGTTGCCACCACCCTCACCACGATCACCTCCACCATGACTAATGGGATTACTACTGTGTTGCTTCTTTCCCCCAAGCATCT
This sequence comes from Myodes glareolus, assembly GCF_982192425.1. Taxonomy (NCBI): domain Eukaryota; kingdom Metazoa; phylum Chordata; class Mammalia; order Rodentia; family Cricetidae; genus Myodes; species Myodes glareolus. The sequence continues at coordinate 7,113,483 of NC_142044.1, read as the reverse complement.
CCACCATCAGCAGGAGCAGCACCAACTTACTCATAGCTCTGATTCCATAGTTTCTAACTTCTTAACACAGAAAATGGCAGAACTGTGATTGCTTGCACAATCTAAATAACCAAATCATAACCATCTAGTTATTTTACAAATGAAAATATGGATTCAGTTTGGTTTGTCTGGATGTCAGCAGCAATATTCTGGTGATGAAGCACTTTAAGATAATCAGTGTATTGTAATAATATGTCTGCAAAGAAATTGCAAGAGAAAAATATTTCCATATTTGAGACAAAAATGTACTGGAGTGAAGGATTCTTTACAACTTCAAATACTATATCAACATCTGTGTGCTACTTTTGTAAAGTCGTAGGCTGTAATGTGTCTTAGGAGGTGCAAGAATAATTAGACATTGTTAGAGAAGGTTTTCAGGAGGAAGTTATAAAAAGAAAAAAAAGGGGGGACAGCTCACAGACACAGTCTCATTCTGAGATTCCTGGAGGCAGGATAGCCATTGCAGGATAGCCCTTTCAGACTAAGGTAGAGGTAAGAGCCAGTGGTTGGCTGCTTTGCTTTTTGGGTCTTCAGGCATGGTTTATTTATTAAACTACAGTTGAAATGCCACTACATTGTTATATTTCCCTGAATGATATATGAAGTAAGAGCAGGTAAGGAAATGACTGAACAGGGAGAAAGTGTTGGTGGAGAATGAGAGGGAAGAAAGAGGGGAATAATGTATTATATAATGGCTTTGAGTATTGCAAAGCCTAGCACATCTGAACCTTGGGGAAAGGTCAGTATGATATGAGAATTAGAGGCTTAGAAGAGCCACCTTGTGTGCAACTGACCCGAACACTAGCAGATTCTTTTTGGTTAGAGATATGACTTCATATGTCTTCATGGGGGTGGGGTTGATGTGCATGAAAGTCAGATGTTGATATCGGATTATCTTCCTCGATTGCTTTCCTCCCTGTTTATGGAGACACGGTCTCTCAATGGAAACCACAGCTCACCAGCTCAACTTTTACAGCTTGCCCAGAGGATCTCCATTCTCTACCTCAGGAGCCCCATGAGTCTACGTAAACTGCCATGCCTACCTAGTGTTTCTATAGGTGATGAAGATCCAAACTCAGGTCTTTAAATGTGCATGTTGAGCACTTTACTGACTAATCTATCCCCCCGGACAAATATGTCTAATCATCCACATGTTTCAATATTCCTATCTTAATAAGAGTAATTCTTCCTTGTGTATAATAGACAATGAAAACAGTATCATGTAGTTATGAAGAACTGTGTATAAAATATCATTTCAAAACCATATAGCTCATCAATACAATTTTTCTTTAGTCTTCATTACTTATCTTCACAACTCATCAACTCGTACTCAATTGATCCATTGTTCTTATTAATCTGTTGAATTTTATCATTAGCCATATTTATAGGCTCTTCATAACTTCATAATTTTCTATAACTTTCATTACTATAGTTAAAACATTTTAAAGTTGAGAAGTTCAAGCATTTAAACATTATTGATTTCATCTGCTCTTTCAGGTTATTTATGGCCCCACTTTCTCCCTAATCTTTCATTTCACCTGATAAAGTTGAAGCAGTATCTTGGCTTTCACTTACCCCTTTTAGCCAGCATTAATTCACCCAGCTTTATCTTCTTTTTGGCACCTTCTAGCCCTTAGAAATTAAAAATTGACATCCAATACACCGTGTATTCTTCTTTTATTCTTTTCCTTCTCCATTTCCATAATGTGTCCATTTTATGATCATACCCCTCCATTGATCCCCATGACACATCATTTGTGTTGCTAAATTTTCAACAGTTTCCGACTTATCGTGAGGCACAGGCACATGTTTTAATTTCTTCCCTGTCCACGAACTCCAGTTTTGTTCTAGTTCCCCTCTTCTCTGACTTAGATTTTGATCTTAATTTTCATATTTCACCTCACTCCCACATTTAATTAAGCACATGTCTATAAAGCCTAAATGTAAGATATTTAGGTGAGTAAGATATGAAGTATATCAGTGGGACACATGATTATGTTAGCAAACTCTAGTAGCTATTCAGGAACTCACATTCATAATGTTTGTATCCTGTTCACAATTTTCTAGGAAATTTAAGCTCCCCATGTAATCTGTTGGCTTCTGGGTTTAACAATTCGTTTTCTTTTATTAGTTTATGAGCTTAAACTTTGGGTGCATGTTTATTTGTAGATGTAGTTTTACAAGGACTGTTAAGACCCTCTTACATTTTTATCGCTTATTTCATCTTAAAAAAGTGGTATAATAGCCATCATAAACTAACAGCTAAGACACACTAGTCCCAAATTGTGCAATGCTCAAATAGGACCCCACTAAGATGGATTCACTGAAATGTTGACTTTGGAGATGTGACCTCTCCCCTCCCAAAGTCTTTCCAGAATCTGGGATGGTGTAGCTGAAGTTTTCAACATAAGGGCCCCAAAGTCAGATTGAGAACGAGATTCATTTTTGTTTATTGGAAGGAGAGACAGTACACCAAAGCCTGTGACCTGGAGTCGTTCCCGTTACTACCATGCCCACCTAGTGACAGAAGGAGTGGCACTGCCCATCTGCAAAGGACACTGGGAAGTATGGTCCAGCTTCTACAGAAGACGGAGGAAAGAGCCTGGAATGGGGCAAGTAGATGGCAATCTCCGCTGCTCTCATCAGAGGAAATACACATGCTCCCAATTATTGGTAGGGATTGAGAAACACAAAAATGAAAAATTTTGTAGAAACATTAAATCAAAATTTTGTATCTATTCTATAGCTATGATTGAAACATTTTTTTTATATTATGATTTTCTGTTAAATAGGAGTGTTTAAGAAGGTGAAAGTTATTTGTCTGGAAATCAACTGTGTTTTTGAATATCAAACATCATATGTATAAGCTGCATAACATAATCGGGCAGACGTAAACATGAACAGAAGGAAACCAGTTGCTTGAGTTGGAAGAGCTGGAGTCTTGTTTTCTTGTCCTAACACCCTGCACATGGACTTCAACTAGTGGCCATAGTAGATTATTAAAGTAATCTAAAACGTGAAGTCGCCAGTAGCTTGGCTTTTGATAAATGATAGATGACCTCAGCATGGAAACTCCAAGAAGCCTGCAGAGGTTCCAGGTAACGGAGCAGAAATGATAATGTACCAAGACTGCAAAATAACTGCATGTTTTTCTTTGTTGTCAGGTTGAATTAAAATCAGAGGTTTCTGTGCAATGGTTTATCATAACAATGAAAACCAGACACACAAAATCATTAATTACACATCTTTCCTCTCTGTCTTATAACAATTTTGTCAGAACGGACAATGTAAATTGTGTAAAGTGCTTTGAGCACTTCAGAATAAAGCTATAGAATTTTGATCATATTAAGCATTTAATCTTGAGATGATTGTGAGTGTCTATTTCCAAATGGGCCAAGTCTAAATATACATTTTAACATTATATTATATTTGAAAGATTGATTTAGGGTTATCATTGCTGTGATGAAACACTGTGACCAAAAGCAACTGGGAGAGGAGAGGGTTTATTTTGCTCACAGTTCCATGTAACAGTTCAACATCAAAAGCAATGAGAGCAGGAACTCAGTCAGGAAAGAAACCTGGAGGCAGGAACTGATGCAGAGGGCATGGAGGATGCTGTTTACTGGCCTGCTTCCCGTTGTTGGAGGAGGGAGCCGCTTGTTGGTCCCGGCCATCAGGCTAGCTTAGTCCCAAAATAATCACACAGAAACAGTATTAACTAAAACACTGCTCTAGCTTCTTATTGCCTAACTCTTACATCTTAGTTTAACCCATTTCTATTAACCTGTGTATCGCCATATGGCTGTGGCTTACCAGCTAAAATTTCCATGTCTCGTCTCTGGTGGGACTACATAGTGTCTCTTGACTCCACTCTTTTTTCTCCCAGCATTCAGTCCAATCCTTCCCACCTAGCTCTGTTCTGTCCTACCCTGCTCTGCTATAGGCTCAAAGCAGTTCTTTATTCATTAAGCAATAGAAGCAACACAGAGACAGAAGGACCTCCCACACCATCCCATGGCTTGCTCAGCCTGCTTTCTTATAAGAACCTAGTAGCACCAACCCTGGGGTGGCCTTATCAACAATGGATTGGTCCTCTCACATCAACTTGACTCTTCATTGCATCAGTGAAGTAAATGACCCACAGGCTTGCTTAAAGCTGAATCTTATGGATGAATTTTCTCAGTTAAGGCTGTCGCCCAATGACTCCAGCTGTGTCAAGCTGACATAAAACAAGTCAGCACAAATTATGTAGTCACATAAAACTATATCTAAACATATTGGAAAACATATTGGAAATTTCTACATTATTTTGATAATGAGTTTGCTGAGTCTGACTTTGCTTCTGTTGTGTGTGTATGTGCATGCATGGGTGTATATGTGGTTATTGTATGTGTGCATATGGGTACATAATTATATTGGAGGCTATAAGTTGATGTTGAGTATCTTCCTTTGTTACTCTTCATCTCATATTTTAGACAAGTTCTCTTACAACATTTGGAGCTCTGAGATTCATCAACCCAGTGGGTCCTGGAGACCTGAACTCAATTTTGAGCAGCAAGCACTTTCCCAGCAGAGCAATCTTCCCAGGCCTGTTTCTGTTTTTCTGTTTGAATACAGTAGAGATTGAATTAGTATCAACTGAACCTATGGAATACAAAGAATGGTTGGCACTCTTGCAAGGATAAAGGTACCCTTCATATATCTACTTGCGGCTCAGTGTAGAACAAATTCTGAAAGTTTAGTGCAACAGTTCCAATCAGTTCTTTTGCTTGGTTTAGACATAGCAATAAAAGCATTTCCTGTAAGGGTGCCTGAATTAAATTATACCAGGTGACTGTGGGTAAAGCAAAAAATTAATGGATCTCACAAAATTGCCTCAAAAATCTAATTTATGATAAAAATAGTTGTATTGATTACTAAGAAACAGTTTTTAATGGAAACATTTAAAAACTGGTTAAACAAACTTTCTTCAAATTGGTATACAAAAACTTTAAGAAGTTTATGAGTACAGTTTTTGATCTACGTTTTGACTTGATTTTCTCCTGCAAAGAACATGCTATCTAATGTGTTTTCTATATTACTAGCTTAAGGACTTTAGAGATAATATATGAGCCACTGACCACAATTTTTAGTTATAAAAATATGTTTTCTACCCGCTTCCCTTTCTGTTTTTGTTTGTTTGTTTGTTTGTTTGATACAGAGTTTCTCATTGTAGACCTGGTTGACCTGAAATTCTATCTGTAGATCTGGCTGGTCTTGAACTCAGCGATCTGCTGGCCTCTGCCTCTCGAGTACTGGGATTAAAGGTGTGTGCCAACACTGCCTGGCAGAAACTCAGTTTCTTAACTCATGAAAAACATGTCAATGACTTAATATAGTTCATGGTTTCTGATTTAATTCTAAACTAAGATTAATGCTTGTCAAGAAGTACCGGAAGTGAGCATCAGAATTTCTTTCTCTTTCTGTTAAGTCAATTCTAACCCAGTTTACAAACGGAAACCTTCTAATGCATAATTACCACCCGGCACAGGGACTCACGCCTGCAATCCGAGCATTTGGACGCCTGAGATGGTCGTGAGTTCTCAAGCCACACTGAGAGTGAGATCTTGTCTCAGTACACAGAACCAAACCAGCAACAACAACAATAAAAGAGAGAGAGAAACATCTTACCAGAAATAGTACCTAACATAATAATCTTCTTGTTTAGGATTTTAGTATATTACTTTAATCATATTGAAAATTCAGCTGATCACATATTAGGTATAAGTATACTTTGCTTTCAGATAGCCTCAATTTTCAGAATAAAAAACTGTGAACTTAGAGGTGACCTAACACAGCTGCCTCTTAATTTTAACCAAATTGGAGTGCTTTCTTTTGGCTCCTAGCCAACTTTATGCTATCGCCCATGTTTTGGTTGTACGCCACTGTGACCATATCTGTAGAAATATCCAACCAATGTGAAAATTGTACTCATGTACCAACAAAAATGTACATGTCTGTGTGCTCGTGGCAAAATCAAATCCACAATATAGTCATTTCACAGGATCTCAAGTCAAAGGAGGTGGTTTCTGGTAGCTTGAGTCCCCTAGTTATCATCGACCCAATTGAATACATGTGAGTTGATCTACCCTATCTCTGCATCTGTACGGCACCTTAAGTGGAAAGAGGAATAGTCATTAGATTTTCCGTCAGTGAGTCTACATGGCAAGCTGTGAATATTCATCTGTTTTATCATGGTGTCATGATGTTTTCTGTTCTTTTCCATAGTCAACTCAGAGGGATTGACTGTTTCATAACCCCATCCTCCCAGCATTTCACTGGGAGGATGAAATACATACATACACCCACTCTGTTACCGGCACCTGTTAAAAAATTGAGCGAAAAGTGCATGTAGTCTTTGGTCACGGCGCAAAAACAGTCTATTGCTGACTAAATTCCTTGGATAGAATTTGGCAAGATATTGATGATAGGTCTAGATTATTCTACAAGATCAAAGAGAAGAGAGTTAGCTCAATGTTTACTCCCAAGTTCTCTGCAGAGGTGCTGAGCAAGCAACAGAATGAGGGAGGGGAGCAGTTGGTCATTTGTATTGGTCAGGATATCCTAAGATATGACAAGAATCAAAAATAGGATGCTTTTTATTAAAAGATCTTTCAGTGTAAGGGCTGATAAATACCTGTGAGTTCTCTTTCTCATTCTCCCATCCTCCCCCACCCACGTTCTTTCTCTCTTCCATCTCCCTCTCTTTCCCCCACTTCCTCCTTCCCTCCACACTCTATGAGTATGTGTGTGTGTGTGTGTGTGTGTGTGTTGGAGGTAGCACTCATGCTAATGTGCCTAATGTATTTGTAGATATATGTACATTCAGATCAGAATTTACATAGTTTGTAGATGGGCAAATGCTGTAAGGAGCAGTTTTTCAGTTAATTAATTATTCTTTGAATAATATCTACCCACCACATTTCTAATTAAATTTTTTGATATTGCATGGTTATTTGAATACTTACAATCACTGTAAATAAATACCTGTGTGAAAACTGATCTATAGTATCTGTATGCACCAGACAACTTTTTCTGGGGTGCACATTAAGGCACGCAAGATTCTGTTTAAGATATTTTTAGTCCATACTACCTGGGTTTCTCTCTGTAAGACTGATTTGTAGATTAAAGATCTTAGCAAATGAAAAACAGAAGACCTTGAGAAGAAGGTTCAATCAAAAGGGATACAAGAAGCCAGGTATTGTGGTGCATACATTTAATCCCAGAACTCATGAGGCAGAGGAGAAAAGATTTCTGTGAGTTTGAAGCTAGTGAGTTCCAGACCGTGTAGGATTTCATAGTGAGCCTGACTCTATCTCCAAAAGACACAGGAGGAAGAAGACAGGGATAGAGGGGGATGCTGGGAGATAGCTCAGTGGGTAAGGGCTCTTGCAGATACCTAGAACCCACATGAAACAAACATGTGGTGCAAGCATGCACACAGGCATGCTTCTGTAACCCCAGTTTTGTGCGGGGTGGAGACAGGAAGGTCACTGAACTTCACTGACCTGATAGCTTATCCAAAATGCCAAGCTCCAGGTTCAGTGACACTGTCTCAAAGGAAGTAGAAGTGATAGAACAGGTGATCTGATGTCCTTCGTTGGCCTCGCACATAGTCAGGTATGACTGCACACAAGCGCAAACAGCACTTGTGGACACACACATTGAACCCCGCTGCACTCCCCCACGCTAGTGATATAATGTTGGTAGTTATGAAATTGATACTCAACACTTGTGCAGGCAGTTAACACAAATACCTGCTGACATTCACTTTGTTTTATAATATCCTCATTATATTTACTCAAATAACTTTAAAAATAGTAATTTAACAGACTTCCTAGGAGAAAATATGGAGCCAAATATCATATATAATTCAATCTTGCCATGTAAGAGTTTGAAATGGTTGCTTTTAAAAAGTTCAAATTACCAAATAATTTTTATACGTAATATATATTACTCTTTTAAAAACATCCTTATATAGATAGCTTAATCATAAGAAAATTCTGATACATAACTGCTATTATGAACATTTATCATGGTAAAATCACCACCACCACCACCAAAACCACCATGATGTAATCCTCAACCAGCAAAGTGGTGAGACTTAATATGTGAAACCTGGTTCAAAATGTGAACCCATGAAGCTAGATCTGCAATTGCTTTTATAAACAACACAGGCAACAACTCAAACGCCTGCAGGCACCAGACAGGGAATATCAGCATGCAAATCAGGGCAGACAGCAGCTGAAGTAGCTACACAGCACACCCTTGTCTGAGCAGGAAAGAGCTACTTAATGTTTTTTGTTGCCATGTTGAAATAGGATAAAGCTGAAAACCTTTTTTAAAAAAACAAACTACGGCATCTTATTCTCAAATGATGCTAATAATTAAAATTTAGGTACTCTATCTTTGCAGATGGCACAGTTTGAAGAGTATCAACATTCCTCTCCCAGATATATATTTATGAAAATGAGTAGAAAGATATCCCATTTTGTAAGTAAGAATGTCAGAGGCTGAACAGGAATTGTTGGTGTGTTGAAGATCATGTGGCTAGCAAGTGATGGCATTGTGATCTGCACTCACCAGTCCTTTGGTATTCTCTGTTTTGTTGTTATGACTGTACTGTAATGTGTTAGGAAGTTAACAAGAAACAAAATCCTGCATTCATATAAAGCTGTGCTTCTTGGCCATTGCATGATTCTGCCCCCGCCAAGGACAGACCACACTTGCTTGTGAACCACAGTCATAACCCGGGGGTTGCATCGCACGATAGCAAATGTGAGTGGAAATCTCAGGATACTTACCAATAGGATAAAAGGGCACATTGGGGATGAGAACGGGTACTTTGCCGTCTGAATTTCCATATTCTAATTCTGTTAGTTATCAGACAGTGCACAGTAGCTTATCTGACATGATTTAAACAAGAGATGTCTGATTTCCTCATATGTGGATCCAGATGGTCCTTTCTGCTCTGTGTTGGAACCAGAAGGCAAAAAGGCCATTTCTAAATCAGAGACAATGAAGTAAGTGCGGGATGGAGATGAGAAAGACTGGCCAATGTAATGTTCTCAATCAGATTATATTTTAAAGCTAATTCCCTGTTTCTGACATGAGCAACTGACAAAAGATAGAAAGAGGCACTGTTTAATAGTGATTTTGCTAGAGGTGCTATTACATGTTACTAGCAGACACTAGATAGATCCTACAGCCAAGCTGGCTCTGTGATTAAATATAGAAAAGCAAAGAGAGAGCTAACAGCAAGAACCAAACTGGAGTCTAATGTTCCGCTCGAAAAAAAAGTACAATTTCTTCCTTCCAGTTTAGAATTAATTCCACACCAAACTTTCAAACCTCTTATATGGGAATTATAGCTAATGGATGAAGAGGAGAGAGAGAGAGAGAGAGAGAGAGAGAGAGAGAGAGAGAGAGAGAGAGAGAAAGGGGGAAGAAGGGTGGTGGATGACACTAACAGAAGAAATACCTAAACAAAAGTTTCCTAAGCTGCTCCATTTACAAAACTTCTTAGGAGCAGCTCCAAATTACAACATCCTCTCTTTGCATAGAATGTGACAGAGCCATTTATTACGGCATTCAAGGAGAAGAATGTACCTCCAAAGACACTTTTTCTCATTTGGGAGTATGACTGCTTTGTAAGTTAAAATCTGGAACATGTCTCGGTTTTCAGCAGTAAAATGATGTGGCTGTACATATCACTTCATAGGAGGACCTACTGAAAGTTAATTTAGTTGACAAGGTCACATTCAAACTTATTTTTCTGATGTTCATCTGTATGAACATACATATCCACATCCACAATTCTATTATTCAAACACCGAAAGTTACTATAGAAATCCATGCCTTTGTTCATATGCAAGGTACCATTGTGATGGACTACTACTTAGTAAGACAAAAATCCCAACTCTACATTTAAGGAATAGGCAGGGTATTTATTGTGTTCTAAGGAAGGGAAGCAAACCTGAGAGACCTGTGTGTTGAGTCAATTTGTTTGACTTCAGCCATTTCATATGTGAAGACTGGATCTGGCAGACGTGTTGTGTTAGAGTGTGCACCCTGGAAGGGCACAGCTATATCCAAACTTTCCACTACTCAATTTCTAGACGGCCATCAGCCCTTTACCCAGCTTTCTTGGGCCTCTATTTCCCCATCTACAGACAATAGTATCTACCCTGAAGTCCAGCACCTCTGCCTCACTTGGCACACATTACAAGAATTACCAATTACTGATTATGTCATAAAGAAAGAATCGAGCAGTTGATGAGGAACAGACAAGTTTCGTAATATAAGAGAAATATATTTTCAATAAATTATTAAGACTGAGGACATGACCCACCAATAGAATACTTACTCATGCAATGTACACAGGAGCCGAGGTTTGATTCTCAGCATTGCCCTTCCTTTCTCCGCCCCTGCCCCCAAATAAACACATTATGATAGGAAAAGATTAAACCTAAAATTCTCTATGCACACACCTGACTTAATCTTTTTTGTGGGAAAAATAAAGTCACAGAGATTTAACAAGAAATGTGTGAACTGCTTTGTATTTAAATGTTACATGATTATCCTTCTGTATCGAAACCCTGTAAAATACCATATTTCCCTTTTGGTTCTAGTTTCTTGACCATGATTTTCAGAATAACTTCATTTTTCCACACTCATTGATGTTACTCCTAACCACTTCTGACTGAGCCACAGTCTCTGAAGAAATCCCCCACACCGTAGGTACACAACTCGCGACATTTCCAGCATTGTCTTCCTCAGCAGAAGCCAGGCACTGCTAACTTGCTCCACTGGGCTCATGGACATTGTTGCAGTGATTAAATATTTTAGACAGTCATTTCCTTAGACCGACCATGAATTTTTAAGGGAATATTTTCGTAGACTTTTTATGCATTCCCTTTAGCCTTCTTTCTGCGTTACTGATATCATCGGACCTTGTGACCTTGCTTCACCTTGGATCCACCACGTTGAGAACCTTATCTGGTGGACTGTATTTGAAACACGCAAGCTTAAGTACATCCTCATTCAGTTTCCTTAGTCAGAGCCAGGAATTTTCACTCCATCCCTTCCTAGTTCTTGGAAATTGTGGCTTATTCTCAACCAGTCTCTGGCTCCAATGGCCCTAGAACCTGCAGCTCTTATTTCTGCTGGTTGATGGCAAATGTACCTGCAATGTGATTTTATCTGAGTTTTATTTCTATCTGCTTCTTTTCCTTTCTTCTCTTCTTGGTGGTATAATAAACAGTTGCCTCACAAAGTCTCAAATGGGAGTGTGTCAAGTCAATCTCCATGCTAGCCACCAACACCAGACAATGGATGTAGTTCTGTTTGTTGTTCTGCGGCTTCCCCTCCAATCATTATTAGACGATTACATACGGCCCACCGTTTAAAAATATGATGTCAGGGTTTCAAACAGAAAAGCAATGAGGAGAAATGAACAATGCAAACGAATCTATTTTGATTTCCTCTTTACCACTAAATACAAGACTTGGTCTCCTCTGAAAGATTTATGAGGCTTCCCACCATAAAGGAGGCTGGATTACGGCTATGCTTACTTTATAAAATGAAATTCTGCCATCATAGACAAGGGTTCACGGCTGTAATTATTTCAGTGTTCTCCCCAGTCAATGTGTCTTGCAGAGCTGAGGCAAACCCCCTCTCTTACAGGCAGGAAGGCCATTTCATGAGAAGTCTAAAAGCTCCCACAACTTTGTGTGACCTTGCATTGAATAACACTGGAAAATTGATTTGGCTCTAGTAATAAAAGACCGTCTGCATTATCTGCATTCTAATTATAATTAATATAACCAGAATAACTGCTGTATTATTTATGATCAGAGCTATGGTGAGCACAGTGTAATAATAATCTGCTACATAATTTTTTATTGATCTGATGGCTTTATTGCAGAAAAAAAACAAAATGCTACCCCACTGCCTGACTAAAATTGCCTTGCTTGACATTAGTGTTTAGACAGAGTTTCATTCAACATTTCTTCAACCTCATCAAATTCTCATAGTTTTAATATTGCAGAAAGTGTGACGCCGTGGGATCTTACGATTTTCCTCGTTGAAAAGAACTGAGGAGCTGGTATAATTCATCCAGCCTAGGTTCTCATCTTTCTCTTATTGAATATTATTAATTCTCCAGCACGATGGTTGTCATCCATTGATTAACAGAACTGGGATGAGTCCGGGAGAGGCGAGGCTTTCAGTTAAAGCCCTGACATCTCTTTACCTGAACAAAGCATGTCCCCCTCCCCCAAGTGCTATCTATTGAGTCTATGTGCATCTTTCTGCGACAGGAAGTTATGTTTTGGGGACACCAGTGGAAGAGTTTTGTGGAGAACACATCTCTTCCAGTTCATGTGGTCATGTCCTCTATTCTCTTCTGGTCGCAACAAGGGCAGTTTGCATCTGGTACCGATTAAATTGAAAAGTATTTCATGTATATGAGCTAATAATAAACATATGTGGGAAACTAAACATGAGAATATACACAACTAATATTTATACTTATCAAAGGTATTAAAACCTCGTAGCTGAGATTTTCTGATGTCTAATTGTAGCAAACCCAGAGGACAAATGAGTAATAAAGTTGTAAAAAACAGTAGGTGAGCTTTGTAAATCCTCAGGAAATCAGAAAAGTATTTACTATGTGCAAAGTTCACAGTTGATATTGTTTAAATTGGTTTGTTTTAGAATCGGATTTTAATATGCTTGGTTGCTCCCACAGTATTATCAAGTAGCTTTGCTCCTCATGTGTTGTCTTGAAAAATCTACTCAAATCACATCTCACAGACTTAGACTGTCTCATGCATTTTCGTAACTCATATCGGTAATAATCATATGAAGTCACAAAAGCAATGCTCCCTTTGGGCAGATGCAGAAACTGAGACTTGAGCTATAGCTATGATTTTTGTCTCCAATACCACATTTATAAGGATTTATTTTGATTTTGTTTCAGGTGATTGTCATATAAATGATAAGTTCTTACAAGGCAGATGAATACAAAATTTGCATAAAGTATAAGTATTACAAAATATACACTTCTTAAAATATTCCAGGACTACCTACACATGAACCTACAAAATAAATATTATTTAATGTAACCCAATAATGAAGAATATCAACCCAATGGTAAGATTGCCTATGCATGTGAGCTAGAAGTGAAAGGGTCCTAGGCATAATATCAATGTTTACAGCTTTAATATTGCTATAGTAAATAGATTTTTATATGTATCCATACATATATACATATAAAATTGCCATAAATGTTGCTCATAGGGATAAGGGTACACTGACTTTTAAAAAAATAAATGCAATATTATTCTTTTTCTTTTGTAACCAAAGTGTACACTGTGTTTCCTGGAACAATCACTCCAAAATCCTCATGGCCTTTTAAGCTTTGTCCCACTTCAAAACTTCAGGTGAGAGCCATGGTGATAAAAGAGCTCAATCTTACTGTCCTGTGGGGCTATTTGTTGTCATTACGAAGACTGCTTTTCTGCTAAGTTCACTTTAATTTCATTATTTATTTCCCAAGAAGTAGAACTTTGGTGGGCGTTGTTCTTCAATATGGAGAGTTTTGACTCAAATAAATGAGCCTTGATTGCTAATGAATTTCAGACAAGCGCACAGTTAAGCACCTATGCTAAGAAAGGAAACTACAGGGTATTTGAAAACACAGTAGCAGAACTGGCAAAAGATCTGCAACCTTCACACAAGGTGTAACAACTCCCCTTCCCGACTTCCCTGCCACCCAACTTTCTCTTAGTTGCACAATGAAAATAGTACCTAGGATGAGATTAAATTCAGGGCAACAGGGAGGAACACAAGTCCAGAGCCTCAGCCACTCGCCCCTCCCCGTGCCATCTCCACTGTGTCCCTGACGGCCGCCAGCATGGCAGAACAGCCCTCTCTGCTGAGGTGAGCAGATGACTTTCACAGTAGGCGACCCTAAATGATGCAGTTTTGCCAGGCCTGGGTGACGAAACAAAGCCAATGGCACCCAGGGCTTACTGTGTGAATTCGTTTGTGATAAACAATCACAGAAAACGACAAGAAACTGCATCATGCCTGCTCCCGAGTTTTATCCTTTCATGGAAAATGTTTCAAACTGTCTAGAAATATCAGTAATACTTGTTGATATTTTCTAGAAAATATGAATTTTAAAACTATAGGATAGGTAACTGAATCATTAAAGCTTAGAATTCATGTATCTAATTTAATTTAGAAGTGTGTATTTAAAACATAAATATTAATCTAAAATTTTAAAAATCAGTAGCAACTTTGTATATTACCCAGAAAATATATTTTCTATACATCTTCATTCATAATTATAACAAAATACCATCATGAATGAAAGTATTTATTTTAAGAAGCAACATGCAAACACATCCAAACATACACACAAGACATTCATATGACATACAGATATTCATGATTTTATAATATGGATAATTTAAATGGAGAAAATATTTGTGTCAATTTCCTCAAAATGATTTACAAATACCAAATAATCTGTTAAAATTCCATCAAAGACCTTAGTTAAAGGACATTATTACTTTTATGTGTGGAAAATTAAATGAAAATAGCTAAGATAAATAAGAAAGTGTAGTTGAAGAATGTGCTAAAATATTACATTAAAATGCAAAATCAAGATGTTAGAAGAATTTGCTGCTCTTGCAGAGGACACAGCGTTGGTTCCTCGCACCCACACACAAGACAGACAGCACACAGCCATGTGTAACATCATTTCCAGGGAATCACATACTCTGGTCCCCATGGGCACTAGGCATGCATGTGGTGCACATGCATGCACGCAGAAAAAACACACATGTAAAAAATGAATAAATAAGTCTTCTAAAATGTTACAAAATTGGACAGCAATCAACAGGACCATGAAAAGACTTTAAAAGACGTAACAATTTAATAGTTTGGTGAAATTCATTCTTTTGTGGAAGATTTTCTGAAAATGTGCAGTTCTTTAGGGTTGTAGTCTAAGCCTCTTATTGGCATAGGACAAGGTGGCTGGGAATCGAGTGTGCATATTAGCTGTATCATGATGTGAGGGTTCAGAGATGAGCCTAGTTCTTCTCTGCCAGCTTGTGCTAGCTGGACCGTCTCTGTTCTTCATCGTATCCAACCTTAACATAGAAGTCTAGCGCATGCTACTGCAGGACTGTTGAGAGGTTTAATAAGTATGGAGTGAAACTGTCTTATAAAGCTCTCTGCTTTATAAGAATGCTCATAACAGCGATGGGAACCTCTTCACTGCACGAGCAAATATTAATACTGCATGTTATTCACGATTCAGAGAGTAGAGCAATTAAAAAAATTTAAAAACAATAAAATAGTTATTTGATATCCAATTCTGAATATCTGAAAAATAGTGTTTGTAGGGCTAATAGACAGGAACTAGATTGGAAAGTGGAATTGTTTATAAAATTTCAGAACAACCTTTGATAAAAAATTCAAAAATCAAAATTTTGTTAAGTGAAAAATTTAACAAGCAAAACTAAAAAACTCCATGGATGTTGTAGAATAATCATCATCTGGATACAGGAATTTTCTAGCTAGCAGTTTGCACACAAAAAGCAGAAAACACAAACTAAATCTATTTCATATCTCCAATAGAAGATGATGGAAAGAGTCCATTACTCATTCTGTTGAAATGGTCTGTGCTCAAACCACTGGGTGTATATAATCTCTGAAGGCACATAGAACTTGAACTGGTTGCTTGTGGTTTTATGAACAAATCCCGATATCTTAAAGTATCATAGGGTGTAACAAGGGCATTAAGGTCTTTAAAATACTTCTCTCTTATCCACCATCTACATAGTTATTTTCTTGAATTAAAAAATGACAGAAGCTTTTCCGAGACAGGATCGCTCAATGTTTTTATATTAAACAAAGAAGTGATAGCACACCTGATATGATATAAAGGTTCTAGTCAAATGAAGTTTAGTCTACCTATGTATTTGTATGTTAATCAGGTATTAGCATGACTTTTGTGAAATTCTATCTAATATCTAATTGCAATTAGATATTACCAATATGTAATTACCAATTGAAATTATAATGAACACAATGTTGTCAAGTAAGTAT
Source organism: Myodes glareolus (assembly GCF_982192425.1). Lineage (NCBI taxonomy): Eukaryota > Metazoa > Chordata > Mammalia > Rodentia > Cricetidae > Myodes > Myodes glareolus. The sequence goes on along the minus strand of NC_142044.1, from coordinate 7,097,280 downwards.
ACGAAAACTAAAACCCCTCTAGCACAAAGATTACTTTTCCCGTTTTTTCTTTTATTTTTGAGATTATAATTTAATTACACTTCCCCTTGCCTTTCCTCCCTCTGAGCCCTCTCTCATACTCCCACCTTTCTCTCTGTCAAATACATAACTTCTTTTTCACTGATGCTACACGCATAGACGAGACCTATTCCTCACAGCATAATTTTAATTTTGCTGCCTTTTCTATGTTGTTGTTTTAATTTTAAAACAGCAGGCGTTTCAAGGCCAGGTGTTCCGGTTTGATCTTTAATCATCCCTGGTCTTACGTATAGTAGGGAAATCTCCATTAAATCACTGGTGTATCTTAGATTAAAAACAAGGGCTATATGTTTTAGGAGTATGAACATACTTGCTAACTTTATGTTTTAAAGGTGGGGAGAAAGCATTATAAAAATACAGGGTAGAAAATTATTGTTGGGAACAGAATGTTTGCCAAGAAGAGGTGACAAGATGTAGCCTTAGTGAGTGGAATGTCACTACATGCTATATTTATGTTAAATATATTTTATATTTTTCTTTATAATATGCATAGATTGCAGGGGTTATTTGTTTAAGTCAAAAAGGATAAAAAAATAAAGCTCAAGGTGTTTGGTGCTTGACTCTGTCACAAACACACCACCATTTTTACTCAATGCTACCGTTGACTTTCTGTCCTATCGCTACATGCCTGTTCAATAGGTCTGAGGACTTTTAGAATCTGTGGGGGAAAGCTCAGGCAACCAGAAAGTAATTTCATGTAAAGACTTCTTTTACTACCATTCCATCTCTAATTTGGGAAGTGGATGCTTAGCTGAGACAGAAGGTCAAAAAGATGTTGAAAAGTTTATCATAGTCAGGCATGGTGAGTGCTTGCGGGATCTGTGTTCTGTAGCTACAATTGCACACCCTTCAACAGGGAGGACAACTGCACTTGTGAATATTGCCTGAAGAAGCATAGGAGGATTATGGCTAGTGACCCTGTCACGGTTATCAGTAAACTTGATACTAAGCTGATGGATCTAAATATAAATGCAATGATGAAATCAACCAGATTTTTATGCTGTGATCCAGACATGCACACACAGACAGACTTCCTTTAAATTATCAAGGCAAAATGAAACAGAAAACAATAAATATGGACAAATTGTAAATTGGCAGCATTATCAATATGTAGGCTTTTTAAAAGAATAAACACAAAATTAAATGAGCCAAAAATGTGAAACAAAATCTAACTGTGTTGAGCATTCTGAGGTGAGAATTAAGTTACAGAAGTTTTAAAGGGTACAGGACTGGAATAACATTGAGGTGTGTGTAAGTGCTGAAAATTGCCTACACCCCCAGGACTCCAGCCTTATTTGTATCATCTTATTTTCACTAAGTGTCTCCAAATATCTTCAAGAAAGTGGCTGAACATTCACGTGTAGTGGAATGATGATGCTGCTGCATGCGTCTGCGTTTCTGTCATTAGATCAGTCTACTTTTTACTTTATTATTTACTAGCAAGGTCCACATGTACAGTCTTCAAGTAAAAATGGCAGGTACAAAAACAAAGAGATAGTTAAGCAACTTGGTCTTTTATACAGACCAGCAATCAATTCTGTCTTCTATTATCAATTGTCATTCATTCTATTATCCTTGTCATTCATGTATTAAGAAAAAAAAACATATTGGTTGACTTTCTAATCTTGCTATAATTTTTGGGACCCCGAAAGCAGTTGACATATAATTCTTTTCACGTTAAACCCAAACGTGGTAGAGAAACTAAATCAGTGTCATTTGTATGCTATAAATGATATCTCAGAAACATTTGGGGTTAGTAACAAAGAAACAACATGCCCTTGCTGAATAGTAATCATCTGTAATTGTTTGTTGGGATTTTTTTTTAATATACATAAAAGTTTGAGGGAAATATCCATACAATTCTCTGTATTTCAATGATACCTTTATTTTTATTTTGGCTTATGTGCCCTTTGAGGACATAAGATAATGTTGGGTATCCTGGGGCTGCCCAATGTGAGCACTGGGACCCAAATTCAGGTCTTCTAAAAGAGTAGTGCATATTCTCAACTCCCGAACTATTTCTCCAGTCTTTTTGCCTCCTATTTTAAGACGTAATGTGACTTAAATGCAGTTATTTTCCTAACTATGGCTTGCACTGTGAAGAGTACTCACACTTTTACAAAAAGCGAACATTAGCAATTGGCATGGACAAAGAAGGGAGGCATCTACATTTTTTTTTCATTAGGAAAGGATAATTCCAGTGCTAAAAGTCCTTTTCCCCTGTTATGAGAAAATGCGGGTCAGCAAATCTGGGGTATTAAACTGTCAGCTCAGTCATCTTTCCCATGTCTGCCCAATGCAGGCTGCTGCTTTGCAAGGTAGAAAAAGCTAATTTAGTGGCTGGAACAAAATTAGCCTTCTTAATTGACATTTCACTTTCATCTAAAATTAGGCAGGCACATGTTTTAAAATCCTTCTTATTTTGAATGAGTTAGAGACTAGCTTGCGAAGGCTGGTGTAGATCCAAAGGGTCAGGAGGGGAAACTCTGATGAGCTTCCTCTCAATTTGGTAACAGCTAAGGTGTGTGTGCCTCAGAGGGACTAGTGGTCTGTCAAGGCCTGGAGGCCTAAATCAAGTGACCCGTGCATTAAAAGTCTTTGAATCCCTCCTCCGTGACCTGCCTCAGTGGATTAAAACCCCACTGCACTCTGGGAATCCAAATATACCCCCCCCCCCAAATCTTTGGCTTATGTAAGTTATTTATCTTGTTTGGCACCAAGATTTTAGATAATAAACATTTTGTATACTAACTTATTCATTTTAAAACAATGTTAGATATGACACTTTAACAGGAATGAAACATTTTAATGAAAAAGATTTAAATTTTAACCGTCCAAATAATAAGAACCGGCACCATATTACAAATTTAGCAGATATCTTTATCAGGAAAAAAACTGGATTCCTGTGTACCCCGCATACAATCTTGTTTCCTATGGTGTCTGACTAACAAACACACAGTAAGCCTGGCCTTCTATCGACATGGACCTGGGAAGAGGGGTACATCATTAACTGCCTCTTCAGAAACTCAGCATTTAGCTTTTGACACTGCAGCGAAACCCAATCCTCGCTGCCTTCCTAAAGGGGAATTAGGTGTGAAATCTGACAGTGTGTCAAGAAGTTTTCACACTGTGCCATTTCAGATGCTCTAATGCACTTGGAATGGATATTTCTTCTTATATTTTATAGCACTGTCTGCTTGTCATCTGATCAATATTGACTCACTGAATCATCGAGATTGTCTGAAGGCAACAGCATTTCACCATATACCCTAAAATACAGACTCAATGCAGCTGCTAATGCCTTCAAAAGGTAGCAACATTTCCAACTAACGGTGGCTGACACCATGGCTTTCCAGAATTCTAAGTTTGGTTTGAGAGTTTGACTTAGGACTGACTGGTAAGTGTTGCCTGTTGTTTCCCACGAAGCAATGGGCTCACTTTGTTATTTCTAAGAAAATAAGTGCTAATTCCTCAAATCTCAGTAATGTGGAAGTCATGTTCTGAGGAAAAACTGACTCATCCAACTTTTAACTCAAGCAACACACAACTGCTATTTTTGAGCCCTACCCCCACCCTCGCCTGCCCAGAGACAGCTGTGGGGTGCTACAGGATGAAGCAGTGGTAGTCTATATGTATTTTCCAGGCTGTCCCAGAAAATATCAAGAAGGCATATGATCAGGGCTCTAAGGTAATAACAGAGGAGAATTGTACTGCTGCTTCAGGAACACCCTCGAGTAGGAGTCATTTTGTTGTTGTGGTTGCCATGATCTGTGAGTGCCTCGTAGTGAAAGGCAACAAGACTTCTGATGCCTGGGGCAGCTCTTGCATCATGCAAATAGCCTGGTTATTTTATTATTATTATTATTATTATTATTATTATTTGCATTGCTTTCAGCAGTGCAAATGGGATCCAAACGGAAACTACAAGTACCATTTAAATAATATCATTAAATTTGGTTTGGCCCTATGCTCTCCAGTCAAGGATCTTGGGATTCCTCTGCCCCAGGCGGGGCTGGGTATACACTTGGGAGCTGCATGTCCACAGAGAGCTTCAGTGCCTTGCACATATTCTCTCCGAATGGCTTTATGTGTATGTGTGATTACTTTTTTAGTTTTTTAATTTAAAAATTTCTTTCACACAATGTATTCTCATCATTCTTTTCACCTCCCCCACCTGCTTCCAGCTTCTCCCTACTTTACCTCCCGCCCAACTCCATGCCAGTCATACAGGGTCAAGTCACACAGGTTCCCAGAGCTGAGAGGGGTAAATAGACAAGTTTCTCCCTCCTCTAACCAAGAAGCCGTTTGCAGTGGACATCACTTGTATATGAAAAAAAAAATAGTCTTCTGCAATGGAGTCTCACTGAATATATTAACCACACTTTAGGGTTAGCCCCAAGCCCAGCAGTAGATAGCCAACACACACACACAAAGCTCAATGCTATTTCTGTAGATTCCTTGTTTTATAATACTCTTTTAGAAAATTTTTCATCTTATTGGTCTTTTGTGTGTAAACTATGGTTTCTAAATTATTGTTTTAAAGTGCAAGCTTGGGCAATACAGATGTAGGTTAAGGAAAATGACAAGTGACCACCTACCAGAATTTTATAAGAAGTCCTTCTTGGGAATGCTCACATAATAAAATAAATCAGCTGAAATAGAGTACTGTTCTTTGCAAATATATTATGGTGGAAATGAGAAAATCAATAAATTAAGTAATTCTTTATACTCCTAATTGTTGTTTGGCTTTCCAAGAGCTTTTGATTATGTCAGACCAATAAGCATTATTCTATTTTCGTTTTCCTTTGGATTGCTTATGACTGAATCCTGGCCTGTAGGATGCTGCACAACATTCCAGCCAGGCCTTTCCCTCAGCCCAGCTCTTGTTCCTCTATAGGAACTAGTCAGCAACAGAGTAAACATGTATTTTCTTTCTGAAATGCATTTTTTTCCATCTGGGTTTATCCCAAAGTTACTTATACAGAAGCATTTCCCAGATGTCACTGATGCTAAACACCACCTTCTCAATGAGAAGGTAGATGATTCAAATAATACCAGCTCCGAGTCTTTGAAACAGACAATACAATTCACTTAAAATGTTTTAACTTTGATAATGGCTCCTTACCTGTGGGTTAAATTCATACTACATTTGTGTCAATATCTAAGCTTGTTCGCAGTAGAATTTGTGGAAAATTGTACAACATTGGCTGTGTCCCAAACACAGTTATGAGTCTTTTCTCCATACATGCTTCCTTATGAAGTAAAGGGTTTATTTCCTTTGTTTTACATAGAGGATATCAAGATGCAGAAAAAAGATAGCTTATGTTAGCCCTAAGAGCTAGCAAGTAGTAGCTCCGGAGTCTAAGCATTTTATATAATTAAATAGTATGCAAGATGTCAGATAGATAGGAAGGAGGGTTCTCCAGTCTTCTGGGTTTACAGAGCGTCTCCTGTAAAGATAGACTTAATTCTCTGTGCAATAGATGAGTGGGGGGGGTGGTTATGGGAGGTACGTGCCTGTAATTCAAGTCCTCAGATGCCTGAAGCATCCTGAAGGTTCTAAGTTCAAGTCTACGTAAAGATTTTGAGCCTTACCTACACAATGATATCGGGGCTAATCTGACCAACATAGTGAGATCTTGTCTCAAAAGAAAAATAGAAGAAATGAACATAACGATTGAACAGAGGTTATAATTATTTCACAGATACCCTTCTAATACTAAGATTTGATTGACCATAGGAGCTACAAAAGAGGTTAAAATTCTGTTTGGAGTTCCAAAGAAAGTAAAAAGCACAATTCAAATTCTTTGTAAAAATATAATCCTTTGTAGATTTTCATTGCATAGATTTATCCTTTGTCATTTTAATAATTTCTAATAGAATATTTATTCTTCGCCTATGACAGTCATTGACAATTGTCATACAATTGTAATATAAATAATATTATTAGGTGTTTCTAGAAAATACATAACAGATAAGATTAAGATTATTTGTATGTGTCTGTGTATATGTGAGTTAGTGAATGTATGGGTGAATGTTCATGTTACTCACTTGTGTGTGTGTGTGTGTGTGTGTGTGTATGTGTGTGTGTGTGAGAGAGAGAGAGAGAGAGAGAGACAGAGAGAGAGAGTGGGAAAGAAGCCAGAAGTCAATGTCTAGAGTCTTCTATCATTCTCTCCCTTATTATTTGAGACAGGGGCTCTATCGAGCTGAAGCTAGAGCTCACCACTTTGCATAGCTAACAAGCTCTAGAGAACTATCTGTCTACCTCATCCACAAGCCCAGCCCTTCAGTACTTACATCAAAGGCATTGTTACTGGACTTGGCTTCTTGTGGGTTCCAGTAACCCAAACTCAGTCCTTAAGGTTGCATAGCAGGCACCTTACTGGTTGAGCATCTCTCCAGTCCCCAGAAAGAGTCTTACCCACTAACCACTGACAGACTTGTCAAGCCTTCAACAGGAAAGTACGATGCAGCTGCGATTAGGACTGATGTTTCACAGTGCTCATGACTCTGGTCCCCACTTTGGAGGTGTTCTGGACCTTCTGAGATGTGAAATCTATGGGTGATAATGAGGCTCTGTGACCAAATCTGCTGATTTTGCTAATATTCATTATTGCTTCACAGTAATTGCATTTATCAGTCAAATTCCATACTTTGAAAGCAAAGAAATAGAGTATTATCCTTTACTTTAAAATCACATTTGGATGAACGGGAAAAAATGGCGGTGTCAACTAGAACTTTTTTTCAGAATTTTTTTTAATTGATTCTTTGGGAATTTCATACCATACACCCCAATTCTATTCATTCTCCAACTCTTGCCCTATCTTCCCTTGGAGGCTTTCCCTCAAAATAAACAAAAACAAAACAAACAAGCTAAAAAAAATGGGCGGTTCCATCTACTACCTCTCCACCACACGTTTATTCGGAGTAGTGGCCTTGGAAGCTGCAGGGTCTCAAGTACATCCTTTTCCCCAAATAAAGTTGTTGGTCAGGTTCAAAGCCTCTGACTTCTGGTACCTCATCAATACTGGACCTTCACTGAAACTTCTCACAGATATCCCGTTGTTGCCTGGAGACATGGAGATCTGGCAGTCTTATGGTTCTGCAGGACCAGGCCCTTCCCTGCTGCAGCAGGTCAGAGATGGGCCAGAGACAGAGATCTGGTGTACCCAGGCCAGATAGTCTGCTGCAGAGGTTGGGGAAAGGAGGTGTACCTACAACACTGGGGGCAGCTCTCTGGGGTTGGGGTGGGGCAGCTCTTCCACTGAGCCAGATGGAGGAGGGCTAGTTCTCTGGTGCCCAGGTCTCTGGGTCCAGTTCTCCCATGACCTTGGGACTCAGGCTGTTGTAGGACCACGGACCCTGATATGGCCCTTAGCCGCAGCTTGGACCCAAAGACACCATGGCCCTGGGTGGCAGTGCAGGCTACTCACATAGGTATGGCCCTGGCAGCAGCATCCTCGTAGGTGGCAGCTGAACCAAAGGCATCCTTATGGTCTTCTGTGGTAACAGTGGCCACAGAAAACAAAACAGACCCCAGCTTCTGCAGGTCCACGGACCCAGGCGCGGCCCTTAGCGGCAGCCCAAGCCTGGACATCACATCGCCCCAGGTGGCAGCTTAGGCCACTGTATCAGTCTCTTCCTCACTGTCTGCTTGTCTTCAGTTGTCTGTCTCTGCAGCGCATCAACGTTCTCCTTCTCCCCCATTTCTCCACCACATACCAGTTCTCGGTGCCTGGCTTTCTGCGGCACTGGGTGGGCCTATGGCTGGGGTGGGTGGTGGGTGGGTGGGGTTATGGCTGGGCGGGCCTATGGCTGCCTTCTGCCCTCCCAGAGCCGAGTATATTTTAATTAAAATGTTATTTTCAAATAAAAATGAGATGTCAAGAATTTATAAGGTACCCATAGTTAAAGATGTTTCTGATTAAATTAGTGATGATGTAGTGAAAATGATTATATTAGATAGTAACATGAAATTTGCTGACATTTGGAAGATCTGTTAGGAAATGAATCAGTGTTTTCAAGACAGCCAATACCTGATACCAGTTATGAGATAATAATAGATTTTGATATGATGGAGAGCAAAATGTTACTGATATTGCTTCAGAATCTTCCGGCCTTTAATAAACTTTAATAAACTTCCACTTGTCAATTCCATTAATGGATAGGACTAGCTACAATGATTAAGAAATACTAGTAAAATGCCCTCCCCTCATGAGGTCAAGTTTTCTTCATCTAAATCAAACAAGACAAGTTGGTTTTCAGTGAGAAAACACTCCTTCCCAGTGGCTAGATCAGAAAAGTTTGTCTACATTTACTTTTGCAACCTGACATGCAACTTTCTGTTAATACCTACTTTAAGAAAAATATTTATACAGCATATATATAAAAGAATAAAACCCAATAAATTTATAAAAAAAGCACAACAAAATAAAATGGTAGGCTTAATTAGGAAAATTGTATTGCAGTTATATGTTTAATTTTGAAATCTTATGAAACCTTGATAAAATTATTTTATCTCTCCCTGCTTCCATTTTTCCTTTCATAAAGGAAGTAACAGCTGCCTTGTATGACTGATTAGTTCTTCAGAGAGATGGTGAAAGAAGACACACTCTATGACATGCAAGATGCTTTTGTAAACATTTACGAGATTATGTGATATCAAATGGTCATTCTGGAATAAGAATTAGGTGAAAATATGCTCAGGTGATAATTTCTCTGAAAACAGCGGTGTTTGCTCAAGCTGCTACTTCATAGTCAGCACCTCCCTCGAATGATGCCTGACACACAGCAGGCGCCTAGTAAACATTTGTTGAACGAGTCTATGCGGCAAAGAACCGGATCTATAAAATGCCTGCCCATACTGCCGTTCCCTATACCACTACCGTTGATGAAACAAAATTTGGTTTTGTGGACTTGCTCTCCATATACCAAAAACAAGCTAATTGTTTACTTGAAAATATCTCATTTATCAGAGTGATTATTGTTTTGTCTCTCAGTAAACCATATAAACTCCATTGAGGACATTGGCAATGTCTGAATTGGTTTTCCATTTCTTTCTTATTGCCTAGTGCTAGAAGAGTCTATTAAATAAAGCAAATGAGCTATAAAGATTAATGATATCACACACACACACACACACACACACACACACACAACACTATGCTTTTCATGCCAATAAGGTTGACACACAGGCCACCAGGCACCTTGTCCTCCACACTAAATGGCACTGACCCTGACAGGCAGCAATGCGTCTGTTATCCACATGCCCCCAAACACTGAAGAGGGATAACTCGATACTCTTCCAGGACTGATTCCCACTGCAGGTAGAGTACAAGACCCCAAGGCAATCTGTGTAACCACGCACTCATCCTCTGGGATGGGATCCCAGGCACAGCAAACTCCAGCCAATCCCAGGACTAGTGCATGAAGAGGGACAGCCTGCAAAAGATCCCACAGGAATAAAAACGACGAAATGGGTGCCAGCATTCCCCTTAAAGCGGATGCTTTAAATACACTGGTACATGGAGCAATCCCTTATCGCGTTGACCTCCTATGCAGGGACCAGAAAGCCGGTGATGAGCGCTAATTTTCTTTGGAAAGGTTTTCTTGGACCAGCTTTGCAGGCAGTGTTAGGCCCAGTGTCATGGAGACCAAACAGAAATGTGGCCTTTGGGCTCCGCAGCCGCTTCTGCTCTGCCAGCTTAGGCTGCTAAAGCAGAAGGAAACGGAACAGCTGAAGCTGAGGACGGTTAATACCTTGCAGCCGATATTTAAGGTATTATTTTCTCTTTCTGACAAGGTCCGGTGCTATTTTTACCCAGGTTGATTTGGGGTTAGGCTGGGACTTTAGAGAGAAACGGTGGTTTATTTTAAGCACTATTTGTGTGATACAATTCCTGTCACACTATTCACTGTTTCTAATGTAAAATTGACCCCCTCTTCCTCCCATTTTCCTTTAAAATGAACACCAAGCAGTATCTCCTTAAAACGTCTCCTAGCAAGGCTGGGTGCATCCCTTTCCTTGCCTCTGTGGGTCTGTCAGACTCCTTCCTCCCCACCCCGATGCCCAGTCTCCCTGCCTTCTCCAATCTCGCGTGTTGTTTCTCATTTAAATGAACAGTTGGGTTCTTTTATTTCATACAAGTACTGGATTCGCCTTATCGCCCTCATTCCTTTGGGGGTTGCCAATTGGTTTTATCCACGGATGTATCATTTCTCATGCTTCCTTTTTTTTTTTCCTTTCAAAGAGAAAGAACCTCTCCGTCAACAAGCCTCTCCGGAGTGGAAGATTAAAAACCTAGACATCACCTACCTTGCAGCGCTACTCCCAACTGGGTTGTGTAAAACTCAATTAAACGTGTCCCCATTGAATACTGCATTACAGTACATTAAACAGAAAATTCTTCAAGCGTGATGACAAAGCTTGAAGCCTCGCCTCACAGCCGCTCCTTGTAGCTTGCTTTAACAGTCTTTATGGCACAAGTTGATAAAACTTAGTCGGGCCTTGAAAAATAATATCATAGATTTCGAGACAAGGGGGATGGTAAAGTTGGTCTCCGCACTTCCCCAGAGCCTCTATGGGAACTCTACTGCCAGCAAACCAGGAAAAGCTGCAGGACAACTGAACCAATAATGACTCCTTTATTTGTGGCAGGTGAAATGCATAGATTTCTCCCTCTTTCAGGAACGTTATAGTACCCAGAATCCACATTAGAGAGACATATGAGTCCTTAGGGTGAGAGATTTACCCAGGCTTCACAGTCACCTCCGAGAAGAAGCCCGAGGAATGATTACATGTTCATAGTAAGCCTTACAGCTGCTATGAAATAAGAAAGACACCTTCCTGTCCATATCCCTCGTCCTCTCTATCATGACTTTTATTTATAATCTGTGTTACTAAGATGCAAAACTTGTTATTTGCTTCTTTGGATTTCCAATATTATTGAGCAACTCACATAGATTTATCAAGTTTTGCCTACACCTTTCCTCCTCCAAATGCTAGGTATTGAGTGCCAACTTCACTGTTTTTGGCATTTGAAGCAATTTTTAAGAATTTTTCCTTTTGAATTTTCTCAACACAAAGCAAAAAGCACCTTCTTTCCCCAGCTTTAGCTACCTTCCCTCTTTATTTAGGGACCAGATTGCTTGCTAGTGTTGGGAACGAATAGGGTATATTTCTCTTTTTAGAACACGATGTGTATCTGAGGCCTGCTTCATGTTCCTTGTGGATTATCTTGTCTTCAGTTTTTAGGCTAATATATTTGCTTTCGAACTTAAAATCTATGATCTGAAATGCTCTAGAATACCAGCAAGGATTTTTTGAAAGTTACTATTGCTCATAGGGAAACTTAGTAACTTTTTGATTAGTCAATATTAAAACAATACTTTAATGTGGAGCTAGGGGGCATGGTGATACCAGGAGTTTGCTTTCACTTTCATGGTCCTCAATTTTTAACCACAAACATTAAACCTTTACGTGCCTGTCTACACATATACAGTTTTTCCATGTAGTCACATGATGTATGTATGTATAAATACAGGTTTTAAAAATCATTTTCTAACTGATCTACCATCCTTCATTTTATCCTTAGTGCCACACTTGGACTCACGAATGGGACAGACATTTGTTCATTGCCCTCATCATTTTATACCATCGTTGGCAGTGTTTCAGTATGGAAAGAGAGAGGGATGCTGCTTCTGGTTGTCCTGCCAGGTTGTGAGCTCAAGTGCTCGAATTAGAAACATAACGTTGTGGAGTCTGACCAGCTTTTCCTCCACCACCACCATGCCAGAGGCATTATTGGTTGTCGCAAGGGTTCAACGCGTGAACAGCATACTCTGCCCAACAGAGTCACAGCCCGTTAAGCCATTGGCGGTGATAGCTCAGATCCATCAACAATTGTATTTAAGTTTCCAGTTTGCTCAAGGAAGTTTTCAAGGACTGACCAATTATTTATAGAAGAAATTAATATTAAGGACAACCTAGAGAACTCTGGAAAGACTTTATCTTCTTTTCCTACCCTTTGTTAATATCAGGATAAAGCTAGACATATTTTCCATTCCAAAGCGATTTCCTAATGAGTGCTGGAAGTTGTTTAACCCTTATCCCAGGGGGGAAAAACTGCAGAAAAGTAATTCTTATTGTGCTCAAGACTTTTCTGCATTCTCTATTAAAATATCTCCTCCCCGGGGACACACACACACACACACACACACACTCACACACACACACAAACGTGCTTTCTGGGCTGTTTGGTAAATGATGTTACACTTTAATATTCTAATTGGAGAAATTATCTCTATTCTCATATGACTCACATAGTTTGTACAAAGAACTGTCTTATAGAATTGTTTTTCTTTAAAGATTTGAAATTGCACTTGGTATGAGCTATTATCTTCCTTGATTCAAAATTTAAAGATATTTTATACTTTACAAACATCTATAAAATAATTTCTGGTTGGTATATTTTGCTTAATGTGGTTATTAGATATGATTGTGTGAAGCTATGACCCTTTTCTTTTAGGTTTAGAGTAAAATTCCCTCATTTGTTTTTGTATTTTTAAACAAATTGCCCATCCTCTAATACCAGAGGACTTTTTGGCTGACCGAAGAACCAGTTCACTCCCTCATGTCTCATGTGCTTCCGTCCCAACATTTCTGAGCTTTTGTTCAAGGAAGACAGCAACAGCGTTAGTTCATCATACGCTCTGAGTTGAAGGTTAGGGCACAGTCAGCCAACTACTGTTAGCCGTATGATTTCTGAGTTTCTACGACTCCCGTATTCGTTCATTTTCTTTTGACTGTACAAGCAGTTCGAGCGTTGAGAAGTTTCTTAAAAATATGTCTCTGTAGCGAGAGTTTTCGGTGTTGCTATTGGATACAAAGTAAACTCTTATCAAGCTGTTCTCGGGGCTTTGGTTTCTGTAAGGAGTAGTCAAAGCTATCTGATATCACCTGGCAGTGTCCACTGCTAGCCTCTAATTAAGTCTAAGTGTACCACATTCCTTTAAGATCCATCTCCTCCTGATATATTTTATTCTTCTTCTCAGAACCCTCGTTAGTATTGCCCATTATTTCTCCTTGAAATAATTTTTGTACCTCTTGGCCATTCATTTGTCTTCCTAGTTTTTCTTTTCATAGCTTCAACTGCCTATTAGCTGAAATAATAATGCTGATATTTTCCATAGTTATGGCTGTTTCCATGCAAGGATTCCAATGTGGTTTTTAGAGGGCTCTTTTTTTTTCCTTTGTGGAAAGCAATTAATAAGACAAGAGAAATAAAGACCAGAAAAGTGAAGTAGCTGTGTGTATTCACACACCAGCTTCATTCGTCTTTGAACCACTTTGGTAGGTGGTGAGGAAGATGACGGGTGGGGTGAGCATACCTGACAACCTACGAGGGCTGTTGGCCTTGATTCTTACAGGCATGATGGGGGTCAGTACAGCACAAAGGTTACTGAACTACAGGAGGCAAGCATTTTGTCATAGGTCCGTTACTTTTCTAACAGAATGCCACAAAATGTGCCTTGATGTGATACCAATGTGTACCGGAGACTTCATGATTCTCTCCATAAAGATTCTTTTGAGGAATCCATTTGCGCAGATGTGAAGAGAAAAAAAATCAAAGTTTCCATTGACAAAAAGCAGTCTGACTGATGGTAAGAGGGTCAGGGGAAATCCTAGTCAGCAGGAAAAGGAGCAAAGTACCGAGGCACAAAACAACACACATCTGTCCCAAAAATATTATTCTGATTAAAATAAGTCATAAACATATACTTTAATTTACTGGATTCTATTTATATGAAGCTTAAACACATACACACACACACACGAACTATTTGTGTCATTAGAAATAGCATTTTTGCTGTTTAGGATGGAAAGGAATTCCTGGCTTGAGAGATATATTTTATATTTTAAATGCATGCTTAAAAAATTATTTTATTATATGCTAATATTAACTTAATAGACAAGAGACACTATAATTAGCTGCATTGCATTATAGGACACTATAATTTTTCTGAAAATGTTTTATCATTTTTATATAGTAGGGATTCACCAGCCATATACTGTTTTTCAAAATATTTATTTTCCACTGTTTGCAGAATTCTTTCTTTATTTTTTTGGAAAGACTTATCCAATTACAGTGTGATATGCATGGACAAGAATAAGCATCCTTTAATTTAAAAAATGAGTTTTGGACAAAACCAAGTCTTAATATTGACCCTATCCAACACTCACTCAATAATATAAGCAAATTATCTTCCCAGTTTCTTCATCCTGAAAACTAATGTAGAACTCTTGCACAGTAGCCATGGAAGATGACGTACACAGGTTTTCCCCAGAGTCAGTACTTTGCCAATTTTAGAGGTTTAACATGGTTTATCTGCATTAGGAAGTCTATGTGTAAACCATGTTTGCTTCCTATACACTCTTCTTGGCACGACTGAGTTCAGTGGGGTAGAAGACAGCACTGCTACTAAATAGTACAACGCCTCCTGAGGATAGATAGTACAAAGCCTCCTAAGGAAAGATAGTACAAAGCCTCCTGAGGATAGGTGAGTCTCAACAAGGAAGCCATCAGCTGACTTCATGTAGAACGTGAATACATGAAGTTGGTGTCAGTTGCATTGCTTCCCAACCACATCTATTCTTTATACTTGGGTCTTAACAAACTAGAGGCCAAAGTGAGAACAAATGATGCAACACATACATCCCTTGATTCACTGACCAATGATTCATTATGTCCGTCTCATTGGAACTGAGCTATTAATCTTGAACCCTCTCTGTTGCTAGGACTATATGACAACATCCAATGTTCAGTGTTCTGGAAGGAGATTGCAAATGCATGTTTGGAGGAATATGTTGTTTATAGGATATTGACTAGATTAGAATTTTGCCAAACTTTACACTATTGTTCTCACCAAGTACTGCTAGCATCGTAGCAGAAGATGAGGCCATAGTGATGCACTTCCTTCTTTTGAGAGCACCAGAACCTTTAAGAGTGAACTTGGAAATGAGAGGTTGAGAGTTCACTAGGTCAAGGCCCAACACATTTACTCTCCTCTATGTTCCACAGAACTGTAGGGTATCATGTGGGACTCATCTGTCTTCTTGAGCATTTCCTGGCTAGGTACATAGTTCAGTGGCTGTGGGAGTAGAGAATGACACATGAGATTTATTGAAGACCGTGGTGTGTGAGGTAATTGCCAAAATATCCGCCTAATCTTTCTAGCACTGTGCAGCATATTGCTCTTCTAGGATAGGAGTTTACATTTAGAAATGTACTGACAAGTTATAGCGAAACATCTCAAATAACTTTCACTGAAGATGTCAATAATTTTCAGATGTTGAAGAGGAAACCCCGGAACAGATGATTTTAATAACAAGAACTTCACTCATATACTCTTTGCTTTCTCTTCTTAGTTTGTTCTTTGTAAAAAACAAAGAGAAAAAAAACTTCACAGGTTGTGCACGCGTGTGCATATGCGTGCGTGCGTGTGTGTGTGTGTGTGTGTGTGTGTGTGTGTGTGTGTGATAAACCTATAAACCTGTAAATCAGCTTATCATGACTTTTGGCATCCTTGTCAAAAATGTTATTGAGCATGGGGAAGTGATTTTTCACTACAATGCCTGTAAAATAATGGGTGCCCATTGATAAATTTAATAAGTATCACATGTCTGAAAGAATGAAAAATAGATGAAAAGGGAATAAATGAATGATAAAAAGCAGAGATGCACTTGATACGAGTAGTTTTATTTGTCAGTCCTGTGATATGAATACATTTATTTCTATTAAAGATTTACATTACTTTTAACTATGTGTGGGCATTTTTGTCTCAGTGCAGGCGTCCGCAGAGGCCAGGAGAGAGTCAGATACACTGAGCTAGAATAATGGAAGATTGTGAGGAGCTCAACATGGGCCCTGGAAACTAAACTCTAGTCCTCTGTAAGAGAAGCAGGTGCTCTTATTTACCAAGCTATCAGTTCCCCTGAGTAAGCGTCAAGCTCGAGAAACCAAAAACTTCCTTTAAGCAATGAACATAATCAGAACGCTTTAGCTGAGGATTTATTAATACTCAATGACCAATGCCCGAGCCTCTGCTTTGCCTGCAGTGAGTACTAGCTGTGACTGAACTTCCTTTCTCAGGGCTCTCCCTGCTCCTGTAATCACTTCATATGCACAGCACAGGCAGTGAGCAGGACAATTCTATAACAAAAGGTTGTAATGCTGACCTAAAAATAGCTTGAGAGGGACGTATAATATTGGTTCAAACAAGGTTCTGCCTGTGACTACAAACTTCCTAATGGGAATACAAAGCAAGAAAATAATCTGTAAATTTATAAGGACAATTATCAACAGGAAATAAACATGCAACTAACAATTTCCTCTTGCTTTATGTGTATTCTCAGGGCAATAAACTTATTTAACAGGGAAAGTTTTTATAATTTTTGAGTACATTTCTTTTTTTATTTCCCATGCCATATCAATAACTTGTTCTTTCCCTAAAATTAACAGTTTATTTGGGAATATGTGTAATAAAGCATGAGTCTTTGGTTTCCAATGGCTGAAAGCTAAAAACTTGACTAAACCTATCATAGTGAGAGCCATATCTGAGGCCTTTATTTAACGGGGTGAGAATATTTCCTGATTTTTTTTTTATTACTATGGGGCAGATCTGACACCATTAGTTTTCCTACTGTCATAAATATAGAGGAGTAAATTTGACAGGCATCACTATAAAACAGGCTATAGATAAGTCCGGGCATCATTCCGCCTGCACAGACCTTTCACACTCTGCTCTGATGGGGCTGTTTGAACAGAACGCCAGGGTTTGATTTTAGGCTTCTAGGTCACGCTTTCACCTTGACAACAGTTCTTTCATTTCTGGCAGTAACATTTGCCGGGATCCCTAAGGTGCTTTCATTTCTGTAAGTAGTATAAGGGGAAAAAGGGATAGGAGTGGGGAGAAGATAAATCTTAATTCATATGCTGTAGGACTATCTCTGTGTCTCTGGCACAAAACTTCAAATCCAATCCAGGAACTGGAGGTGTATTAGAAGCCGGCAGATTTAAACCCCGTCCACCATGATCAAACTGGATTTATAGAGCATCATAACTCTCCAGACACCATCCAGCAGCTTATTAATTTAATAGACTCCTGTCCATTCACTGATGTTCCTGCCCTGACAGTCTCTCAAGATAAGGTGAAAGCCTTTTGACAGGACAGAGAGCATATATATTTTCTTCTGTTTTCTAGTGGATAGGGTTGTCGACGACTTGAAATGTGTGGCTCAGCAAATTTGCTTTTTCCCCCCTCCTCTCTTTCTCTTTTTCCTTTGCAGGAAGGATGACAGAGGCAGCCCTTCTCAGTGTGTCAAAGGTCATGGGTCTGTATTTCCCCTTAGTACTTCTTTAGCGTTTTGTTTGGGAAAATAACAACGAGTTGATTTAAAGGCATACATGCAAGGGCCATTTAACCATGCAAAGAAACAGCATTACAGTTTAATGCCCAATATAAATTAATAGGCATTGGAGAGAAGAGGAAAAGAGCAATAAATGTTCCCGGTAGAGTACAGTGGCATATTCTTTTCTATAATTCCATTTGGGAGAATGATGAATGAGGAGCCGTGTGAGGAAAAACAATACAACACTCAAGCTGTTGCCAATCTAAGGACAGAGGAAGGAAACCTTTCCAGTGCTCTTGTTTCCCCTTAATGACATTCGGTTGCTGTAATTGAGATTCTTATTGTCTCCAACACTCAACTTAATTCATAAGTCTCAGCCTGAGAGCGGTTACACCAGCATCTAACTGTTGCAATCTCACGAGTAGTCTTCCTTTCAAGTAATGTTGGTCATCACAAGACCTTGGCTTCCCAAACTTAAACTCATGACCTGTGGATCACCTAGGGTCCTGTTAAAATATGAGTGTAGACTGACTAGGCCTGAGGTATCATGGTCTTAGAGAGCTGAAGCACACTTCTGGTTGCCTGAACAAACTAAGTAACTAGGTATTTATAAAATATTTAAGAAAGGATATTTTTGAAATGGACAAACTCTATTTTAGTTTCAGCTAAATAACTTGCAACTTGAACGTACTGGGAAGGCTAAAGAGATTCTCTACCTGGCAAGTAGTGGCTGTTGAGTTGAGGAACGAGAGATCCCAAATGCCATGTACGCATGTAAAGACGGTCTAAATATATTGAAATAGTTACCTTAAAAAGCATGCACAGGGTTGTAGGGCTGGGTGAATTGGAGAGAGGTGGAGCCAACCAAGAGCAGCTGCAACCAAGCTGCTTTGCATTTTCAAAGCTCTTCAAAACAAGAGAGAATTAAAGACAATGCAATAGGACAGATTCCAACATAAAAGACCTCTAAATGGGCCATAGTGTTAGATAAACGTACGTAGGGTTGGGAGAGAAAAAAAAAAGTATAAAAAGTCATAAAATAAAGTTAATGCTTAAAAAAAGGGTAAAGTGTTTAAAGAGACGGAGTAAAGTAAAAGAATAAAAATTAGCCACGTAAAAATGAAAAAAAAATCACAGAGTCTGGATTCTGTATATTATTGTGTTTTCTTTAAGTTTTTTGACTGTGAAAAAGCTAAGTACAGAGAGACTTTTCATTGTATGTACTGCTAACCTAATCCACCATGTATATTATAAAAGTATTATGACTTCAAAATTTGGATCTAAGGATATGATGCTTTGGAAAAGAGGTTGTATTTTGTTTTCACAGAATGAAAACCTGTGGATTGCCTCCAGGCAAATATGGTTTCATAGACCAAGGCCTCCAGAATGGTTGCCATAAACACCCTCCAAAAATTAATTCCTGGAACTGCTGACTAAAATAAACCTAGCACACAGGATATACCATGAAAGACCTAAATAACAGTGCCCCCACACAGCACAAAGCAGTTTGGAGAAAAAACTGCACCCATATTCCAAAATATTGTTTATAATTTTTTTTTACATTTAAAGGGGGATATGATATAGATATAAATAATTTGCATTGGTATGGATTTTGCTTTATTGATAGAAATTAAGGTCAGTTTTGTTATATGCATATTTCTGATCTTAATTAAGGTATTGTGATTGTGTAGTTCATTTAAAAAATGTAAATATAATGAGAAAATATAGGTTGTTAATGGATAATCATCTATATAGTCAAGTTTGTAGTCATGTTAGATTTTCTATATGTGCATAGATATATTTCAGATAGGTATTCTTCATATCTTTCAAAGACTACAAAATATGGCATTTAAAATGTTTTCATACCTTAGGGCTTTTCATGACAATGAGACATGTCTGCTTCTGGCAGCATCAATCTACTTCAAGAGAAAGATGGGTATCAAAGAGGCTCCTTATGGAGTTGGTTAGCCATTTGGGCAAGAAACTGCTCTTGCCTGGACTGATGCATAAACTTGACATAAAGAACTCGCAGAGAGATGACTGCTAAATTTGCCTAAAGGTAAAATGGTCCTTTGGGGTTCCTGCTTCATGAAAGAGTTTGTGAGACATTCTGCAGGATACAGAAGAAAGTGACTAAACTGTCTTTAAAATTTCCTGCTTCATGGAAAAGTCTGCTGGACACTATGGGCCTGTAGGCTGAAGATGGATGCCCCAGTGGTACAGAAGAACTTTGGGTAAACGTCCAGGCAGTGAGATGTCTCTGTCAATTCTAGAGTTTTGAAAATTGTTTATGATGCACTTCCAGTTTACATATTATATTATATCCTTCTGAAGCCTTTGATGGAGTTAAAGAATAGATAGATAGTTATAGGTATAGTTTTCCTTTGTTATGATAAAAGATAAAGTAGACATAAATATTGTAACTGTAATTCTTGCTTGATAACTCTTTTGCTATATTTAATTTTACTATGTTTAAGTTAAAGCCTTCCTTTTTGTTTAAACAGAAAAGGGGAAATGTATAGGAGGTACTTCTGTATTTGTGTTGCTTTCATTGGTTAATAAAGAAACTGCTTTGGGTCTGGTGATAGGTCAGAACTTAGGTAGGTGGAAAGACAGAACTAAATTCTGAGAGAAAGAAAGGAGGGAGGGAGGGAGAGAGAGAGAGAGAGAGAGAGAGAGAGAGAGAGAGAGAGAGAGAGAGAGAGAGAACCACCATGGAGCCATCAGAGACAGATGTGCTGACTCTTTCCCAGTAGGCCACTGCCACATGGTGATACAGATTAATATAAATGGGTTAAATCAAGATGCGAGAGTTAGCAAATAAGAGGTTAGAGGTAACGGCCAAGCAGTGTTTTAATTAATACAGTTTCTGTGTGATTACTTCCAGTATAAGCTAGCCAGGTGGCTGGGACCAACAAAGGGCCACATTCCTCCCTAAAATAGCTCTAAATTGGATGTTAGTGTCACATAGCCTCTCTTCATGGCTCTGGGATCAGTGTTGCAGGTAGGGAATGACTGCTTCCAAAGGAGGCTTCCCAAACATGGCAGGCATGTAGCACAGACACCTGTGACGACATGTACAAGATATGCATAAGATCAACCCACACAAAATCTCACTGTGGAAATTAGAAGGCCTCATGATATCCTAGCCCTAGCTGAGGAGTTATTAGCCAGCATTGATAGCTCGTGGAGGAGAGACAGCCAATTTTCTTTGGATGTGGCTCTGCATATTGCTCACATTCGAGTGAATGGTTCTGTAAAGATGCACATACTGTCAGCATTAAGTGGATTCAGTAGATTTTAAAAGAGAGAACATGAAGTTGTGATGGAGAAGTGGTAAAGAAGTTAGGAGGAATAAATGAAGGACAAAGATGACCAAATACATTATAGTCATATGTGAAACTCTTCAACAATTAAAAAGAAACAATAGAAAAATAATGGACAGTGTACGATATAGCAGCAAGAAGGAGCTTTACAGGAGTTTTATATGAACTTCATATTCATATAAAACAAATTCTAACATCAAAATACTCTGATATCTCTATACTTTTGTAAAGAAGCCACTTATATTTGGGGGGACTGGAGAAGCAAACTGTGATAACTTACTCACTTGCTTGCAGTCATTAGAAGTCTTATACTCTTCATTATATATATTTAATAAGTTTCTATGAAGCTAATAATAGAATTTCCACCATTTGGAGGAATATATGAAGGGCACAGCATTCTAGAAAATCTTTATTGACAAAAACATCAGATAGTGATGGCAGACCCTAAATTTTCAAAGTAAAAACTGGATTAAGATTATTTATTCCAAATGAATTTCAATGGGAAATACATAAGACCATGTAAATACATATGACCTATTTACTTATATACAAACATTTGCATCTTTGACCCATTCTCTTGGTTGGGATATTCATGATCATTATACCACAAAATGCTATCTATCGACCTCAGTGTTGTCTGACAGTTACAAAGACGTCGAACAAATGAGAATGTATCTTCTCCAAAGTACTACTGCAAGTCATGACATATAAGGTGACCTTTTGAGTTGAAAAACAGACACCTAAAATAGGATTGACTTATACACCAACAGCAACATAAAAAGCATTTCATGTGAGTATCAGGGTAAAGACTTGATAGACAGTGAAACAGGATCTGGAAAGTACTAGTACGAGAGAGTCAACACTTTGTCATGGCTGCTGGGGTAAGATTTTAACCAATATCCTGTAAAAAGACAGCATTTTCTATATCTGTAGATCTTATTTTTTTAAAAAAAATTCTTTCATATATGCATGTGCCAAAGAATATAGCACAATACATGCTATGTGCATTGCTCTCCTAGGACTTCAAAAGCTTCGCTAATGCTTGAAATATTTTTGAGACATGGAGAAACAACAATAAGAATACTGGATTTTCAAATGATTTCCACATTAGCGGTTGCTGATGCTACACCAGAAGTTGTTCTTTTGAAGATGAACCATACCTTAAATAATGCAAATTTAATGGGCATGTATTATGTGGGATTTAGGACTATGTAGAGGTGAAAACAGTCCATAGCTCTGAAGCACTCTCATCTTCTTGAGGTCATAGGGACCATGAACAGTCACAACGCTCCCTTCCTTAAGCAGTACTTGTAAGCATAAGTATAAGAATCAAAATGTTTCAGGTTAAGAAAATACAATGTAGATTCAGAAGAAAGGGATATTTGAGGATCATATTCATTAAATACAAGGGCGTGATTGGAATCTAAGGTAGAAGTGTGAGAAATGGAGCTAGAAGAAGTAGATTTAAGTGTTTGAAATAAAATAAGGAGAGGGAGGGAAATAAAACACAGGGGGGATAAAATGGAAGGGGAAAATAATGTAATTATAATATAAAAACAAATAATTTAAAAGCATATAAGTGAGATACTATAGAAAGAAGCTAATGAAAGAAGACTGTAAATGCTATTTAGTTATTGTATGGACAGAGATAAAGGCCATTGTCACTGGGCATGGAAAAAGGATGGCTTGATCAAGGTCAATGAGAACTTGGTCTGTTTTCTGAAATTTATTCAAATTTCATTCCATAATTTTCTCTTAATTTTAAGCATCACATTTATAAGTACCACAAGTTTTTACTTCTATGTTCATTTTTTTCAGCATATTGCTTTTTATATAGATATTATTCCCTAAGGTAAGGAGGATGTATTGGGACTTTTGATACGGATGTCCCTGAATGGTCAATGGTACCCTGACTTGATGACCAAGGATACTTGACATCATTCAAGCAAATGATGAGAAGTTGGTTTACCTATCCCTGCTCTCATTTGTAAGTTCCCTTCCCTTAAAGAACCTCTTTGAGCATCCATCCTGTGTGCCTCTAGGATCTTTAACTGTGCTCACCCCATTTCTCAAACTGATACTTAGTTTTCTATCTATCTATCTATCTATCTCTCTCTCTATCTCTCTATCTATCTATCTATCTATCTATCTATCTATCTATCTATCTATCTATCTATCTCTCATCTATCTATCTATCTATCTATTCACACCCTCCATGAGTCTTGCCTTGACTATGGCCTACTGACTGAAGCCAGTATTTAAGTAGTTAAATATACTTGATTAATAAATCTTTCCGCGAGTTCGTTAAACCTAGGCTTGTTTTACAGTATTTTTTATCCTCACAGCAGCATCATACTTTGGGAAAGCAGCGTTCAGCTACCCATACTTGACTTTGAAAATTATCTTACAAAAAAGTTTTAGAGCATTCATTCGTAAGTGTATTAGCGAAAATTAATTATATCACAAAAAAACATTGATTTTCCTATGGACTAAGGGTTTTTCAGATGAGACAAAGATTCCTTTTTCTACAGTTTGGGTCACATAAGAAGAAGGAGCTGAAGATATTGACTCAATGGTACAGTAGGGTCCTAGTATATGTGTAGAGATGGGTTTGGTCCCCAGCTATGTCGTACGATGGAGTGAGTGAGGGAGTGAATAAATGAATGAATGAATGAATGGAAGAATGGGTTAAAACAGAGGGATTTGAATGTGGAAACTCTTCTCTTAAGCTATTTGAGGAAAGTATTCTAATAGGAGAAGTTTTAAGAAGAGAAGTTTTAATTTTAAGATAGGATACAAGGCTGAAAATGTGCTTGCTCGTTAGACTGCTCACCTCACATGTCTTAGGTCTTAGGTTCCATCTCTAACATGGAATGTAAGAAGATCTAAATAGTGGCCACACATCTTGCTCCTTTACTGAAATACATTTGCAATTTTGTGCAATTTTATTTCAATATGTTTCCTGTGCATACAATTTTAAACATTACTCTAATTATAGTAGACACAATAGCATACATTCTGCTCTTCTCATCTTGAGCTGCAATGCAACAATTTCATCTAATCAGTATGATGTTTAAAAAGTTATTTACAGTGTCTTTCTCAAAATTTTTTTTTTTTACTCTTAGGAGTTGTCCCTCAGTTTAGCTGACAAAGATACTCCTGGGGGTAGTTTTCAACATTATCATCTGTTTGAATGACAAGCTAACATCTCTGAGTGATAGTGACTCACCTCTCAAAAGACCCTGCTCTTCATTTCTCGTTTTTATACACGTAACACTGACATATCCTTAGTTCTTATCATTTGCCAGCAGTCTTAGTTTCTACCCCTAAGAAGCACATGCTTCACTAATACATGGATTCAAGGTGGTTTAAAATATTTTCTTCCCTAACATATGCAAGCATATCTCACTCATTGAGATAATTAATGATACAATACAGGCCTATGTACCAGCACTTCATTTAGCAAACTCACAATGACATTGGTAGGAACACAAATCTATTTTTACATACATAACATAAATTAATAATGACTATGAATGTGTAAGCAGACTCAGGTCAGCATAATATCAGCAAACCATTAACGCAGCTGTAAAAACCAGGAAGCGCACAGTAAGAAATGGAAACAACACAAGGTCCAATACGTGCCGGATCTGCTGCCATTCAGCAATTTGCCGCAGAAAACCCTGTTAACTGGGGCTGCTTGTCTTGACCTTCAGACCTTCCAGAAACAACCATTTGAATCCAGACCGTGATTTTTCTAAAGCAGCCATTTTTCCAATCACCGAGTCTTAGAGCAGACATAATAAACTGCTCGCGCCTCAAAACGTATTTCTCATTTTCACAGAACATAACCAGAAAAAGCCTTAGACAATCGTGAAACATGTTGGGTTTTCAGCATCGCGTTATCCTGTGGTGCTCTGCAATCAATTACTGTTATACCACCATCATTAATAATTTTCTTAATGAAAATGATTCTGTTGATCTCCGTTGTATTTTAATTATCAGAGTTAAGCATAATTACACTGCAGCTCTGAGCTGGCATGTGGACTCCTTTAGGGCGCAATTTTGTTTTAACACACTGATAATGTAATTTTACATTGTGCCAGTTTGTTTGGTTATTATCCAGTTGTACAATTCCACTGTATTCCAGATAACAGATAATAACCTTGGTACCTCCTATATCCTGAAGTCATTTAAAAAGCAATATTGGGATTCTAAGACTAGCTAACTTAATCGTCTTATGATTTTATAATTCCCACTGCTAAATATTTGGTTCAGGCACTCACTCGCTTTCAAGAATACAGTAAAATGAGATGACATTCATACATTTTTTATTAATTTACTGACTATTTAAATACAACATTAAAGATGGATACTATTTTCTTTTTAAATTACTTTATTATTTGTATGATAGTCGACCCTCTGGGTAAAGTAAAAGCATTAGCTTATAGATTACTCTGAAAATTGACTATTATAATGGACAAAGCCAGTATATCAAAGTTCTAGGGAACTCCAGCAGATTCTCTGTTTTAAGGTGAATCATGGTCTTCATAATTAAATACATTTGTTCTGAAAGTTTCTCACCCATCCTAGATCATACTGGCATTTCTGTCATTATTTTCACAGTGCCTAATATAGGGTCATGGACAAAGCAGACCATAAGTGAAGTCTTGATATATTAACTCCGTGACTAAATGAGTACTTTGGTACAATGAGTGCAAGTTAGAACTTTGGAAATGAACCCAGAATGATATTAATGCCAACTTCTATGCGAGTTTCCACTGTTGCTGCCTAGAGCTAGCAAAGATGAACACAAATGGTGTGGTCTCTGCTGCCTCTGTTCTAGACCACTGTCTCTTTCAAGATAAACCAAAGAATGAAATTAAAGTTTACTGATAAATGTGTATGCAATTTCCAGCAAAGAGAAATTTACTTCGCCTCTTAAATGGTGGCTTCAAAAGCAACGCCAATTGTGTAAATTGTCATGGAGTTAGGCTTGAGATGGAAGGAAGACCAGTTTCCTATCATTGGGGTTCTTTGTGTCATGAAATTTTCTGTCTCTGAACTTGTTTATTCTTTTCTAGAATAGAAAAGTGCTGTTTGTACCATGTGTATATTGGAACAATAAACAGAATGTTGTGTGGAAATAATGAGAATAGTGCATAGAGTAGAAATAGACTAACGCCTGATGGCAGCTATTATTAGCACTAATAGCATCAGTATTTTAATCACTGAATTAATATTTACATAGGATTCTCATTAAAAATGAAAGTATTGGGTAAACTAGATGGTTCAGTAGGTAAGGGTACTTGCTAAAAAAAACCAAATACCCAAGTTCAGTTGTTCAAACCTAAAAACAAAAGAAGAGAATCAACTCCTTCAAGCTTTCCTCTGACTTCCACATACATGACACAGTATGCATGTCCTCCGCCCACACACAAACGCACACACAAATATATAAGTAAACACATAAATCAATAGGTAAAGGTCAAAATCAGAAAAATATGTGCTCAATTAAAAACAAAGCCAATGGCTTGCCCAGGCAAGGCTTCAGGTCTGTGTATCTGTGACATATTTGAAATCTTGATAAGTGGACTTGTTGCTACTGAATAAGAACTGTGGAACTGTTCCATCTCAAACAACAGATGGCCATATATTCTTACATACCATCACCAAGGCCTGGTGCCATTGTCTTTTAATCCATATACTTTTAACCTTCAGAACAGACTTGGTTGAGGAGGTGCTAGCCAGGAGTATGATGGCTGTGATAACATACACAGGCTAGTGTCTAGTGTCTATGTCCTTCTTCATTAAAATTCCACCAAGAACCCATTGATCTTCTATGTACATAGCTAAGAAAACCACTATCTAGAGAGGCTAAGTGATTTGCCCTTGACTCCATGTGGAGATTTTATTTACAATGATACCATGCTCTGACATATAAAGCAACTGTAGTAAAGGGAAATGAGGGCTACTTGATAGTTTCTCAATTTTTGGTTGGCGTTGTTGACTTAGAACAGAGACCTAGTGAGTGGATTGTTTAGAAATAACCATGTGAAAAATTAACAATGAAACTGAACTAATTGAACAACATCCACGTGGAAGAAACTAAAAGTTTAGTTTGAACACTCAGAATATCTAAGGAGCTTTCTTTTTCGAGCATGAAGAAAATCACCATGCTCCCCAATCCATAGAAAGAAAAGAATGGCTGTGTAACACTCAATGGTGGATTTTAGCAGCACTGCCCTGTGCACACTCTCTCCAGCAGGGCTCCCTTTAACTGCAGGATGAGGCCATCCAACATGCTGCTTCAAGAGACACAGATATGAGAATTATCTGGGGTCTGTTAAGAATAATGGAAACAAACAGATGGCCACCAAATCTAGTCTTTCACTGTCTGAAGGGCATGGGATAGTTGAGACAGGAAAGACATATCAGATTAGAACGTGAATGTCCAAAACTGTCTTATTTTCTATTTTGACTAAACAGAATGATATCAGCTTGTCGAACTAAGAGACAAAAGTTTGGCTTCTAAATATTCATTTTATAAATACCTAGAAAATGAAAGCTGTATAGTTACAATGAACTTTGTCATTAGCTGTATTTAACATTATTTTAAGTAAATTTTAGTCATAAATATTAACAGTATGAAGCCTCTTTTTATCCTGTAAAAAATACTACAAAAATTTTCCCAGTTAAACCACTTCTACAAAATGCTACACATACAAAATTTATATTGTATTTGCTGATTTGCTCTGAGATAGTTGGGTCCTGTGGTAATGGTATTGACAAAAAATTTGTAAGTAGTTTGTGTGAGTATTTGGCCAGAAAATAAATTAGGAACACACAGAGTCAAGTCATTGGGAACCTATGTAATTTTTTTTATACTTATTGAAAGCTCTAAGGAATTTGACACTGATAATCCCTATATCCAGGTCCCTGGAAGCCACCCATAGGAGAACCTGTATTGTGGCAGCAGCAACCAGGTTGTATTTAGGGAACAATTTTTCCTGACCCCACTGGCTCTGCTCAGGCTAATTCTCTCAGTCTAATATGACTTAGGTATTCTGGTGAGAGCCGCAGTGAGTCCCTGGTTCTGTGTCACTAAACACTCAAGACTGCATTCTGTTCACCGGCATTCCTGTGCTGGCAAAACAAGTCTGGAATTGTCACCACCAGAGATCTCGTCTAATGATGCTGCTTGTTACTTACGCAAGGAAGGAATGTCAGAAGACAGAAGTTGACCAAGGACCAAATGTGAACAACTGCATCAACCTGTCCCTTAAATCCAGCATACCCCTGCATTCTCAGTTCTGCGAGCAGATTGCTCCCTCTAGCCCCAACAAAAACACATCCACAATGTACACATTTGCACTGAGAAGGAGACCATAGAGTTCTATTTTCCATCACCAAAATGATACCTAGGAAGAAGCCAAAATACTCTGCTCACCACACCCTAAGGCAATCTGAGTATTCAAAATTAGCTTCAGTTTTCGAAAGCCCTGGGGAGGTCTGAGTAGCCTTCAAAGTTTGTTCCTCAGGGATGAACTTTTATCCAAAAGGTACTCATTGAGAGGAAAGATGAAAATACATTTTCACATGGCTGGATGTTTTACTGCAGTAATTGACCAAAGATTACTATCAACATATATAGTGAGTTTTCAAGCCAGATTATAGCAGGTAGCAAATGTTTGGTCAAGAGCCCTTTCTCATTTGTGGGATTCTACAGAATATTTGGGGAGAAATGTTCTTCTTTAAGATATATATTTTGTGAATTTTAGGCATACAGGTCTAACTGTTTTGAGGGAACTAATAATGAAGTAGTTGAATGGGGGTAGGTAGGGTCATGTGGTACAAAGAACACAGGATTTGGAGTTACCAGGACCTGTATTGAAATCTGCCTCCATTGTTAGGTTGCTTGACTAAAGACAATTATACTGCCTGTCCTAACCTGAAACATGTAAAGGGAAGAAAGAACGAATTAGCTCATTGGGCTATCTCAAATCTTCATGGAGACGGGGTAGTTTTTGGTGTATACAACTAGACCTTAAGCTCTGTGAATGTTTATTGTTTATTAGCTTCATAAACACAAATCTATAACTTACTAATTCTTCTACTTATTGTTTATAAAATGGAGATGCATATCTGCTGCATTGCAGGAGATGAAAGAAAGGATGCAATACAGAATTTATTGCGGGTCTAGTACCTGAATTGTCATAAATTAAACAATGGCAGATAACCTTCTGCAGCTTAAGAGAAACAATGACATCAGCAATTTAGGTCATTTGTCATTTAACAACACTTTATGTGAGATGTCTATTACAATGATTGGCAACTATTCATCATTTATCCAGTTCATCAATCAATATAACTTTCCTTCCTTTTTTCCTTCCTTCTTTTCTCCTTCCCTCCCTCCTTCCCTCCCTCCCTCCCTTTCTTCCTTTCTTCATTCCTTCCATTTTGTGCAAAGAGCACGCCTGGCTAAGGACAGAGAGTGAATAAAATATTCTCCTTATTGCAGTAAACAGATAGTTGACTGGAGAGAGACAAGAAATAGTTAACTCCTTGTGTTTCCATTTTTGGAACATACGACAGTTGACCACAAGAAAAGCAATGACAGACAATGGGAGAAGTGTACATACTTTGGTAAAACATCATTAAAGACAGGACTTAAGGGGTGCTCAAAATTAGTAGTTATCAATGTGTATGTCATTCTAATACATGGTTGAACTTGATTTATGCTTTATGAGCTAGGTGATTGATAGTTAATAATCCATTAACCGGAACTTAGTTACTGCCAAAAGGCTTGAGGAATAGACAAGCATAATACAAAGACAAAATTGTGTTCAATGTTCAAGTTGAAGCACTCAACTGAAATGACTTTGGAATTAGAATTTTTATTCAAAATTATCTTTCCTAAAGTGATCCCAGATATAAATACAGTGGACTTGGATCACGTCAGAGAAGGGGCATTTTCACTGCTCTTGTTTTCAACTGGAATTGCACAGTGAAATTCTGTTATTATTGGCGAGCATAAATCTAACCCTCACAGTGGGACCTAGACACCCAGGACCCTTTCATACTTGTATTCTGAATGTGAAACTTACAAAGTGACTCACGATATACTCTATGTTGACGGATCATACACACACACTCAAGGGAATTTTCACTTCTCCTATAGTTAAAAGATCCCATCAGAATAGAGAAGAGATTTCAGGTTAGAAAATTGGTGGGTCTGTGACCAGCAATTACAGAAGGGAAAGAAATAGAATCAGATCCTGGTGTGCAGACTGTGTTCTTAGCTTGCAAATTCCCTCTTTCCGGTGTTTCAACTTTCAAAGGCCCAGGGTAGTTCTGTGGCAATCCTCTTATAAATGTACAAATTGTAATGATTATAGGAACAAGTTGTAATTGTTTCTAGCAAGTTTTTAAGAGTCTTTGATGTTATGATTAGTGTTTTATATGTTAATATATTGATAGGGGTGCTTATTTGCTTGCTTCCTTGTATGCTTTCATGGTTTCTAGGTTCAATGAGCAAACACATCTTTGATCTCAGTAGGTCTATTTGGTTTAAAAAAAAAAGCTGAAAGAAATGAAACATGAGAAGCGAAAGGTTTTGCAATATTCACGACAAAGTGAGACTGGGGACTTCACTGTGAGAACACCGAGCTGGAGCCTGAAACTTAAAGGAAAACACGGAAGTCCACAAGGCCCACACTTCACCTCCCAAACCCCAACACACGTTCCAGTCTCAATGAAAGTTGTCTCATGATGTGTCACGGCATCCTTCTGTAGCCAGAAGAGGTTGGCTAGGCTGTCGTCATGCTGAGTGAATCAAAGGCAACACTCTGCAAGCCTTCAGGCTCCCTCTTGCCCGTTAGCCTCCCACTCTTCGCAAAGCACCACGGGATAGCATTTGGTCTCTGTAAAGATTTCGTTTCCAAACCCCCTCTCATTCTGTGTGATTTCTGGAATCTGACGCAAGGTAATGCCCCTGAAGCTTGCCTCTGGACAAAAATTGAGAAATTTCAAAAGGAATACAATCTATGGTCAGTAATACCCAAGACGGGGATCTGAGATTTCATCAAACCAGGCAGCTATGCATAGGAGTAAGAGTAAAGGATCAGACACTAACCAAACTGCTCACACATGACACTTAGCAAAGGGTCACGGCACTAAGTAAGGAACTTAGTGGTAACTCTTCTTGTTTATGTGGCACAGGAGTAAAAATCAGTAAAGCTTCCCTGAAAACACAGACTAGAGAGTGTCATGAGTGAAAAGGGAAACCAGAGGCTCAATTTCTACCTGGTTCTCGATCCCATTCCTCGGGAGCAAGGTCGCGATGTTCAGATTTCGGTGCCGCTAAAGAGACAGGGGAAAGGGTCACGCGTTTACCTTTACTGTACACAATGCAGTTGTTCTTGCTGTCCTCCACTCCTTGCCACGTCACATCCAGAAGCCACTTGGGACCAGCAGTCAGCACCATGGGGACCTGAGCCTTCGTCTTCTGCAGAATGACAACAAACAGATGTCATTTGCTCTTGTTGATTAAAAACTCGAATGGCATCCCTACTGATCAGTTCATTTATACCGACAACTAAATCGCCCAAACCACAACCCAAGGCCTTATTCCTCTGCCCCGTGGTATCTCTTTAAGATGGCAGGAGCCCTCCAAGGTTGTACTACTTTCAGTAATGGTGAATGGTGGAATTATTATCTAGGACCCCACCCCCGATGATATTGGGCCAGATCTCCACAATTAGGCAGATCTCTTGAGGCGCTGAGTTAAGAGAACACAGGTAGGTGCCTTTCATCACAGAGCAGTGTGTGGAAGTGAACTTTAGACACGTTGGGCTTCACTGTGAACAGGATCTCATGATTTCTTGAAACAGACACGAAAGAATTTAGAGAATCAGTATTCATTTCAAAGCTCTACCCTGGGCGACATTTGTATTAGAGCCTGCGCTATTTTGGAATGAATAATGAAATCCGCCCAACGACCCTGACTGAAGTGTGGATATGCGGTCTGACTATCGTTGCCGCAATAATAACGATGCTAATGACCCCCCGGGCATTGTCTCCAGAAAACTGTAAGAGTGCTCTGAATAAATCAAGTACAGAGGGACAAAACCATGAACTACCCTTTGCCCCAAATAAACAAACAGGCAGAGAGGCCAGGGTTACCATTCTAAAAGAACATACCAAAGAGGGGTAAATCTAATTCTCATAAGATTCAACACTTTTGGGAGCTTGGCACCCAAATTATTTACCTTTAAAACCCATTTGATAAATTTACACTTCACGAGCTAAACTGGGGAGCAAGTGGGAGCATCTCAGCCAGACGGCGCTTCCCGGGTGAGTTACAGTAAACTGGCATTCAGACTTATCATTCGACAGCCCGTGTTCTGTGTATCAAATATCAGGAAACCACAACACAGAGGACAATACAAGGGTCTCGAGGTAATTTCTGAACTGCATTTTCACCTAGATATGATTCTGCCAGAGAAATCTCAGTCATCCTGGGACTTTCTCACATGTTATGCGCTATCGTGAATTCCCCAAATCGACGTTCACAAGTAGTCCCCGGAGGATTTCTGTGTACACTGGCAACTTCAGACCTCACAGGGATCTGGAAAACCCATTTCACTCCCCCCACAACAACAAGGATCGTGTACAACATACCAATCGATTGGTAACGGCAAAGCCATGTTCAAAACTGTACGTAAAACTGAGGCCTCCTCAATCCGTTAAGTAGTAACAGTCAAATCAACGACTACAGAACAGAGTGTAGATAAGAATTCAACCGTGAAGGTTAAATTTAAAACCTGTCTGAAATGTTAGCTAGATCAGGAATGTGTAAGGGTTTGGGTAGCTTCGAATGTCCAGGCATCTCCACTCAGCAATGTGGGTTCCACTTTCCTTTAAAAACCTCATACTATGCACTGGCTGGTCTCTTTATGTCACTAATAAGCCTTTTAATAGTTCCCTTCCCCAAAAGGACAACCTGCCTCAGTGTCCTTCTTGAACACCAAACCTGAGGCTTTTCCATTACGTAAAGTCTCCGGGAAATCTTAGTGGAAGGTAAATAGTCAGTTGTCTATACCTCTCATCACAAATTGAACCAGAATGATGCAAATTCAGTACTGCTCTTAGGATGCGAAATCCAAGTCTTGTTTGATGAAAGACCCAGGTAAAAATGCCAGATGCGTAATAAAATGTAGAAAGGTTCATGGCATACTGTCACCCATAAAGTGAATATTGTCTGCTGTGGGACAATTGCTTGTACCCTGTCACTTGTAGTATTTTAATAAAATGCTGATTGGCCAGTAGCCAGGCAGGAAGTATAGGTGGGGAAATGAGACCAAGAGAATTCTGGAAAGAGGAAAGTCTAAGTCTGCAATCAGCACCCAGATGCAGAGGAAGCAAGATGATGAAGGTACCAAGCCATGTGGTTAACATAGACGAAAATAATGGGTTAATATAAGATATAAGAATTAATTAATAAGAAGCTGAGCTACCAGGCCAACCAGTTTATAAGTAATGTAGGCCTCTGGCCTCTGTGTATTTCTTTGGGACTGAATGACAGCAGGAAGAGGTGGGACAGAAATCCCAGTCAGTAGGAGTCATTTAAAAACAAGGGGGGGGTCTGTCCTGTAGATTCTCACAGGATACCAGAGAGTCTGCTTCCAGGAAGAATGTGGAGTTACTGGGATCCTGTGGAGAAATATGTTGAACAATATGTCAGAAAACAGTGTGCAGGACACTCAGTCCTGGAACTCTGTGGTTTCCGTTCTTAAGGAGATCATTAGAACTTTCCTGAGTGTGTACAAATCCCTGAAAGAGAGGGCTGGCTTTCATCTTCACAATCATCATTGACGAGCTTCTTACTTATAAATAGAGAGCTTAAAGGGATGTATTTGGGAGAAAAGGCTTGGGAGAGCTGCAAGGATGTTACACCTCAGTGAAAACCTTTTGTGATTAATTCTCTAAGCAGACACGGCCAATGGAAACAGGTGCACAGATGGAACACGCTGTGCATACAGACAGTGTGTGAGACACTTGCTCTGCCTTACTTACAGACAAGGACACCAAACCTGAATGATCAAGTAATTTCATGGAGCTCAAATACTTGAGAGAGAGCAGAGGTGGTGTCTATGTGGTCACTCTAAGTGATATCAAACATTCTGATTTTCTGGGATGGAGGGTTTCTGAGGAGCAAGGATGGTAGGGTCTTCCTAGCTTCTACTGCTATGGGAACAATCTTTAGTTTCTCCATCTACTTAATACCTATTGCATGTGGACTGTTAAGCACTTTACCTGAAGGATGCTTTACTTTTGCTTTTTACTACTCCAACATTAGATAACCATATCCTGATCCCTACTATTTTGCCCCTAAACAAGCTAAGACTTAAGAGATGACTTTGTGACTCAAACAAAAATAGTTGATGAATATAATTTCTGAATGATAAGTTAAGCACTGAATGTCTTAAGACTTTGGTAAACATACATCATGCTTCAGCACGGGCAGGGACTGATTTAAGAAACTGGACTGAAATAAAAACAATTTCTTCTACTCCACACCAGCAAGGAAGAACCAAGAGTATGAGAAGGTCTATCTGAAAGCTATACCCAAGCTGGAACATAAATAATAAATAGATAAAAACTATCGTGGGAGCAGTTATTACAGTTTTGAGGAGGTGAGCCGATTTCTGCCTGAAGAAACCAACTTTTGGGTAGATTGACTGCCTTCAAAGAAGATTACGAAGTGTGAAAAGGAAGGAGTTATCCAGGATTATATGAAATGGACACTCCAGAAAAATCCATGTATAGAAAATAGCAATAAAATCCACCTTGATCATTAGACTCATTTCCTCATGTCTCACTCTAGGATGAGGATTCAAAGAAATTCTAAAGTTTTAGACACTTTAAACTTCATGGAGTTTAACTCTCTGGGTTCTTAAGTGAGGGATGTAAGGGAAATATTTATTAACACACAAAGTGTACAGGTGACAAAACAGACTGGACAAAAAGTAAGTGTTTGTGAAAGGTGTGGCAGGAAGGAAAATGGTGCTGAAGAAACCATACTCTGAGGCCTCAGAGCTTGGGAATATGTTACCTTCTTTGTCAAAGATGCAGTTAAATATTTAGGACCAGGAGAGGGCAAATTGTCCAAAATTGTGCAAATAATCTCCTTAAAAACACAGGAGTTCCTGAAAAGTGGAAAAGGAAGTCAAAAGTGTGAAACAGAGATTTTCAGATACTGGGCTTGATGGTTCACACTTGCAATCCAAGCACTCCAAAGGCTGCGGCAGGGGGATTGTTGTGAGCCACCAGATACCTTGGACCACATAGTGTGCTCCAGGCTGGCCTGGACTTTAGAGTTTGACCCTGTAACAAGCAAACAAGCAAACAAATTTCACCTGCAATTATTGCACCTGCTTTAAAAGATGAGGAAGCAACAAAGGCCACAAGCAAAATAAATAAATAAATAAATAAAATAAAATTAAGGTAGCTCTGTCCTCAGTTCATAGGAAGCGACAGTAACTGATATTCCACACACTAAAACACTATAGCTGTGGAAGATCCAGGCTCCAGGAAACAGACTTTTTCTTAGAACCTCCAAGAATAAATCTGTCTGCTGGACACTTTGTGACCTGTATTGGATTTCTGACCTACAGAATTATAAAATCGTAATTTGAGGTTTGCAGCCTCTGTTGGTGGTAGTTTCTTTAAACAATAAAATCAAGCGAGGAAAGCAAAAACACAGTTCAGATTTACTGAACTGTGTTTTTTAAAAATGTCAAATTTCCCTTCTCAAATCCAGCTGGAACACCATAGGATTCTCCTGTTTCAAAATGACACTAAATACCTGGTGGTGCTTGCATTGTCCTTGCTTCTAGACTTAGGTTTATACAAAGATGATGTCTGGCATCATCTTTGACTTGGCTATGTCAGTTTGTTTAAAGTCAAGGTGAGGGGGAAGATGATGTACCTGGGAATTTTTACCCATGTGCTGATGGGTTGCCTGGCTGGAAAGCCACCTAAGTATTTTAAACTTTAGAATGAATTTCTGCAAAACGTCCATTCTTTTATTGTTGTTATTTTTTTTATTTGAGACAGGTTTTCTCTGTACAGCCTTGGCTTTTCTGGAACTTGCTCTGTAGACAAGGCTGACTTTGAACTTACAGAGATCTGCCTGTCTCTGCCTCCTGAGTGCTAGAATTAAAGGCATGCACCACAACCACTGCCTGGCTCAAAATATACATTCTATTCCAACTTTTTAGTATGTAAAAGAGCTAGCATAATGTTCAATCATTTACTAATGTCTAGATTAATAAATGAACTGAAATATCAAAAGAATTTCCTGAATCCCCATATGTTGAGGGTTGGTAGTGTCTGGAGTGGTTAGCATAGAGGTCAGGATAGAACTTCCTGGTTGTCCCATTTAAGCATTGAAATAGCCAATGCTAGTATCTAATAATAATACTATTCAAAAATATTATTTCACAGTTTCCATCTTTATATGTTGAAGAGTGTTCTAAAAGCTACAGCCCTGTGGGACTTTGTTGGACCACTGGAAGTAAATAAAGGTGGATTGGTGGCACACATCTGGAAGCTCGGCACTTGGAGACTGAGGCAGAATATCTTGGAGATGGAGGATAGTCTGTTTTACACCATGAGCTCTTATGTCCAAAAATAAAAATTAAAAAAAATCTAAAAACCAAAAATTCAACCAAATGAACAAAAAGAAAACAGCGAAGAGTAGAGTAAGAAGAGGGGGTGCAGGAGGAAGGACAGAGTAGCAGGAGGAGGAGGAGGAAGAGGAGGAGGAGGAGGAAGGAGGACCGACGTTATTTCCATACAGAGCAGAGCCTGTTAAACAATGGTGTTTACCACTGTCCCTTGCTTTTGTCCAAGTTTTCAAGTAGACATTCATGAGAGAAAGCTGAAGATGCTGACGGTCACGGAGCACAAAAAGAAGAGTGACTTTCAAAGGATCACGATGCTTTTAATCTTAGGGAAGCTTAGTTTACCTAATTTAATTTCATTTATTTAAGTTTCCCCATTGAAATACATACCCATGGAGATGGAGATTTGTCAGTTAAAGTTTGTGCTTTATTTGTATCTCTTTCAGCAATAATCGAAGGCGCATAAAAGGAGTCTTCAGTTTCAGTTAAACTGGATTGCAAAAGAACAGTACATTTTTTGAGGCTCCACACTGTAGTTTAAAAAAAGACCTGCACTTCTAGACACAGTTTGAACCCAGAGTTTCACGTTTAGACAGCTCACAACTAGACAAACTTGACAAGGACAAAATGGGTCATAAGTGTCACTTCTTAGGAATAATTAGAATCATCTAATGTGGATAAAAGAGGTCAGACGGGCATCCTCTGCTCACTAACCTTTGGAGTTACTGGACCGACAAAGGAGGTAGCCTTCAATAAATGTTTATAGTCGAGCCAAAAGGTTAATGGAGATAAAAGTAGGCAGCCCAAAGGTAAAGAACAGAGGAGAATTCTAACCCAAGAGACTGATGACGTAATGCTGCCTTAGGGATTCCAAATTTTGTTGGAAAACTTTGTTGAGTTTTTCCAAAATAAGAGCTGGAAGAGCTAGAAGCCACAGGAAGGGCTTGTGTATAAGAAGAGCCGAACCCTTGAGAAAGGATTGCAACTGTTGCTTGATGGAAATTATCTGGGAAACACGTGAAAGCACAATTATATTATCTTATGCCTTCGCCACTAGATAAAGGTTGATGGTGATGAAAATTATCTTGGTGCTGTTTCCATAGCTGTGTAGTCAGTAAAAAGATGTGAAGCCTGTCTGACAATATTCTACTATCTTAATGTTTGATACCTTTTTACTATTCTCTCAGTGTTAGATTTGATATTAGGCATAGAAAATTTTCAAAATTAAAACAGATATTAAATTTATAGTAAAATCAGAAACACTCAGGGATACACAGAGAGACACACAAATTCACACACATAAAGAGAAAGAGAGAGAGAGAAACTTTATACTTTGTATTTGACATTATGAAATTGAATGACACATCCATCACCAACATCTCAATTCAATTGTTCTCAAGACTAATAAAAATTATGATACTGTATATGGCTTTCTCTTTTACTACCACACAAGTTTTTTTTCATAATAAAAATTTCAGTTAATACATATACATTCAAGTAATTCTCCATATTAGAAGTTGATTACACTCAATCTTACAGTAATGGGAACACTTAACCACTCTCTGACTTTTTTACTGTATGACCTTTCTAAAGACAATAAATTTGAATTTTAAGAAGCAGCAATCTGTTCAGTGCGAGCAAATAACTTAAAATCCTTCATAAAAAGTTCCAATTCAAAGCTTTATAGAATTATAATTTCTGTAATTTTAGACATGTCTCATGGCCCCCAAAATTATCAATTTAACGTTTCCAATCAAGAAAAAAACAATTCAAGTAGAAAAAACTTCAAGAAGAAAAAACATATAATATAGAATTTTAAAGGCAAACTTTGTGAATGTTTGTACTTGATGCTATGAAAGTAGGATTTGTATGGTGTGTGTGTGTGTGTGTGTGTGTGTGTGTGTGTGTGTGCATGTGTGTGTTAGGGGAGGGTGCATGTGCTTAGGAGAAGAGGTATAATCATTTAAACACATCACTAATAACATTTCCAAACTCATACCAAAGTGAATGATATTACCTACATTTTCTGTTTGGCAAATAACAAACCAACTTCATAAAATATATCAAACTTGTACTGCCTGGAAAATTGTTGTGCTCTAAGTATTTTTCAAACTTCAGCAAAAAGAACCCAAAGGTACTCTGAAATTAAATGATACAAGTGTTGGGCAGACAAGAAAGACATTTGTGATGTTCTGTTAAATCCATTGAAGTATTCTTCTAGGCGAGGAGAGAGGAATTTCATGAAGGTATCATTATAATCCCATTTTTCTTGAGTGTGACTGTATAAAATATCTGTTATGGATACCAGGAGAGTAGAATTCCAGAGGATTTCTCCTAAGAAAGCATCTTCACATTGACTGTGAGATGTCAACTACAATAAGAGACCTTAAAAACAAATCAGTGTAGAATAAAATGATAGAATCCTTGCCTACTATATCTGTATGCCAGTTTATCTCTAAACACCAACAATTCAAATAATTGTTATCACTTGTGGTACATGTGCCTCACTTTCTCTTACCCCAACTCACTGCTTAAAATATAGAAATTTCAGGCCAAAATATAATAATCCTGTTTAAAGCAAAACACAAATAATTCTATGGATGCGGGTTATTTAAAGTAAACTGCTTCAAAATAAGAATAACCATTCAGGGATGAATAGACAAACACTGTGGGCTGAAACCATCAGCTCTAAAAATAGAAAAATTTCACTTTTTCAAGTGGGAAAAAAATCACCAAATTAATAACCCCTAGAGTATCCAGATAGATATTCTGCTTTCACTTTCAGAAAGAATGAAGTAATGTTTCTTTCTTTTTGCCAACTCCAGTCCCGCAGCCTCATCTGTTCTTCACATCCATTTGGCTCGGACTAGGAGTGCCTCCCTACAGGCTGGCAGCCATTAGCTTCACCCTTTTTTATTTTATGTGTCTCTGGGAGTCACAGAGTGTTTAAGGAGTGTTGTTTTGCTCCTGGCAGAGTTTCTGGGCTTGTACCTAATGCAATCTGCAAAAGAGTGTCAGAGCTGAAACCCTGAGAAGGAAGAAGGAAAAAAAAGAAAACCCAAAACATCAAATTGATCTCCAGTAGCCTTCGTTTTAGAAGACTGCCGCAGAAAGCTACAGCAGGGGTCAGGAGCTTGCAAGCCTCGGTGCCAGCTACACGACCTGGAGCCAGCCACTTAACTTCTGGAGGTCTCTTTTATTTTCTGTGTAAGATGATCTCATATGTCCTTACAGCTTGTTAATACTGTCCTTAAGAGATATTTGCTATAGAATTTCCTCCCAAGTCAAACTCACATTCTGAGTATGCTCTGGAAGATGCACATGGAAATCCAACCTCACCGAGCTTTGACGTGCTGAAGAAAACGTTACTCTTGCTGGTGAAGAAATAAATAAATAATGGAATCTATCTTAATTAAATGTTATATGTTTTGAGCCTATTCAGAGAAAGTGATGTGGTCAAAATGAAGGTGTTTTGAAGACTAGAAAGTATATGGACTAGATATACATTCACCTTAACCTATCATTGGCCTCTTTAGGTTAAAAAACTTAGTGTTGATTCTGTTCAGTCATCTATCTTTGAGTCTCATTCAAAGACCTTGTGTACCAGAGAGAATAAATGTCCTGCTCAAAGCTACCCTATTGAGAGCTATGCATAATGATATTGAGAATTATACATCCCTCAAGTAGTCTACCACATATGCAATTAATTTTATGACTTCATTATTGTTAGTATTATTGTTGCTGTTGTAGATTTGTCACCTTAGCTAATCTTAGTTTCTACTTAAAGATAGATAATAGATTTTTTTTGTTGTCACTTTATTTAGACAGGGTTTCTCTGAGTGTGGTCCTGGCTATCCTGGAACTTGTTGTGGAGACTAGGCTGGCCTCGAACTCAGCTCACAGAGATCTGCCTGCCTCTGCCTCCTGAGTGCTGGGATTAAAGGTATGCACTGCCCAGCTAATACTTTTCTTAATTATTTTTTTCTTTCACAATTTTATGCACATATATCTATATCTATATCTATATTCTGATTGCTCTCAACCCCCTTCTTCCTCTTTCCCTCCTTCCTCTACCCACCTCCACTTCCATAATCTCCTTACTTGAATTCATGGCTTTTTGTTTTGGTTTTGTGTGTGGCCACCTGGGTGGTCTTGTGAATGGAGCTATCCATGGAAGTCTGGTGAGTACACTAGTACATAGACAACTAATAACCATGGCACCCCTTCCAATCATCATCAGGTGCCCGTGCTCAGCAGTACAAGTAAGGTCACATAAACCCTGAGCCCCATGCATGAGTGATTCAGAGGATCTGTCTTCTACAGGTCCAGGAAAAGGAATTGCAGCTGCTCTGAGATCTTGACTCCACTGACTAAATCCCAGTCTAGAGGACAGGGTTTTGGTGCCTTCCTCCCTATCTTCTGGATTTTATATTATCTTTGTTTCTTCTTCTCCAGTGCCCCATGAGTATTGGGGTGGGGGGTTAATACAAATGATTTATTTAGGCCTAAGCCCTCATCTGCAACCTATTCTTAGCATTTGGGGCAGTCATAAGGGAGAAAATGGTCTCAATATAATAATACTAAAGCTGCAATAACCAAATATATTCTTCTCTTAATTACTAACATTCCTGATGTGTATCTTTATATCTATTATCTTAGACTGATTTTAGCTTACTTGTATTTAGAACCTTAAAATTTCTGATGTTATAATTAAGTTAAAATATTTGTATTAAAATAAGCATGGAAGTGAGAAAAGTGAGTCCCCTTCATGGTAAAAAGACATCAATATTAAAGTTAGTGCTAGGTATTATATCGGTAACAGTATATTTCAGAAAGGTATATTCCCCCCACAAAACATTATTGTCACGTTATTTAAATTCTGGTTCAGAAAGAGCTTGGCAGAAATGTAAGAGTTTTAGGGCAGTTGAGCAAAGCTCATGCTAATCCTATGACAATTTGTTTACAAGAATGTTACAAATGGCGCAAGTATCTAAAAGGTGGTGGTGAGAGTGGTTTTGAGTAAGTTTGCCTAATCAACACATGTGGAAGGACTTTAGTCAAGCTGTTCTTTACGGAACAAGTGTCCACCTCACTGAGGCAGTACCTTTCTTTCCCTCTTGAAGGCAGTAGGAGCAGGACACTAGCAAGGCTCTAGCACTCCATGTCTCTAACACCCAGATGCTATTCGGCAGGCTGGTCCATGCGTGGGGAGCTGAAATGGCATGCTGTGAAGTCAAATGAGGTTTATCTTTGTCAATGCTGCATCTGGGTCAATTTTTGTAATGTGATATTTCTCTGTTGTTGCTAATTTTCAGTGACATGATTTTTCTAATGAAGATCGAAGAATAAACATGAATTTTTAAAAAGTAATTTATGAGTAATATGTTTGGAAAATGAGTCTCAGTCATATGAGACAAACTTTAGTAAGTCTACTTCAATTCTCTTTTCTTTATCTCCTCCCTTCCCTCCTCTCCCTCCTTCTCTGTCTCATCTGTCCACTCTCCCCCCTTCCCCATCTCCTTTCTGCTCTTCCTTCTTTTCTTCCTTGGCTACTGTTTCTTTTCCTTTTTCCCTTTCGAGACAAGGTCTTACTATGTAGCCTAGCCAGCACTTGAACCTGGAGAGGTTTTGGCCTCAGCCTCTTGAGGACTTGGATTAGATGTATGCAATATTACACCTTGTCTTTAGCCTACCATGTTCTCTTAAACACTAATAGCTGTGACTGGGGGCATCAACATATATGCTAGATAGAAAGTTTTAATTGAGTTAAAGTGACAAACTATGCCATCGATTAAAATTTAAGGTTTGAGTACCAATATCGGTGTTTTTATGGTTGTCAGTTACATGCAAATTAACTTAACATTTGGAAGAAATTTGTTTGCATTGTCTAAATGTGGTTTTTGCAATGTCAATAATAGAACATTATGTATAAATTCATTTCGACTAGCAATAGTCCAACACGTTTAGGTTTGTCCTTATCTCAATTGTTTCTGTTTTGAGAAGGCTACTGTTCAGTTATTTGAATAATCATTTTGGGCTTCTATGGAAATTACTTGCGGTCACCACATGTGCAGAAGTTTACTAATAAGCTCTGCACAGAAAACTTCAGGAATGGAAAGACAGATGACGTATGCTTCCCCTAGATGCTCACAATATATTAACAATAATACTTAAGTAGCACTCACATAGATTACTTAAATCAATATTAATAATCAAGATAATTATATTCAAGCCTATGATTGATACACTTGGAAACTACACTGCATATTCCATGACCCGTGATGAAATGGCAGTTCACTCACAAAGGAGAAATGATTGCTAGTCTATGTTAGGGATAGAGTGGTGTTTAATGATAGTTATGGGGCTAACTTTATAGTTTGGATAAACACATTCAAGTTTCTCATGTGTAGCAATGAAATACCATAAAACACGGCCCATGTTTTTATAGTTATATCTCAAATCTAATCATAATGATCTTTCAAAATGCATATTAGGAGTTTAGCTATGCATCTTTTCTATTAAACAGCAGGTTATTGCTTCCCAGCCTTTTGCTATGATCAACTCTATCAGTTTATGCCTCTCCACTCTGCTGGAGGCTTTTCCCCTAGATGTTTGCAGATCCTGCCAAGATGGTAATCAATATTAACCACTACAATAGCCAGATGAATATGCATATTTTAAATATATGTTCATTAACTAATTTAATACACTTTGCTAATTAGGATTCGAAGGTGGCTTAAAAATTTGTCTGTGGGAAGCAAATGATTGAGTGAATACCATATGTACATCAACTCAGGAAGTGTGTGACTTTGTAGAAATTACTAAGAATTCATTCAATTGTTTAATTGATTGGTTTATGGGTTTGGAGAGAAAGCTCAAGAGTTAAGAACACTTGTATGTCTTGCAGAAGATATAGGTTCAGTTCCTAGCATCCTCACCATTGGCTCACGACTGTCTGTAACTCCAGTTTCATAAGTTCTGTAGCCCGCCTCTAGTCTTCACGGGCACCATGCATGCAAGTGATGCCCATATATATACAGAGGCAATTACACATACACATAACATGAAAATCTAAATTACAAAAGTATTTATGGTACAGGGTTATTTTAAAAAGCAAATGAGTTCACACATGTAATGTATACTAACAATACTGTGTATGTAAGTCCCTGTAACCCTTTAGCTTATGCTTCTACTTATTATTAAAGAAATATGTTTTCTCAAACTTTTAGAATTCCCGGTAAAATAGTAATTCTGGCTAACTCAAAAGTTAGGAATTTCCCTAATGTATGATTTATTCTCTTGCATTTATTAAGCAGCAGCTATGTGCTAAAATATTACGTGCTATATTGTGTCTAAACTGATTATTTTTGCAATCCCATAAAATACCTTTATATCTATTTTATAGATAAATATGCAGAGTCTAAAAAGCTAAATAACTTAGCCAAGTACTCATTGCTAGGAAGTCCTTAACCATGAATTGTCCTCTGTTTTCTTTTGAGGAATCTATAGGAAGTTGAATTCTCTCCATGGTGCGAGGGCACTGAGGGTCTTCTTAGGAAGTATGCTTAATATCAGTTCTTCCTGCTCATGCAAGCTAGCTTAAATGATCTTCCACGAGCCAGTGGTTAGCAGTTTCTGTTTTACATTATGCATGATGTCTTGCTGTACTTTGTAGAAGCTAATTGCATGGCGCCTCATTAATAATCTTCAGGGCTTCTTGAGCTGTGAAATTTATAGCTTTTGTGGTGAATTATTTCTCACATTTGCACGGTTTGGGGTCTTGTAAGTCTAGTTGAGATGCTAAATATCAGCACTAGGCTTCAAGTAAGAGGAGCAGACCAAACGTGGTCTATTTCATGATATAAAATATTGAAAAATAGGTAATACCTTGGAATATTGTGTTTTCATGACTGTAGGCATTTTTAGACTTATAGAGATGATTGTATCTTACACCAGATTAAAAAAGACAGCCTTTATAAGCATTTCCATTTATAATCAGAATTCATGATGAGATCCAGGATGATATGAGGGTCAAGATAAGAAACTGCACTGGTTACACAAGAATACACAGAGAATAACATTCTTCCCTGGTGTGCATTTGTTGCTTCACAAACATAGGTGACTTCACCAAACCTCTGATAAGGTATCTGAGTGTAGTTTGAGCAGAGGACAGTCTAGGCAGCCCTTGGTAGTGCAGAACACTTCTTTTCTTCAGAAGCTTTGCATATACTGTTCATCTGCCTGGGTATTCAGTACTTGATGAG
Organism: Myodes glareolus; assembly: GCF_982192425.1. Classification (NCBI taxonomy): domain Eukaryota; kingdom Metazoa; phylum Chordata; class Mammalia; order Rodentia; family Cricetidae; genus Myodes; species Myodes glareolus. The sequence continues at coordinate 7,052,510 of NC_142044.1, read as the reverse complement.
ATGGCTTTTTAACACAGATTGAACTAAAATCCAAGCACAGCCCTTTCCCCTGCTGGACAAAACAGAAATTTAATCTGGAAAGTCAGAAGGATCCCTCTTGAGAAGAACTGGGTAGAAATAAAGTAGATGTGAAAAAATTTGTCCCATAGTTGCTCTTTTGACTAACTATTGAAAGCAAATTTTCAACTATAATTTAGATAGTAGTCATTGAATGCTCGCAACAGCATGTTTCTGTAATGTAGTGGAAATCATGACAGTAAGAAGGAAGAATCTTGGTTCATGCCCTTGTAGTCTTCGTGGAGAAACAACATTGTAGCCTAAAGTCAGCTTGCTTGAGTTGAAGCCAGCTTTCCAACTTGGCCGCATGGGGTGTGGATTTGGTCAGGCAGGTATAGCTCTCTGAGCATCAGCTTTCTTCTTGATGTCCTAAGGACTCACTGGGATGAATGTTAAATTAAACAATAAAAATACAAAGTGCTTCTTATGCTTATTGTGAGCTTTGGCTTGAGGAATGGGGCAACATTTGTAAAAATTATCAAATGTCTGCCAAAAGTCCTATGTACGCCTTGGTTACCTAACAAGTAGAAAGCCATCTTGGACTACGTGACACCCTTTCACAGAATAAGATCTAATATCTGTTGAACTTATATTACCCAATATCAACAGATTAACGTATAATAGACAAAAATGTCAGAGTTTTCCTACTTGATCTTTCATCTATTTACTGTATTAGTCAGAGTAAAAAAAAAAAAACCCTCGTCACTGCTATGTCAATGACATAAATTTGATGACCCTTCTATGTTAGTGGAATAATAACTTGCATTATAAAAAAGCTTTACTTAGTAAAATTTTTTCCTTTAGTCTAAATTTCATAGTTGTGTTTTCCTTTTTACCTCATGCATTAAAGCACAAAAATATATCTATTATAAATGATAAGAGGTATTATGTAACTTGACTATACTTATGATGTTTAAATTAGGTTAACTATACCTATATCCTTGAACATTTAATCATTTCCTTATTCTAAAGTCTTTCAATATTCTTTCAACTAACCTTTAGAAATTTATAGACAATCTTTCTCACAGTCACATACAATGCAATAATCCCCTCTTACTTCCGTTTTATTAGCAATCATGAGACCTAAACTCTGTTTTGTAAGGCATTAGGGACACAGCAGGACGAAAGTTCTGGTCACTGAATTCCTATTTCTGCTAATTCTCCACTTTGTACTCTAACTTGAGAGTTCTTTATGTAGTAAGACTATTTTGCAGATGGGATTTTGTGTTATATTGTACACTGGCATATAATGTCTTAAATGTGATTATCTTAATCAGATGTACTTATTTAATGTTTTTCATGTCTCATTTGTTACCTTCCACAAAGTAAAACAAGTGCAAATCAAAGAACAGTCTTCGATTGCTAAGGAGACTGTGACTTCTTCCCTAGAGTGTCGTTGCTTCGTGTCATTTCTACAACTTTTAGGGGATCTGTGCCTTCACTAAGCTTGAACTTCTTTCTAAGTGTCTGTAAGTGATTGAATTCCATGAGCCACAATGGATGAATTCCCTGAGCAAATTATGAGTGAAGGAACAAGGGCTCTTCAACGGTTTGAGCTACTTCTGACCCTAGGACTCTCTTCGCCTTTATGGGAGGAACTCGGGAAACAGACAGGTCCGGTTGTTCAAACTTTGCTCCTTTTCTTGATGCTAAATACAAATTCATGGTGTCCTTCAACATTTACAAAATGAAATAAACAGAGTGGTGTTAAATATAAATGGCACAAGAGTGTTTCACTTCGTAGGAACAAAGGTGGAATCCTTCTAGAAACCACACCCATTCCTGTTGACTCCTTCATGGGACTTCCACACACTTGAGAATCATGAAGATGTATCTCTAATTCACACTGACATAGAATTCCCTAACCCAATTCTGTGTGAAAGAAAAATGTAGCAGCAACAACAAAATTCAAATATAGAAGTTTGCTTTGCCTCATTTTGTATACAGGGTAAAATGGTGTGTGTGTGTGTGTGTGTGTGTGTGTGTGTGTGTGTGTGTGTGTGTGTCTGTTTGGACATGAACTTGTTTGTATGTACTATTTGTGGGTAAAATGTCCCATATTGATGAAGACTGTACCACCAGTAAAGCATGGAACTTAAGCACATATTTTCATGACTAACTCAAATGCTCTTTTCTAATACCCAAGACTTTTACGGTATTTGAGGAAGACCTATTCCTCAACGAAATCTGTTACTACAACCCTTTTGTGGCCGCAGAAAGTATGGTCTCAAGATAGCCACTGGATGGAAATGTTCCAAGTATTGATAAGGGCACGACTTAGAGAAACTCCCTTTTTCCTTCAGATCGCACCGTTCAACAACATATGGAGGAAAGTTTGATAATTTTGCACTAGACTAATTTAAGCAATGTTAAAGTAAACCTAATGATAAGGCCAGTTGATAGTTAAGTCTTACCCATGAAAAATGACGGTATCTTCATTTATAATATAGAATGCTAAATGTGGAGTATACATAAACTGAAGAATTTTTTAATCCCTCTCATTTAACTAGTGTGAATAGACTAAACACTTAAAAAAAAAAGCCAAACTATCTGGTAGCTTTTTTTCCCCTGTCTTAAAAGTAAAGATTAAGAGTTGGAGGCGAAAGGGCAGGGAGGGAAACTCCGTGGTAAAGAGTCCAGCTTTGAGACTGGCGCAGAGACAGCCAGGGTTCCAATAAGACTCAACAAACAGCTCTGATCAGAATCTAAGTGATGGGAAACAGCCTGTAGCTCCGAGATAGCTGCTTCACACTATTCCCGAACTAAGCCGGCACAGGTAACAGCATGAATGCATAATGGTAATTATGCATTAGAGTATGCATAATGATCTTAAAATCGGTAAACAAAGAGACAGCATTAGAATCCCTCAGCTGTTTTCAAGATACTGTGACATCATACAAAATGCGACTGAGATTTTTAAGGAGGGGTGGGTCCCTGAAAGTTTTATAGGAAATGCACAAACTTCAGAAAATTATTGATGAACTACTATTGCATTAAAAAAATCTCTTTTTAAGGAAATCTGTAAAAAGAATTAAGTCAAAGACATGCAAATACTTCAAGACACAGGTTGAACATGTTTTTGAATGCTCCTGTTTAGAAGATCTAGGCTGAAAGACCTAAGTAATAATTAAGTAACATGTTGCACCTTTGTTACTTATCTCGTAGGATAATGAATGCCCCTGTAGCTAATTGTGCAGGAAGAAAATGGAAGGTCTGTGGCGGAACAGGCGGACTAAAGGCCAGGTTGCAGATCATTAATGACCAGCAGTGACCATCTTTTTCAACTACCAGTTTCCAAAGACTTAGTCACAGAAATCTTACCCCTTGTTTTTAGTTCCGGCGCAGATTTATTTCATTTCAGCTTTGCAAAGCAGAGCTAGACTTCTAGCTGGAAGTTGAAATTCCCTCCCACCTTAAAAAAATCATGTCTTCTTATTTCTATTTTTGATGCAACCTTCCCTTCTATTTCTCAAGCAACATGATTTGAGATTCTGGAGCCCTAATCTGTTCCCATGGTACTATTTTTATTGCTTGGACATGGAAAGTGTCCAAGTTCTGCTCATTCCTTCCACAGTCTTGAGCTAAGTACCCTGATCTGGAGTGAATAGGTAAGTCCGGAAACAAATGAGCACTCCAGGGATGGAGTCCACGCACAGGGGTCAGGTAGGCAGGATACTTTCCACAGTTAGGCAAAGCAGACCTCTAGGAACATGTTCCATCTGCTTCCTAGCCCTACCTCCCAGCAAAATCTAAAGAAACCATTCAACATGGTTCTGTTCCAAAACTGTTTTCTTATTTTTCTCAAAATTCAGCTTTATTCTTTCTTTACCTAAAGATCTGACATTTTTGGTTAGAGGTTAGAATCCATTCGTTTTTTATGCAATTATTCTGTTATTTACTCCAGTAATGATTCATATTGTTTCCACCCACCTTCCCTAGTGATCTTTTAAGCTGTCCATGACTCCTCCTCCTTTCCATCCAATTGCTTACCTTCAACCACCTTTCGTCACCTTCCCCCCTAGTGTACCTTATATCTCTTCCCTCCCCTCCCCCCTCTTTCTTTTTCTCTCTAGTCATCTCTCTCCCTTTCCATCTCTCTCTCTCCCTTCTGTCCTCCCCCTGTGCCTTTCCTCTCTCCTTCTTCCAATCCTAGCCCTCCCTCTCCATCTTCCTGTCCTTCTCTTCCTTTCTTTCTCCACATCTTACTCAGTAGCAGTATTTCAGAGCATTCTGCAGCCCTTTTTTGTCCGTCTCAACATAAACAACCAGCTGAAGACTTATTTTATACACACAACAACTTTTAGCGCATATATTGTTTGGTTACTTAAATCAAACTGAAGGCTAGCACAGGCAAATCAGTCCATCAAAAGATAATGTGCAAGTCATACATGGTACAAGAGAAGTTCTGCTAAAATTCACAACAGAGCAGGAACTTTTAAGATGTCTGAAGATTTTAGATTGTGAATGATTTGCTGGGAAAATGAAAACTCCCCAAGCAACCAACAGCTCAGCTGAAGAATTAAGAGAACTAATTGCAACATCCATTTGGATGGTGAGGAAGAAGTTTTGAGATGGTGGTGGTGGACTGGCATGTCAAAGCAGTTGGTGATAATCCAAGTTTCCTCCATGATCTTAGTAGATGGGAAAATGATCCTTTGTCTACTGTTTTTGGTTGCTTATTTTATTTTAATTTTTGAGACACAGTCTCATATAGCCCAGGCTGGTCTCACTTGGTGGGTAGTTCAAAGATAAGCACAACAGTAATGTTCAGATCATAGGCTTGTCCCACAATACACGATTTAGTAGTGCTGGGGTTTAAACTCAGACCTGCATATGTTCTGGGCAGGCATTCAGTTGGTGAGCTACAATCCTAGCCACACTGATACTTAAACAAAAAAACTTCCCTTTATTTTGTTTCATGATATTACTGTAGCTTTTGGAAATCTCTCTCTCTCTCTCTCTCTCTCTCTCTCTCTCTCTCTCTCTCTCTCTCTCTCCCCCCCCCCCCTTCTTTCTCTCTGACTCCTTTTACAATATCCAGGTTCGCATGCAAAAATTTTACAAATAGACAGTTTCTGTGCATAGTGAATCAACAGAAAGATCAAAGGAGACAAGGAAGTTTTCAGACTGTCCAATAAAGAGCCAAGTTTAGATATATTATTGGACATTACAAAAACATTTCACATACTAGCCAAATACTTATAGATTGTTTTTGTCAACAATCTGGTTTTATTTTTCAGTATTGGTTGGTATGACGTCATTATAACAGCACTACTAGATAACTATATTGAAGATGTTCTTTAATTAAACTGAAATAAAATAGTGTGAAATGAGTCATACTTAGAAATGAACTCTCCAAGTTCATTGGACAAAAGACACTTAGAACTCAAATACGTGGGTTTCCTTTACCAAGCATTTCACAAAACAGAGGCTGCAGACCCCTCGGGCTCTTCAGCATTTGTGGGTATTTATTTCTCAATTTGATGTCTTCATTTAGAACCCAGCATAACAAGTATGAAAATAAATGCACTTTCACCATGTGCAGTAGAAAGAGATCTTTTCTGGTGACAAAATTCTCATTTGAAATACAGTAAATAGAAGATGTTAGTTTATTTACTTGAATATTCCTCAACTTTCAGTTTGTAATCCTTTACAAAACCTTGAACCTACTGGTTATCTTTCTTTATAAAATATTATTTAAACTGATCAAGAGATGACACAGTCCCGACATCATGAAAGGCCAGCTCCCAAGGTTAGAAGACAAGGAGGTTATTAATCTCATAATCTAGTGTAAATTACACATAAATCCCTGTGTCCACAAATAAGGGCCTTGTGTTAGGGGACTGGAAAAAAATGATTCCACGTTCTCCTGATCATAGGGAAGATTGTGATGTGATTTATCTTCTGATTTTCCCATCTCTATTTCTTACTTTTAGATTTTCAAATTATTAATTATTCTACACGATCTTGGTGTTTATGTGTCCCATCTCCCCTACAGCAGACAGCGAATTTAAGAATAAGTCTGAAATCTTACAGAGTATTCGTGAAACAAGGCAGTTTGCTCAGTCTCCCTACTCAGTCCTTCCCTTCCCCTCTTCTCTTCTCTTCTCTTCTCTTCTCTTCTCTTCTCTTCTCTTCTCTTCTCTTCTCTTCTCTTCTCCTCTCCTCTCCTCTCCTCTCCTCTCCTCTCCTCTCCTCTCCTCTCCTCTCCTCTCCTCTTCTCCCCTCCCCTCCCTTCCCCTCTGCTCCCCTTTCCCTCCCCTCTCCTTCCCCTCCCCTCCCCTCCCCTCCCCTCTCTTACTCTTCCCTCCTTGTTTTTTTTTGACCTAATTTTTCTTTATGTAGCTCACAGTGCTCTGGAACTCATGGCCCTCCCCTCATTTTCTGGAGTGCTAGGATTATAAGCATCAACTCTTACACCTGGCTGCCATTTTGTCTCCTATTTACTATAAGGCATACACGCTCATGCACACATTTATGCAGTGAATTAGCTTTCAAGAAAAATGGAATTCAACTGGCATTAGTGAATGAAGGCCTGCCATGTTACTTACTTCTCTCTAATTATAAGTTAATTTTTGCTTTCAAAATGTTTCTCATCATTTCTCTGACCCTGAACACATACTCTCTAAAGCCTTCCGGTTTTTGTATGTTTGTTCAGTTTATTCGTAAGTATGTCCAGTGGCTCTTTTTGCTAAATATCAGACACAGGAGATATGTGTAGGGTAGTTTTAATATAGCAAGCAAAAGTGAGTCAGAAATTGTCTATAAATATTGTATGAACTGTGTGGTCCCAGAGGCCGCTACCCTGACTTTTGAGAAGCTGTGGATAGGCTCACTGGTCAGAAGGGTACTACTTGGAACCAGAACGAACCCACCAACTGTGGGCTTCTTGCATCAAAGAATGTTTTCTGAAAGTGCTGAACTCGGAGAGCTCTCTGTGTCTCACGGCCTCACTGTGTAGCGCTTGTCAGTAATTGGCAGCAGCTTCTCCAGACAGGCCAGGCCCTGGCAAACAGATTGGATGCCTCTCTCTGCCCTGAGGGAATCTGCCTCTCCAGGTGAGGCTTGGGGCCACGGGTAGAGCAGTGTGTCAAGTTTGTTTTCTGACTATTTGAACAGTAGTCTAAATGAAGGATTTCAACCTGTTTAGCAACACTAGCCCTTCTTTTGGATATTCTGAAAGCACTTACTTTTGTATATGATTTATTTTTGCATTTGTGAGCAAAAAATGACTATCACTGGATACTCAGAATATGCAAATAGGTTTTTGAAAGCTTGGCATAATTTGAGATAAAACTGAAATTGATATCTGATTTTTCATAATATTACAAGTCAGGTTTTATATATAAAATTCTGGTTCACTCTACTTATTTTCACTAAAAGTTTAAGCAAAAATGCTGACTTTCATCTATTTTTACTTCTCTGGAAGCTCTGTAGCACCAGGGTTCAAACTCAACCATTTCCCTGAGCCACAAACCAGCAGTGATGTCATTTTCTAGATTTTACTCCTCTGTGCAATATTATAAAAGTGAATCTTATTCTGTTGTTAATCATAAGCCTTATCCATCAATCAAGGCAGGTATATAATAAGTAAGCTACTCTGTAAATCTAAACATTCTCCACAAATGGGAAAGATACAGTCTGGGCTCTCTGATTGTTACTCGGGCGACTATCTAAAATGAAAATCTGATTAACCCTTTGGTGGCTCAGAACTACCCATGTACCACGGTAGCTGACTTCCCTGAACTTATCTCTCCTTTTTTCCCCTTAAGAAATTCATAATTGCATTGCTCCACAGCGGTTGAGCTCGGGTTATGTTATCTGAGGCCGAGAGGGCTGTGACGGGTGGCTGTCCCATATGGACGGCCGAGTGGGGAGGCTTGTGTGAAAACCGACATCAAAACAGACGCTAGAACAGAGGGCACAGATTTCCCCACTTATTTTCGGCATCAGTTTGATGAAATCCCTGACAACATTTATGGATTTCTACTCAATAAATATCAGAATACCACGGTATTTTCCTTTCTCTTCAGAAATAATTTGACAGTAAGAGCTGTATGTTTCACAAACATATTTTGCTCAACTCTCTTTGAATGACATTAGCAACTGTTAAAGTTTGCTAGGCAGGATAATATTTCAAAGCCCTATGCAGAGTTTTAGCCAAGAATAAAATATCAATCAGGCAGTTTCTACTTGCTACAGCTAAATACAAAGAAGGAAGATCAACAGCCAGGAGGGAGCACACACACTTTGATATAATTTTGACAATGGGAGGCTATTCACTAGTAATTCATTAATAATTATATTTAGAAAACAACTTTAATAAAATTACGCTAAGAAATCTGTCTGCGGTTTTGCACAATTAGTGTTCAGGTTTCCTTAACACTCCCACTGCCTCCACCCTCCACCCTTGCTAAGCCTCTCTAGGAGGAAGTCTGTCTGTGTGGTTTTCACACAGCTTCTCCACTAGAGGCAAACACACCATTTGTTGTTCCTTAAATGAGGCATGGTCTGTCTCTTCCTCTCTGGGTAGGTCATTCAGTCCCTTCATCCGGGCTTCCCTCCCTGCCCCTGTCTTTAACTCAAACCCATTGCTTCCTTCAGACTTAGTGCAGCTTCCATTGCCCTGAGGAAGCGTTTTCCCAATTAACCTCTTTCCTTAGTTCGTGCTTTTATGTCCTCCCAGAATATAATTGTGCTATGCTGTTTTCTACTTGTTGATTCATTGCTGATAATTGCTTCTCTCCCCCTGCTCTGTGGCTGGATGGTTTGCGCTGATTCTATTTCAGTTGGTTACTATTATTCCACATGCTGCGGTCTTTCTGGTGTGGCCTTTAAGTTTTTATCATTTCAGAAGGAGAAGCGCCAGTGGACTCCATGCTGGAGAGGTTTAGATTTTCTTAATTAAAAATGATCATTATTTGTGGTGTGTGTGTATGTGTGCGTGCACGCGCGCCTTCAAGTGCCTTGACGTGCGGTTGTGGATGTCGGAAGACAGCTTTGCGAAGGTGATTTTCTTTATCTGGCCTTCTACAGGTTCTGGCTTGCATGGCAGCCATGTTTACTGGTCTGTCTAAGTTTTGTACTTATTCATACTGAATGTTTCAAAGAAACAACACTACAGGCAAGAAATTCTTAAACCTGCATCACCAGCTCATGGGCTGTCTGTCTCCCCCTCCTTTCCTTGATGAATTGTCATCCCTTCTTCTTGATATCATGTCAGACTTAACATGTTTAAACTGAAACTCAGCTCCTTCAAACAAACAAACAAAACAGTATTCATTGAAATATTTTGTTGTTTGTCTAGCATTTCTAACCTACCAGTTCTTAACCCATGGCATCACACAGAAAACTCCAGAATATTTGCTGCACAGCTCGTCTCTTAGAATTGCATGCTTGCTCAGCATACACAGTATCTCTCTATTATCAGGTTTAGTAATAACTTCAACATGGTCAGAAGTGCAAAAGGACACAGAATAGGCAATAATCACAAATGACAATAAAAATAAAAATATTTAATCATCTACATATTTAAAATATATTCCCTAAAAATAATTAAGATGACATTTAAATAATCATTTCAAATTTTAAGGTGTAAAAACATCATAGCTAGTTACAGACTCAGATAGGCGCAGGGACGTGAACATGGGCCGCTCTATCAGAAGAGCGAATGGTTCATCTTGAGGCACCAACCACCTGACAGAAAGTTCTGTGTTTTGAAAGATGGCCAGGAACGCTATCTGCTGCCACACATAGGTGGCTAGACTCTTGAATTTAACTCTTACGACTCCTGTCTCCATGAAGACATTGGAATAATAGTTCTTAAAAGTGGTTTCGTCTTGCAGATGTGTATGGATCTAAACATAACCCATTAACGGAGGAGGGCAGATGGGCTGTGAGAGCGGGGTGTTCCGAGACCGCAAGGGCTCCCGCTGTTCCATCCTCACCTCGGAGCCATCAGTCCGTCAAGGAGATAAAACTCCTTACTTTATAGACGTTCACTTGCCACCCATAAACTGAGTTTCATGCTAAAAGGTTCAGATTTTCTTAGTGTAATTTCATGTATCAATCAATGAGAGGAAGGAAGAACCTTATGAAAGAGGATTTAGAACTCTAAAATATGCAATTAAGCCAATAAAATAAATTTATAGAAAAAAATTCTAAGAGCTGGGCAAAGGAAAAAAGAGGGTGAATATCCAGAAAGAACTGGAAAGACAATATGGAAACCTTTAAAATGAAAGGATGGAGAAGTCTGTTAACTTTAAACGACACTAGTGTAGGGTTAGGAAGGGAATGGCTTGTTCATTCCAAAAACTGTACAGCTCTGAATAATTTGGAGGGGATTATCACCAGGTGAACACAAGACTTTGCCTCCTTTCTACTGAAAAATAAGGAAAACTGACACAAAGCACAAGCTAAGTATTAGCAAAAATCACTCTAATTAGATGTGGCCAGCACCAGTCACCTTCTCCGCAAGCTTGGGTTGAACTCCGTTTCTTTGTTCTCAAATTCTAGAAACTGTCAATACTGAGAAAAATCCACAGGTGAGACAGCCGTGGAGTCAGAGGGGAGCCTGGGTCAAAGCAACCCTGCAACACCCAAATACAGGGGCTGAACATGTCACCGTTCTAAGGATCACGACTATGAAAGGAGTAGCTGCGTGAAGGACGTACTTCCATCTACTTTTCTGGGGACTAAGGGACATAGGGCAATCAGCATTTATAGATCTCTACAGACAAGATGATACTATGACCCTTAGTTATTTCACCCATTCATGCGTTCAGCAAGGGTTTATGGTGTACATTTTAGGTCTTGGTGAAATGCTAGTGAAACACAAGAATCGTGTCCTTGTAAAGCTATCACCATAGGGAGGGGAAAAACAACACATGGGCCCTAACTATGACATAATTTTATATAGGTAAAGATATAAAAAGGCAAAAACATGCGCACGTGCATGTGTGTGCCTGTGTGAAGTCATGGTATATTTTGTATGTATTCACATACATATTGAGACTAAATGTTGGATGTCTCACTCTATCCTTCCCCACTTGATTCATTTATTTACCTGTTTTCAGGACAGGATCTCTCACAGAACCTGGAGCTCATTCATTCCAATCTATTAGCTTTGCAAGTCTCAGGGATACCTCTCTGTCCACTTCACCAGCATTAGAGTTATACATGCAAGCTCTGTACTGAGTTTTATTTGAGTGCTGGGGATCCAAATTCCAGTCCTCTAGCCTACATGACAGGCACCTCACAGATTAAGCCATCTCTCCTCGGCTTTACTTTATATCATGCTTGTATGGAGAAGGTCCCGCAGCAGAGAAGAAACCTGGGCTTGATTCTGAATGAAACCTGGGAGTGGGAGGTGGAGATCTGCAGGTGAATTACTAAAGACAGAGTGAGCAAAACATTCAGATGCCCAAAGGTGCGATCCTTCAGCACACTCTCTAACGTGAATGAGATAGCCACGCTTAAGAAGCAGGGCAAAGACTGGAGATGGGCTTAAAACAATCCAGAACTTGGCAGATCTTCTCCACCGTGCAAAGATTGCTTTGAGTTTTACTCTGTGCATAAGCATGAGTTACGTGTTATCATGCCATTCTGGCTACCATGTGATCAGTGATCTGATCAATGAAGCACAGGAAATTAGTTAATGGGCTGTCAGTGAGAAGTGGTGACCGGAACCAGGATAACAACTCCAGCAGTTAACGGGAGGTGTTGAGATTTGAAGGCCAAGTTTGTTGTCTCGTTGGATGTAACGTGACTCAACAAAAGAAAGGAATCAGGACAGACTTCCAGCTGTGGGGTGTGAACAGCGGTGTGAACAGTACTGATGCTTATCAGGATGGTGGAGACCCAGAAGGAAAACGTGAGACAGCATGGCTCAGAGTTCTTTACAATGCTGCGAAGTCAAACAGTTCACAGGAGAGACTGGAGCTGGAACAGAGAAGTGGCATCTGTTGGTGCTAGTTAAGGCCTTGAATGAGAGACTAAAGCGAAGAGCAGAATGTCAAGATTGCATCATGTCATTTACCAATATTCAAAGGTTCGAGTCTCAGCCACGTCGGGCCTCCAGCTCTGAGGACTGTGCTGGGGAAACTGATGAAACTGGTCCACGGGAACAGGACCACGGACTAAGGCAATAGAGGCTTGTGTCAGCCTTGCAAATAAACAAAATGAGAACCACATTCTCACCTACTTTTATTATACTTTATGTTTTCATCTGAGGAGAAATCTGTTTAACAGATTTTTTTTTCACAGTTAACTAGGAATACAGCTGAGTATTACGAAAGATCGCGATGATCAGACTTTCAAGAAGGCCGATGAGATTATACAGAGACACATGCTACTGCAGAACACTCTAAGAGAAAACGTTAGTAAGGGTATCTGCTCATCTAGTAGAAAAATAAAGCATTAACTGTCTTTTGTTTCGACCATTACACTTTTCCAAGATGTTTCCCTCGCCGCAGTTGATGGGCGTTGCTAATTCTTTTTTACAGATCCATTCACCTCTATAAATCAATAGCCTTAGTAGAAATTTGCTCTGTTTTCAGACTAAATTGTTACTGTGTTTTGTAGATGGACACTACCCTGTGTGCTACTAACTTGGTGACCAAACAGTTGAGTTTCCCTATAAAATACATGCAGAAGTTGGTGGATTCCACATTCAAACACCACGACAGTGAAGTAGGCAATGCCAAGTCTTATTTTATGTGGGGCAACCAGAACAGTGGCACGTTTTGGTATGGAATCCCTTTGCTATTGCCTAACACTTCAAAAATTTTGGCAGCAAGGAGCTGCCATATGGATAGATGATGCTTACTTCTCTACTATGCAAAAATCATGAAATGGATCACAGCGATTTTCTGCCTCTACCGGAGAAGTTCCCTTTGTTCCTTATACTAAAGCAACTGAGAATAATTTCTCAGTAAACTTTTCAAAATGAATTCCTCTGTCAATAAGGCTATCAGATAAAAGGTAAATGGAATTGAAAAGTATCCAGTCTGATCTTTGGGTGAACAGCGATGGTAAGAAGACAAGGATGCCTCTAAATGTTGCAGTTTTACAAATATTTTCATCAACATGTCTGTCATCACATAATCAAATATTTTTTATGAAAAAAAATGCAGCCTAAAGAAAGTCTACATAAAATGTTTAGGACAGATGTAGGCAAATGCCAACTGTTTGTAAAAATTGGCAGAAGAAAGTACCCTATGTCAGAGGCTGACAAATGCATAGCATGTACACACATATTTATACACAAATGTGTCCATATATATACATATACATATATAATCACATGTAAAAGTCATTTACTGAGGTGACTTCTATAAAATATGTTAAAATAAATACTATTTGTGAAATAATTAATTAGAAATGGAGTCAATAGATTTTAAATTCACAAGAATTTTGTGTTTGTGTTATGATACTTTTCTCAGTTACTATCTGCTGGGGACTATGAGTCGTGACAGTTCTCATTACTGGGTTTTATTTGCTCAAGGCTAAAATACCTTCAGGAACATGGACAGAAAATAAACTTTATTTTATATCCTGCATTTATACTGAGTAAAATCTTCCTTTCTATAGTTTGAATCCAACAAGCCAATCAATCATTTTCCTGCAAAAGGACTGAAAGGTACCCAAAATCATTGATTCTGTATCCCAGTAGAGAAGATCCATAGGATGTGCACCTAGACGTCTGCATCCTTGGAACTGTTCCCCCTTGGTCCTCCAGGTTTAATTGGCACTCTTTCTACCCTTCCCCACGTATCCACACCCCACAACTACTGAGTCAAGCATACTGAAATGAGTGGAAGGAATATGAAGTCAGCTTGCAAAAGTCAGGGGCCTGGTATGGGACAATTCTATATTCTGTCAATTATGTTTTAAATAAACACTTATTGGCAAGTAGCCAGGCAGGAAGTATAGATGGGACAAGCAGACAGGAAGTAGAGGCATGGCAATGAGAACACGAGAATTCTGGGAAGGAGGAAGTTCATTCATCCCCAGTCCTGTACAGACACCAAAGAAGCAGGATGTGACCTGCCCTGCTGGAAAAGGGACTGAGCCATGTGGCAAACATAGATAAGAATAATGGGTTAATATAAGTTACAAGAATTAATAAGAAGCCTGAGCTAATGTGAAAATCAGTTTATAATTTATGTAGACCTCTGTGTGATTTTCTTTGGGATTTACAGGATGTGGGAACAGGACAGGACAGAAACCCCAACAAGCAGGTCCCCATGTTACAGGGGCCAGTGAACTTCGAGAGCCAGTGCACGAGATACTTTACACTTCTTTCCCTCTTACTGGCCAAAATACATTTACACGCCTTGCAGCCAGCTTCATGCTCACTGATGTTAACCAGGGTTCTTAGAAATTAGAGCAGGCCCTGCCTCTAATCCAGGCACCACCACCAACCATGTAACCTGCTAGAACTCCTCAGATCTATCTGTGCATTTACATCCTGTTGGTTTCCATATTCTCTCTCCTATATATGAGAAATATAAAGAGAAACAAAGGTTAGGGAAGGGATCTATGGCCACTTCCAAACCTGGGTTACATAATTACCCCTGCTCTCAGATACATTTGGCTGCCACTTAATGTCAAGGAAGGAAGGCTGGGAGCATAAGAATATAGGACAAAGAAAAAAGTAAGGCGGATAGAACAAAGTAAGGAAAAACTAAAGGATAGCATTCCCATTATACCTAGGCTTGGCCATAAATAGACATGTCCAAATCCAGTTAATTAGAGGACAAGGCCAGGAAACAGGTGATTAATTCCCTGGAGTCCTCTTATAGACTTTCCTGGGCAAAAATGGCACTGGGAGCTGCCATCTGTGGGCCCTGCCATGTGCCAGCTACGGGGCTCAGTGTTTTCGTATGTTATCTTGTTAATTCCTTTGGCTTAGACATCTTTTGGGTATGTTCAAAGGAATAAAAAGACTGCTGGCTATTCCCCAGAGCCATGCAGTATGGAGCATGGCTTCAGGTGACGATTGTGAGAAATGATTCCTCGCTGACTGCCAAGTGTAAGTTCGGGAACTGACTGCGAGTGAGAGGGGCGGCAGAAAGATGGCTCACCCACAGAACCCAGGGGTGTTTGTCATTGAACTCCGCTGGACTGAGAGAAGCAAATGCTGCACGCTGATCCAGTCTTTAGCACATACTAAGTAAAGTATAATATACAACTAAATTTACTCTCTCACTTAGAAGTGTCAGTGGACAATGAAAGGCTTTACAGAGATTCTGAAAAGAAAAAAACACTGTAACTGATCATATCAAAGTTGAAAACATTCAGTCAGCAATCGGTATTTTTGAGAATATACTATTAAAAATTGTATATACACGTTATTAATAAGTTACAGTAGCATGATACATTTTACCTAAATAACAATACGTGACATATAAGGCTTGAAACATTTGAAAAAGAGGAAATAAGTAATCGTGCCAAAACAGAAGAAGTTGAACTCTCATTAATATTCTGTTATTTATGTTACAGAATAATCAATTTCTTATACAATTTATTGTAAACTTAGCTTTTAAAAAACATAAAATAAAAATGAATTAACAAATCTGAGAGAACAAAAACATTAAAAAGAAGGCAAAGGGGGAATTTTCTCCAATACTTGTCAAAGGCCACAAAGTCATTTTTAGTTGGAAAGAAAACAAAATTCCTTTTTGGGGGGAAGGAGAAGATCAATGTTTCCATAACTTCCTCTTAGGAGTGCAGTTTGCATTTGTAAACTTTTCTTTTTCCTGATCTATAAATGTCAAAGGAGTAAGGAAGAAATACATCTTGCAAGACTGTCAAGGTTTCTTTCGTCCTAAAACTCCGTAACCTAGAGAATACAGACAATCTCACACCACTGAACTCATTGCTGCCAACAGAAAGCATCCGATGAATTTGGGATCGGGTGTGACTTTGTGTTTCGGGAACATCTATCCTCCTTCCACAGCCTGAAATCAGCAGGAATATACTATCTTAAATACTTGAGCAAAAGTCAGTAAAAGATACAGGAGGCAAACATTGTGGCCGGCTCAGCAGTGATTACCAACTCATGCTCCAAATTCACTATAAAATGAAAATCAATATTTCCACAAGTTCCTGCAACATAAAAGATAACCTTCATTGATTTTTCTAGACTTAGGCCTCTCTGATAAAATCTAATATAAATTTTCAACCATGAGGATTTGGATCAGAGCGGGGGTGATAAGTCCCGCACATCTCTTAAGAGGTGGAGAATTTTTTTTTTTTAAAGTGCAAGTTCATACTATTTATAATTTGCCCTGTGCAAGTGAAAGTCTTTTCCACCCATGCTATCAGGAATCTCTTCTAATTTTTATTACTGTGAGGCTAAAGCCTGTTCCAGATAATTTGGAAATTTCAGAGGAGCTGTGATAGGGCTGATGGTGCAGCCCTGGCTGACTTGAGAAAGGAGCTAACGGGTAATAGCCTCCACGGCCGCACTGATTAAATGTTGCCATAGATGAAAGGCTTGCCATCGCCGCAATAAATTAACCAATCACACAAATCCCAAGTCAGTGCTAATCCTTCCTTGATACCCTGATCCTCTGATCAGCTCAAGGAGGTAAAGAAACTGGCTTGTGACGCTTGGTGCTCTAACCCCTGGATTTCATGTACACAAGGAGCTAATGATATCTTGCTGACCAGTTCAATGGGATGAACTTCACTCACAACCCTTAGGGAATGCCACTGCCTTTAAAAAAAAAAGAAAGAAAGAAAGAAAGAAAGAAAGAAAAAAGAAAAACTGAGAAGCAGACCGGCGGTTTCATGTTTTCCCTAGGAAGACGGCAGGCGAACTATATAACAGTTGTTAATGCAAGCAATCACTCAGCCAGGACCACGTGCGACTTGTTTGGATCCTTTAGGTATGGATAATGAGTCATAAAAGGACAAGGATCAAACAGGACAGGGAATACTAAAGCAAGACAACTCGAGACTGTGGCGTTTCAGGAAAGTCATGTGATCTTTCTTTATTTGTTATTGTATCTTAGGTTCAATTTCAAAGCAGCTCCCCAAAGAGTATTCTAGACTTCCAGCAGATTCACACCTTGGATTTGTGAGTTCGATTATAGTGGCTGTGCTCCCTACCCGTGTTGGTGTGATTAGACCCTGATTTCAGAATGGATCCATTTCATCAATTAGCAGAAGGTTGGACCACATGCGTGTTTCTCCTGTTAGTCATGAAAGGCCAGAATCGGAAACCGAGTTACAGAAACTGTGTCTGTGGAGAATGCCTTAGCCAATCTCTCTCTCTCTCTCTCTCTCTCTCTCTCTCTCTCTCTCTCTCTGTGTGTGTGTGTGTGTGTGTGTGTGTGTGTGTGTGTGTGTGTCAGTATAGTAATTGGTTGATAGAAGGATAGAAGGGAAAAGTCTCTCGAGTTTTTTCTAGGGTTTTACATATAAAGAGTTTCTAAAAGGACTTCATTATCTTTCTTGGCCAGTCCTGAGACACTAAAACTCCTTTTTTGAATAAGGGAACTGTAAAGCAGGGAGGAAGAGACTTTTAAATAAGCAGCATTTGGGAAATGCAGCTAGAGCTGCTTTAATATGAGAATCTGAGCAGTGGAGGATGGCTTTATGAACTCATGTTGAATTATTTTAGTTTTTGAAGGGGAGTGAAAGGCAGAATAGATGGCTTTTCCAAAAGCAACCATTAAAAATCATCTAGGTATCAGGATCTATCGAATCATGTTGGTGCAATGTGACACAGCGAAGCTGAGAGACACTAAGGACAATTTGCCAAGTGAATATTCTCAATCCCAAATGTTCTGGGTGGCACAGATCAAAAGTGATAAATGTTAAAGACATCATTCAGATCAGTTTTCTCTGACAAAACTTTATGGGATTTCTTGCCAGTCTCTCTTTTATTTACATGATAATCAGGTAGTGACCTTCCCAAAGGCGGTCCTTCTTGCTGCTGGACCAGATAGAACAGGCTTGGTGTAAGGGGCGAGTCTCCTGGGAGTTAATTAGTCAGAATGCTAGAAGAACACAGCTTACTCCCTGCAAGGCATTCTGGGCAAAAGTTGCAAAATAACACAGCTATTTCTGACAAAAAAGAGAAGAGAAGAGAAAAGGAGAGAGAGAGAGAGAGAGAGAGAGGAGAGGCACTAAAGTAAGTTTTATGCTTTTATGCGGTAGAACAACAGGGCTGGAAAGAAACCTCAATCCTTCAATTCCTTGTAGCATTGAATCCTTTTGAGTTCTCAGCTGATGTCTCACACCTGCAATATCTATTGAGATTTAATATTTATCCCCATTAATAACCTTATATAATGCAGTTATAGTTCAGCATGCTATTAGGAATTAGATTTGCTATCATTCCCAAACAAATGACACTATTCATGGGACAAAATTAAATAGGAAACCACTTAAGGCAAGCTGCACAGCATAGGGATTTTCTTACTAACTTAGGAAAAAAAAATTTCAAATATATTTCATGTGATCCTTTTATTACTAAATTAACATAGGCTGATAGAATCATTATCATTATAATAATATTGATCTGCATTGAATAAGATGAAAAACAGGGAAAGGAAATGAAAACAACTCAGAATGTAAGAAAATAAAATCATTCTCCTCACTGCTCAATCACTAGCCTTTCTTGGTAAGAAGCTATTGGGCTTTCTTTTCATGAGAAGGAGATGCTCAGGGCCTGTCTGAGGCAGTCAGTCACAGGGTAAAGGCTCAGGTCGGCTCTCTCCTCATTAAAACACACGCACCATCTTCTAACATTCAGATACTCAGAACACACCGACCTCATAGCCTTAATTTTAGATAGGTGGACTTGTTTCCGAGTTTAACATTTCTTTTACCAAAATTATGGGCATTTTTAAGATGATTGAAAATAAGCATAAAAAAATCAAACAGTCTTTAAAACTGGCCCTGCCTGTTCCTACCACGCCAAAGGATTCTGTTTTGTGATGGTGCGGGATAAAACGAGGTATACAATAAAGTCCTGACACTCACTTTCACCAGTCGTTCAGCCCATTTCATAAGCACCACTCACAGATGCTAGATCATGTCTGTCTCCCACGCTCTCACTGGAAACAGAAACATTAGTAGGCAAGCATGAAACATGTAAATAGTCCCTTGTACAAATCAATGATGCTTTGTAATAGAACTTGATATGTGTGTGTGTGTGTGTGTGTGACTGTAAATGTGTGTTAATGTGTGTATGTTATATCTGTGTACGGTCTTGGGGGTTGACCTCAGGGTATCACCATGCTAGGCAAGCCCTCTGTGCTAAGCATGATATTATATCCCCAGCACTCTTTTGCTATCTATTTGGAGTACTTTGAGACAGCCATTCACTAAGTTTTCCCAGTTGACCTTTAACTCAGCATGTAGCCCAGGCTATCTTCAGCCATCTTTTTGCTTCAGTCTCTGGAGTAGCTGAGATTATAGGTCTGTACGACCAACCCAAGCAATTCATTAGCGGTGTAATGGTACATTCCTCTAAGCCCATACACTGGAGGCCAAGGCTGGAGGATTATGAGTTCAAGACTAGCTTATGCTACACAGGGAAATATAGTCTCAAAACAAAACAAACAAACAAACAAAGCAGTAACAATAAAAACAAAACAAAAACACCACTTATAGTATTAAATCAATAGCTTCAATTTTGAAATAAAAATTATTTTTAGGACTACATGGATAGTGATTGCATTTCCCTTGCTTAGTGTCACATGCAGGTGCTTCCCTTTCTCAGCTGAGATTTTCCTTCTTCACCAGCACAGGATATTTTAAAATGAACCATGATTCTCGATAACCTATGAATATCTGAGCTATGAATGAGGAGGAAAATCTAGTAACAAACAAAAAACAAAATTATAACAAAACACAAAACAAAACAAAACAAAAAACCCCAAACAATCACAAAACACCCCCTTTCTTCTCATACTTAGCTGGGCAGGTAATTGCTGTTGGTCATTGGCTAGAATCTGGGAAAACTGCTTTTTAATACAGCTCTCAAATCTTTGGGAATAGTCCTTTCACCAAAACCCTACTACTAATCATTTTCCATTTCGGTAACTAAATGGAAGCAGGCTGAGAGAGGAAGGACTTATTTTGGCTCTCGGTTTTATGGGATGGAGTCCATCGTGGGAGAGCAGTGCAATATGCTGAGGGGGCCTCTGGCTGTATTGTTTACACAGTCAAGAAACAGAAAGAGATGAAGCCTCATCTTCCGTTCATGTCACAGTTTTCTCTGTATCCACAGACTGTCCCACTACAAATGATAGTGCCACCCACATTCCAAGTGAATCTTTCCCTTTATTAACTCTCTATGAACACCTTCTCTTGCAGAAGCTCCCAAGGAGTGGGCCTTTGTAGGCAAACCTCTGGGTACATCTTCAAGAAAATGTGATTCTACGATGCTTCTAAATTCAATCAAGCTGGCAAAAATACCAACCACCATACACTGTATGAACCCATGGGGTCCTTCCTTACCTCCTCTATGACCCTAGCTAGACAGGTAGGACACTTCTTCCCTAGATCAAAACCTTGCACAAACAAAAGACCAGATTCCACTAAAAGTCGTTATTCCCTATGGGTATACCTAATAATATAGCACAAACGCTGATATATTGGTATGTTGAGATGTACAAACCCTGGTAGGAAATATCTCTCATCTTCAAATTACATCGATTCTTGTCATTTCCTAAACTTGATACTCTGACCTCTCATTGATCCTGTAATTTCCCTTGTGTTCCCTAAAAACAATTCTCTTATTGAATAAGTAACCAGAGAATGTTCCCTCACATATTTTATGAGAGATAATTTCTTGTATACAGCTCCATTGGAACCCACTATATAATGTGTCTATATTTACATATCTGAATCCTTTACCACGGCGAGCCTTTGAGGTCAGAGACTCAGTCATCATCTTTTAGGCGGATTTATGGACATGATAAGGTTTCAGAGTAGCTTTTGATGAGCCAGTGACAGGTGTGATGATTAAGTCATCACCCCAGTGCTGGAGACTCTCGTTAGCAAATGGACAACAGAGAGGGAGTGGAGTACATAAAATTAGAGGTTTGGAGGTCAAACCTGTTTTCAAATTCATAATCTACAGCTTAAATTGTTGAGTACATTATGAACAGGTTCTGAAAACACAGCTTCCTTGTCTGTAGATGGAAGCATATCACCTCCACAGAGTTATAGAAATAGGAAACAAAACATTGAGCCAGGTCTTTTATACTAAAGTATGCAGTTACTTGCATTAAGGTTTCTAATAACAATACTTTTAAACAATATGGAGTAAGTCTTCAACTTAGATATGACATATTCAAAGTATGCTTAATTGTATATATTCCTCTAATGATGTCCAATACTAAGGAAAACTGCTTCTTATTTTTTAAAAACCTGAATCAGGTTAAAATGTATTGCTTCATTCTTTGGGTATAAAGTCTCCTAACAATTAATGTTGAAATAAGGGCACAATACTGATCATAACTACAAAGGACAGGATGCCACGGGACTTAAGCATTGTTTTGACACAAAGAGACATAACCGGAAGACTAGAAACTGCATGGGGAAAAAGATGGGCTGACTAGAAGGAGCAACTCTGCTGTTTTATTTTAAAGATGACTTTAAAGATCTTTCTACCTTCTTTGTCAACGAACAAGGTAATCAGAATTTTAAGTTTTGACTACAATAGTCCTGGAGCCCCTGGAGAATATTCAGTGCATTACGAGAGCTCTTTCAATACCTAAGAGCCCTGCTGCATTATGGTAAGGTCATCCGAGGAGCACTGTTGAGACTCCAGGCCATGACGACTCCATATGGAGCAGAGAGCAGCTAAGTAATAAACTCCCTCACAATGATGATTTCCTTGCTCTTTGCCATAGTAATGTAGACTGGCAGTTGCTCAGCTTTCAGTTTCCTTTCTTTCTGTTTTCTTTTCTCTCTCTCTCTCTCTCTCTCTCTCTCTCTCTCTCTCTCTCTCTTTCTTGAAACACCAGGGGGTTTGGCAATTGTGATTAAGGTCTACAAATCAGAGAAAACACCGGCTCACCCAAGAAAATTGTGTGTGTGTGTGTGTGTGTGTGTGTGTGTGTGTGTGTATGTGTGTGTGACATTGTGTGACATAGTAATGCAGTCAATTTAAAGTCTACAGTCAGTTACTTCCTTTCTGCTCACCCCCCTCCCCTGGAATAGAATACTCAGTGAGGAGAAACTGGCATTACCTTGTGTGGCAATAAGATGACTCTACATGAGGCATCTGAGGACAGAAACATTAGAAATTGGGGACAGCTGCGGACAGCAGATTTGGGACACGGGGATCATGTATGTAACAAATCTTTATTAATAACTACATTAAATCCCATATTTTTCATTTATAACTGCTGCATAATTTCCTGTTAACACTTCATGTAAATTCCAGATAAGGTAATAATTTTTTTTTCAGAATTCTATTTCTGTTTCATTATATGTTCTATACTCTGCCCCACAGGTCAGTTGCATGATTGAAGTATTATGCCTCATTAAAATTCCACTAGTTAAAACATGGAGACAGAATTTGGGTAATTCTTTTCTCCATTACTAAAATTTAACTATTACAGTACATTCCTGAGCTGCTTGAATACCATAATTTATGTATACACATAGAGTCACATCGACATCATTAACAAGTTCTTAAATACACACACATATATAAGAAGCATATGTCAAAAAGACATATGCCGGTCAAGGGGTCTCTATGTCCTAAGCAGAAAGCTCTTATCTTTCCTTTGCTCCAGTGGTTGAAAAATCCTTGCCCCACCACCTCCCAGTTCAGTATTTCTAGCTAGCAGCTGCTATCAGAAACCTAAATAACAAAAATATGCAAACTCGCACACTAATTCCCTTTGGAGATAGATCTTGGCTGCAGCCCTGTCATAAATCAGAGAATTTCGATATGAAATGAGGCAAGCAGCTCTAATCATTTCTGCATTTCAAATTGGATCACTGGCTCAATCACTGGGCTTTTTTAAACTGCTTGCCTAAGAGCAAATGTGAGGCAGGAGATAATTCTGAAGACATCTCTTCTTTTGTGGCCGTAGAACTCTTTTAACTGTTTCAAGACTGAAGGCCACATTTCAGCGATAATAGCACAAATCTGGTGGCAGAGATATGGATCCTTCAAGACATCTTCCTCCTCTTTCAACTCACAGAATTCCATCAATATCTGCATATATTATATATATTAATGTATGTGTGTGTATATGGGTTTGTGTGTCGAAAAAAAAGAGAGTGAGAAAAAAATATGAGAAACATCTGACATAGACCCACAGTCTATTTCTCCTTGGAATTTCCTCTTTGACTCAGGGTGCCCTGCCACTGCTCCATTTTAATGTTTTTAAACTGGGGAAATTTATTTCAGATCAAATAAAATTGTACCAATGAGAAGGATGTTGAGGTTTTAAGGATGGTCTGTCCACTTGGCTGCCCTTCAACAGTTGGAATGATAAATAGGAAAGCCCTGTCACTTTCCAAGATGATATTTATTTATTTATTTATTTACATCTTGTATAATCCTTCTAAAACAATGAATCATGGGGTAGGGGCACAAAAGCCGCCCAGGCAAACACAGAGAGCAAAGTATCCTCTTGACCTTATGGTATTTTTGTTTGGGGTTTTCCTTTTTTCCTATCCAAATAATACCGAAGTCTTGTTGCAGATTTCCTGTGACCACTCCAGCCCTTTGAAATGGAATTTAACTCTCAGTTCCAAGGGGGTTGGGGTGGAGGTTGCAAATAACTTAAAACAGTACCTTAATGTGATGGGATGGAAATATGGACGCAGACTATGTTTGGAGAACAGGACAAAATGTTGATCAGACTTTGCCTTTACATATTAACAAACTATCTCTTATTCATCTCTTCATTTTTTTTCTGTTCAATTTTCTTCCTTTTATGATTGATACTACAGGATGTCTCTGCTAGGGACTCAGGATACACAATTCACCATTTCTTCGTTATTAATTTTGCGGATTGGGAGATGGATGATGTCATGCTGATACAGGTGTTAGAGGAGTTTAATAACAATACTCATATGTTGATGGCAATCTAACAAATGACACCATTACTGGGGGTTCCATGCACAGCTTCACACATTTTCCTTCCACTTGCCATTGTTAACATCATTTCTGAAGCATAGCAATATATCATATATATCTCATATGTATATGTTTCAGGATATATATTAAAAACCTTTAAATAAGACTTATAACATGATAATTTAGCATCTAGAACATTTCTGACATACTGTTATAAAACTGTATTAATGTGAAAATTTTAATATAGCTTTAATGACTCAAAGTATTAACCTTCTCCAAACATGTTGTTTAAAAGCTATGTTTGTAATATTAACCATGCAATTTCAATGGCTATAGGAATAAAGTTTTATATATTTAAGAAGTAGACTTATTTCCAATAATAGATGTTTTAAATGAAGGGTATCATCGGTATATGTGCTTTAGTAATTCAATTTATAAAGCCACACTATTTTTTAAAATTTAGATGTCATTGTCTTTTATGGTGGTATACATTTCTTTCTATTAAATAATTAATTAAAAGATGATTTCATGAGTTCCAAAGATGTTCTATATTTTTAATTTCATGAATAGATAAAATGTATTATTTACAACCCAATTTGCGATCTATACAGACTGAACAAACGAAATCGATACACGCACTCCTACTCCATATTTTCATCTCTGTCTCAGGATATTCAGTGAAGGCTTCATGCAGTTGTCAGCGCTCAGTCTGGACACTAGAGCCATGTGAAAGAACAGCTGTGCCTATTAGCCCCTGAACCTAGCTACACACAACTGATGAATCCTCACAGTAATCTAGCTTTATCCCCTAATCCTGCCTTACTCTGTTTCTAGGATAGGTACTTAGCTACCAACACTCTACCACGCCATGCATGTGCTCTCTCAGCTTGGAGTTGCTTGTTTCTAATATGCAGCACAGCATGTATGGAGTCCTGTGATCAAGTGTGTGCTAATAAGTAGCAGATTGCACTGCCCTGGGTTGTGAGGGCATATGTGTGTGTCTATATGTGCGCACACACATTTTCTCAGATGGTTACATGAAATTCCTATGGCAGCGTGCCAATCTACCATATCAACCAGGCATTGCTAGGGTTGAATCTTTGAAATTCTTCTAGAAAAGACTTCTCTCCAAATGAAATTTCCAATTGAACATCATTGCCTATACTTGTCCCCTTCAAACTATGTATAGTGGCTGTAAGTAAACCAATATACCATATTAAGATTAAATAAGCTTATCATATATAATGCATGTGTGGCTTAAAACAGAAACACTGAAAATACAAATTAAGCCTGGAGTTTGATTATAGGTTGTATGCTAAATAATACTTATACTCTGAATATTATTATTATTATTCCTTCCAAGTTTTCTATAGATAATAGAATAAAAAAAACCAAAAACTGTATAATGCTGGAAGGATTACTGAGAGATTCTTAGCTTCAAGGTTCTTAGCTTTGCCACATCCGGGTAGTATAAATGGAAATGGAATGACTCTCCAGGGACAAACATAGACCTTCACTAACATCATTAAGGATAGTTCTCCAGGAGAACTGCGTGTCATTCTAGCTCAGCAAAATATAAATGAAAGTAAAATAAAGAAGTAAGCAGGAGAATGCTACTCTATACCGAATTCAGAAAAGAAACATGGGCTAGTGCATGGAGGGTTATTTACTGGAGCAAGAGCAACTTACTAGTGGCTACACCACTGAAAAAAATTGGCAAGCCCCTTCTTCATCAACTCCAAACTGCAAATAGTCCCTTGCAGGGATAGAGTCTCCGAGCTCCAGCATCATCTTTTATCTTGAAAGACTTAAAAAATGTTCATATCTTATGCAGACAACCACAGCTTGCCAATGGCTATGTTATGTCTAGCAAACATCTTATGTCTCTCACTTAATTTCTGCCCCTCGAATTATTAAATTCAGTGAGTGGGCCAGATGATTTAAAAAAAAAAACCAGGAAAGTGTAGAGATATTTTCTGGGAAGAAGGGTTTTCATGAGAAAGGGAAATGAGAGATGTGTAGATGGAAGTTTCTGTCCTACCTGATTCTACAGCTGTTCAGTCCCAAAGAAATACACAGAAACTCATATTAATTATAAATTGTTTGGCCTATTAGCTCAGGGTTATTACTAACTATTTCTTACATCTTAAATTAACCTAAAATTTTTGTCTTTGTTTAGTTACGTGGCTTGGTACCTTTTCTTAGTGAGGCATTCTCATCTTGCTTCCTCTGCATCTGGCTGGTGACTAGATCTCTACCTTTCCTCTTTCCAGAATTCTCTTAGTCTGGTTGCCCCACCTATACTTCCTATCTGGCTACTGGCCATTCATTGTTTTATTAAACCAATATGAATGACAATCTTTACAGTGTACGAGAACATTATCCCACAGCAGAGAGGGACAATGGGGGGTGAGAATAACTAAATTCATGGTATAGTTGTATGTATAAATTGGTCAAATAATTTAAAGGTAACAAGAAACAGATAAATTATAAAAAGACCAAAACAACATAAAAAGATGGATCAACAGACATTTAAAAGCAGAAGTGTCATGAAAAAAAAAAGGAGTATGAATAGTGGAGAAATAGAAGAAAATTAAGAGAGTGTTTTGGAAATTGTGTTTTGGTGTGAAAAGTTTATATATTATAATGATATTGTAATTGACTCCTAGATATTCTGCCTGTACTAAATTAATTTTGTACCTTAAGCCGACGCCTCATATTCTTTTACCTTAGGGCTTCTGTGATTCTAGCAAAGCAGTTTTAATTGTAAAGGTTAATTTTTCCTGCATACAGGTAAAATACAGCTATAAGACACAGGTAGAGTCATGGTAACATCTTTGTTGAAATGTAAGAAAATAATTGTTAAAGGGATTTAAAGTCTAGGTAAATGCCCCAAACAATTGAATACCGTCATGTTTTTAATATAACAATTATAATAGTCACTCAAACCATGAGCCAACGGCACTGTGTTACACTTTAGTGCAATAAAAGTTTCCTATATAGATGTTGATTGTAAATTAAGAAATGGAGTGGAACACGAGAGTAGAATGCCCTCTGCTGAGTTCAGATTCTAAAAACTAGTGGAAGGCTTCCTTGTTGTCATTAGACTTTTGCTCTTCAGTTGACCATCCAAGTTAACTGCTGTGAAACATTTTTGTCTTCTAAATGTTTTATAACACAATGAGATTAAATATCCTTTGATTATATTCAACTGTGTGGATATGGACCAGACACTCGTCTGCCTTCTGTCTGTGAGCATCTTCTCAACAGGTCAGTGAGGATGGAGCAGAAGCCCACTCATCAGCAGCTGTCCCCTAAACTTGCCCCCCGACTGGCCTGACATACATCCTCACTCTAGGAATTTAGTAAAAGACTATCTTAAAAGCCATCCTGCCTGTGTGGAGGCAGTGTGGTTAATCTTTGACAAAAGAGCATTCACATGTCAACAAAACAAATACCTAATGGAAGGCCCTACCGTGAAAGAATAAAGTAGGCCATTCAAGCTGCCAATAAGAAAGGCATTTAGAAAAGATTGAAAGTTTGATTCCAGCATCATCACTTCCACTGAGATTGAAGTCCAACCCAAATCACTGCTCTTCCAGCAACCCTAAAAACAAGGCTGGGAAAAGTCCCAAGAGTCAGCCTACGTTCCTTGTGTAATGAAACACTTTCAAAATGGAGTAGGGAGATAATTCAGAACACCTTTTATTTTAACGTGATGGTTACATAAAGCATTCACTTTGAAAGTCATTGTGGAAAATTATTGAAATCATAAAACTAATTTATACATCATCTATACTCATTTTCTTCTACATTTATCATAAAAAATCCACTTTCTTTCCCTTACAGTGCATCACTTGGCAATTATAAATTTTACCCCAACAGACACTGAGCTGGCTTTCTGGTAAATAACCAAGTCTCTTCCCTATTCATGTAAGCAGATTAATCCTCAGAACCAATAATATATATTTTAATTCAATTTTTCTGACTTATATATTTTCAAGATTTTATTTTTGAAATTTAGCCAACATTTCATTTCAGTTTTGTTTAACTACATTTATTGTAACTAAGTCTAGAAGTCTAACAATCAAATTTAAAAAGGAGAAGCTAAAACAACAAACTGCATTCATTTAGATTCTATTTTTACAATCTGTATTCTCCATGTCTTTAGATGTGGTCATTTGTCACGATCAGGGGAATGCCAGCGGCATCTAGATAGAGGTGTATAGGGTCTCACCAAATTTCCCACACTCTACTGGGCAGCACTCACATAAAGTGTGATCTAGTTCAAAGAGAAATATGGCTAAAACTGAAAAGTCCTTCCACATACATGGCTCATCCTTGGCTTCTGATTTATCATCTATTATTCTGTATATAGACTACAATGGGACGTTGGATACAGACTTGTACGCAATCCCTGTTTGGGATACACTTCACCTTCTAGTAGTTTTGCCGTGAAAGGATCAGTCAGTATTTTCACAACATAGCATTTTTTCTTGGATTTAAGGCAGAAGAAAAGAAGTTTAAATTTATTCTCATATCGAAGGCATGTGATCACTATGATACTAAAATTAATGGAGTGAAATGTCCACAGCTTTAAACTTGCAAAATTTATAATCTTTTTGCTTGTGTCTAAAAACAGGTTTATTTTTTAAAAAAACTTTCCTGCATTGTCATCTTTATTTTTATCTCACATCAATGGTGTTCATCTATTAGACAGTTAAACACGGTCCATACGCTTCGGTCTAATGCATGAATTCATTTTACCAGGTAGTTTAAGTCTTCACTAAATGGGAACGAAGCCAGGAAGACAAGTGGAGTTTCCCTATTTCCTTGACTCTTCAGTAAAGTACAAAGGAGAAAAATGAACCCTCTGGAGACAGACAGACAGACAGAGGCATAGAGACAGTGACAGAAACAGACATATCTAAAAAAAAAAATAGCATGGCCAAAAGCTTAAATAATATCAAATATTTTATCAAATGCCAACAAAAGATTGTGTAAATCAAGTTGCATCCTTTTTTATATAAATAGGGAATAGTGGGGATGAATGAGGTGACAAGGATAGATTATTTCTAGTCTAATTTCTTTGGGTACCTTTAGAAGATATATATCATTGGTAAATCAAATAAAAATAAAACTGAGAAAATAATCTTAGTAACATTTGAAGCAAAGTAGATTGATGATTTAATATTTCTTTTTTTTAACCTTTATTTTATTTTGCCTATTTGAGACAGTTTTTATCTGAGTAGCTCTGGCTACACAGGAACTTCCTCTTTAGACCAGGCTGGCCTTGAGCTCAGCCTTGCCTGCCTCTGACTTAGTATTTCACTGATCTCTTTTAGACCATTCTTTAGTGGCTTCATCCTCATTAGACAGTTCAGCAGTGTCCTGTCTGCGGCCTTTGCACACTCTGTGCCCACTTCCCCGTGCTTCTCCCAGTCCCATGGACACAAACACATGTGCAAACATGTAAGTGCCAGCACACTCTGGCTCCTCCCAACTCATAACTTAATCTCAGGCTTTTCAGTTTATCTCAGCACTTGTATTTCAAACAACTAAATTCAGGTCAGGTACTCTTCTAGAATTCCGTGCCACCACATTTATCTTGACCGGTTTGAATATCTCTAACTGTTTATTATATAGAATTTACCAAGTTATCTACACTCTCCATATACAGTCTCTAAGACAACCATTTTGAGGACTCTGAACCTCTGAAACACCTTCAGTGCATAAGACCAGGTCTGGCAGTTCTTTACTTAATAGTAAATGATTTGTAAATTCACAAAGAGTTTAATGAAAAGAAAATACATAAACAGGCACCATGAGCACATCTGATTGAGAGCACACATAATGTGAATTTACTCTAAAAGCATACTAAGTCAAGGTTGAAGGGATTTGGAGTTCTCTGATCTTAGACATGATACTAGAAAGAGCTGAGTCCTAGTACCAATCGGGTTAAAAGGAAACACACACACACACACACACACACACACACACACACACATTACACCATCAAACTTAAGGTATACATCACTATTATTCACTATAGATGTTTTGTGTTTCCTGTTTTGAGAAACATTGTGTTTATAGTGCTTAGTTTGTAATTTAAATAAATACAAACGTAAATTATATTTCAGATTATGGGGCCACTGAAACAAACCCGTTGGTCATTTAGGAGGGTTTCGCAGAGTTAAGTGCTGTCTTGCTGGATCAGCTCACAGTGATTCCCAGTGGAAATTATGGGCGATACTGTTTACTTAATGAGGCTTTTCCTTTCCAAAAGGGGCCATTTGCTTCAACTTGAAGTTAAGGACAGAGAGCGCAGTCCCCAGGGTTTTTAGAGACATGTGTCCCTTATCATAAACACTGCTCTACCTTGAAGGACAGAAACATAGAGTCCAAATCAGAGCTCTATTATCTCAAGTGGTGTTTGTATTTAACTGATCATACCTACTCGGGGTGAGATACAGACGCTGTCAGATATGGGTATTTTTCAAGACATTGTCCAGACCAGTTTCTTCAAGTCTCTATTGGAGAGGTCTCGGATGATAAGGGTTACTACTATTTGCCAAGTTGGAATTTTTGTAAAATTCCTTAATTTTCTGTTGTTAATCTATCAAATACAAACACTTGAAGTCATGTCTTATTCTGCAAGAAGAAACATCTTGTTGTACTGTGATGTACTATGAACCAGAGGGGTAGGAGAAATGGGTTTACTTAGTTCTTTTAAATAGTGCTACTTGGTGATTTTGGGACTACAAAATTATACAAAAGACTGAATGTCCAAGTCACATTTTTCCTTAGCCAATCAAAACCCAGATTTGTGAGGAAGAAGAAATATACTTTCCGAAACATGTTTTTGTTTTGTTTTTGTTTTTTTTTCCTTTGCTAAAATACCTGAGATTAAAATATAATCTGTTAGAGATAATTTTAGAGTATTTATGAAAACAATAAAGTTTAAAATGTTAATACTATACTTCCCAAGTTAATTTTAAAGAAATTTAACTGTGGTATTATAGAGTTTTATTTAGAGTATTCGCCGAGATAGAAGAATAATTTATAATTTCTCAATATTTGAAAGGATTGCCTTTCTACAATTATAAGACAAGAGATTAAACCACAACTTAGGCTCTTGAAAAAAGTATATCCCTTCACTAAAGAAAAAGGAAAGAAAAACAAAATCTTGATATTTTACCCGACTTGAAAATAATTTTAAAACATGTTTTATTTGCTAGCTTCTTAAAGCTGTTTTAGTAACAGAAAACACTCCTTTCCTACAGCTTTATGAACACAGAAATTACATGTCATAATGTCTTTACTACCGTGGATGTAGAGAGTGGTGAACACAGTTTAGGCAGGATGAGAATTCTGACTTTAGGTCTGGACTTTAGTGTAAATCTAGTCTCCCACACCAGAGTCTTGTCTCCAAGCAGGTTCCATGCTGGTGTCTCTTTTCCAAACGCTGGCCGGTTCCTTCCCGTTGAAGTTCATCTTCCTTGGTTCTGCCCCCACTAGCACCTCCAGCCCCCTCTTTGCTGCACCTACCATACACTCAGGACAAGGACCTTTGGGACTCAGTAAGCAATAGAATAAAATAAAATAAAATAATTTCCTTTAGTGGTCTGGCTGAAGGAAGAGTGTGCACGTCAAAGGGTTGTGATACAGACTGCAGGAGCCTATACAGTCCAAAGAAGATTTTCCTTACTGATCCCCTAAACTTGCTGCTTGTAAGCTGCCTGGTGTTTTCTGAAAAGTCTTATAGAAATTATTTTTCAAATAAAGCTTGTTAGTTGCATCTGGATCTATGGATCTATGAGTTCCACAGACATGAATTCAAATGACCATGGATTAAAATGAAGAAGAAATCCCTCTGTAGTGGACATACATGCATCCTTTTAATTGTCAAATTCCAAAATCAAAACAATCATGATAACTGACATAGCACTTACACTGTATTCTTATGTAAGTCATCGACACACTACTCAAAAGTGTATAGTTGGATATGCATGTATTATATACAAGATTTTATTATATACAGATAATGAGTACCTACAAGCCTTCATACCCTTGGAGGATCTTTATGCATTTCCACCCAAGCACTGAAGGCTGGTGATCTAAGCAAGTGACAGATATAACCAAACATATGATGAAATAATAAGCATATCTCATGAGACTGAAGAAGTTGGGAAAATGTCAGAAACAGACTGGAAGTTAAATTCTCCATGAAAATAGGGAACTTGGGATTTATTTAGGTCAGAGGTTTCACATCAATGGTTTCTCATTTTAGTTTTCCTACCTAATGCATGATTCAGCACAAATTTGAAGAACACCATCCAGATCTCTGCAAGCATTATGCCTACCAAAGTTTCATAAATTAAGTTTGGCAGATGTTAGTTAACCAGGGAGAAAGGACAACTATTCAGCTATAGTATTTGTAGCTCTGGAAACATAGAAAGGCACACAAAATATTGAAAGCCATTGCACCAGGAACCTCAGTTTTTTGCTGTATCCATAGTGTGTATTTTATAAGGATTTTCAACATTGGCACCATTGGCGTTTTGGTTCAGACTGTTCTCTGTGTACCAAGCTGCCTTGGGACATTCATTAGTCATTCTAACCTCCAATGCTAATAACATTACCTATTATCTTCTGTCCCTCTCTCTAGTCTCTCTTGCTACAGGTGTGACAGCCAAGTTGTTTCCAGACATTGTGAAATATCTTTGGGGAGATAAAATTGCCCTAGATTGCAAACCATTGAATTGTTTATATGTTGATAATGAAGAACTATGAACTATGAAGATGGCCTTTTGTTTGGAAACCATGGCTTTCTTTCAATGAGTAGGATGCCCATCTGAAACTTAATGTTTACAGGTAGTTAGATTCATACAGTTATGCTTTCCAGGACCTGATCCTGTATTTCCTTTTTAATGTAAATCCCTAGGAAGAAGCCTTGAGCAGATGAAGTTGTGCAACGTCTCGCAACAGATGGTCCCACATCAGCCCACACATCGCCCACTAACTTTGCCATTAAGCAAAAACAGACACATTTTCAAATATTGATTCCAACTAATGCTTGATCCTAACAGCCATGATCTTATCATGGGCCTGCTATAATAGAAGGAGTGTCAGAGCTAAACAGAGTGGGCTGGGATAAGATCACAATCTTCTTCACAATGATGCGATGGTATCACAGAATGAGGATTGTACTTGAAGTAATTATCATTAATAGATCCTGGCGCTGCAAAGGGCAGACACGATGGGGTCTAAACAAAATTGAGGGAGATAAAACGAGGTTGGTAAGAATCATAGTTTAAGGTACCACTTGTTCTTGATATGCTCTCCCAAAGTTTTAACTTCTGGCTATTAAGTGGAAAAGGAAGTTCTAAATAGTATCAGTACAATAAAAAATGGAAGAGGAACACATTCCTTTATTAAGGAGATAGCCATGGTTCACTTGTCGTTTTGTCCGTTGCATCCATATAGTGCATTTCTAGTCTTCAACATACATAGTATTTAGGTAAATTCCAAAGAAGTTAGCTGCATTCGTTAACCCTTTGTCAGGCATAAACAGATGTATTAGTCACATCACAAGAAAGAAGAAAGATCTTCTTAAAAGCTTCCTTTATTCTCACAATATTTTGTAATTTATCTCAATGCAAAAATGGCCCAAAGGGGTTTTTCCAGCTTTTAAATTTCAGATAGATGCTTTGCACCAAATTGTAGCTCTATGCCCTAGGTATCTCGATGTTCTCAAGTGAAGTATCATGCAATCTACAAAAAGAACAGGGTGCCTTTTTAAATTTAATGATAAATAGACATGATGTCATCAGTATATTTCATCTTGTAGAAAGTCTGTTATGTGAAACCCCCACTGCTCACTGGCAGTTTTACTCTTACACCAGTTCTGAAACAAATGCAAGCCAAATGACACCAGTGAACTCACACCAAATCACTGACAGAATGCAAATGCTTTTGCTAAAAACCATTCTGTGTTGAGCTGGCAACTGCTCATTCTTCTTTTGTAACAACAATCTGCCTTACTTATCACCATTACAGAATATTTAACCAGGAGCACAAGAGAATTAGTTAATAAGTGCTGGCAAAGAAAAACATGCATATGACTATTACTAGGACAGTTACTACTCTTACTCACTCTGTCCTGACTTTTTGTGGGAGGGAAAAGCCCAACAATATTTTAGTTTGCTTCTCTTGTCAAATGAGTGGTGAATTCTAGTGGCCTAAATCCTTTGGATAACCACCAAGAAAAAATGCATCGCTGAAATCAGTGGTACTTACAGGGCCCTAAACGCTATGAGCTATTAATGCAGCCAAGAAAAAGAGAACTCACCACTCTTGTATCTTGCCATAAATTAATGCAGTCACTGACTTTCACCTGATCAAACTCACCCCACCACTGAGCTCAAATATGATAGGAAATAAAGTCAGTTGGAATTAAGCCTACCATACTTCCCTATGATAGATATGTTTCTCAATTTTGTTTCTCCAAGTGGATTCTCAAGTCTGAAGTGGGAGACCTACTCTGAAACAGAGTATCCCCTTATCATGTATGACAGGCTCCATTCTCAGCAATATAAATAAATAATGTAGCAATGCCTAAAACTATTTTCTCAGCAAATGATTTCTTTAAATAATTGGTGAAATTTCACAATGACTTAAGGTGGGTGTATCCCTTCACTGTTGGGTTTTCATTTTAGTCTTTCTGTACAATCCTTTCATAATACAGTATATACAGGGATAGACTGAAAATGTAGCTTTGTACTAATAAGCTAATATGTCTGCATGGGCTGATGGTCACTGTTCTTAGTATACATCCTCATATTTCTTGACATGGTCTCCTGCTTACTTTGACCAAGGAGCACAAGTTATAAGGAGTCATATAACTTAGATCCCAGTCTTTTAGAGGGTTACTAAAGATGGGAACTGGGTAGGTATAAGCGACTCCTGGGACTCAAGAACCATTGTACACAATGAGTCGGAAGAATTCAGGTACGGTTTTGAACTTCCATGGGAGTTAGCCAATGGCGTGGTGCAGGAAAGATGGAAATACTGAGCAAGCTGCAGTTGAATGTTCCTAGCAAATGTAGCAACACATCCAGCTCGCTTTCTTTCTAGTTTCAATTTTGCAACAATGGATTAAACAAAGAAAGGAAACTACTATCTGTAAAGAAAATCATCGGTTTGTGGAATAGTACATGGAAAAACTGATTTTTTTTGTTCTTTCATGTACTAAGGGGATTTGCGCAAAGAGCAAGCAAATGCCACGGAGACTCTTCAGGCTGAGTCTGTTGCCAAAGGCTCATCGCTATTCTTCATCTCTGTAACACACACCCACAATATGCTCTTTCTCTTCAGCCTGCTAATCAGGGCAGTGGTACCCGATAGTGGATGATTGACTAGAGAAATCAAGATTGAACTTATTCCCCGAGGCACATTGTACCTTAGATCAAAGAATGCACATGTAGCATCCTGAAAACGAAACCCCACTGCTTTCACCTCTCAACTCTCTGACACAGAAACCAAAGACAATAATCCCCATAAATCGGCAATGCTGTCTCTACAGAGGGAGCAAAGACCAAGAAGAAGAAATTTAGGGATCTGGGTTGACTTGCTTTATTTATTTTTTAAGCTTAAGGCTACTTTTTTACTTTCTAACTCAATTTTCTACTTTCCAATTGCAGTGGCAAATTAAGATCACCCAAGTTGAATGCTAAATGCTTACAGCCAAGACAACCTCCTTGAAAAACAATAGAATTTGATCTACAGATTTTACTGGATCTCAAAAGAGATGCAGGCTCTCCAGAGAAGGTGACAGAAATGCAAGTGAAAAGAGGGGCATTTTAAAAATCACGGCAAGTTGCATTTACAGCTCCACTCACAATACCCTTTGTCTTCAGCTCTTTCAGATGTCATGCATTTCATGTAATACATAGTTAATAAAAAAAAAGTCTCAAAGAGAAATCACCCATTTAAAAAGTTAGAGCACTCAGAATAGCAACAAACTTGATCCCGATTTTGGATCAGATCTAAATGGAATAGCAATGAGCAAGAGAAGTTTCAAGGGAAGCTACGAAATGTTAGAAAGATGAATGGAGTCACGAGGGGCTTCTTTTCCCCAGTTTGCTAGTGT
The DNA here is from genome assembly GCF_982192425.1 of Myodes glareolus. Classification (NCBI taxonomy): domain Eukaryota; kingdom Metazoa; phylum Chordata; class Mammalia; order Rodentia; family Cricetidae; genus Myodes; species Myodes glareolus. Next base: position 7,016,232 of record NC_142044.1, on the reverse strand, counting down.
ATCCCATCTCATTTAACATACATTTTTCCTATTAAAGCTTTATAAAGATACTCAAGCTCCAAGCCAAGCGACTCTGGCAAGCAGTTCTTTCACAGGGCAATTTGCTTTATTCCCATGTTGCATGGTAGATGCTGGAGGTAGAGCTGGAGAGATGGTTCCGTGGTTAAGAGCTATGTCTGCTCTTCCAAAGGTCCTGAGTTCATTTCCCAGCAAACACATAGTGGCTAACAACCATCTGTAATGAGATCTGCTACCCTCTTGAGGAAGAGACCTGGTCAGTTGCCCTCATCAACTTAGACCATGAAACCCAATATGGACAAGTTCAGCAGAGCGCTATATACAGGCTGCCCATGCATGCCTCAGCATTGCCAGGGCATACATTTCAAATTTCAAAGTTTCATGGGAGAGGAACCACTCCATTGTCAACACAGCAGTAACACTGCTTGTTTCTCTTATGAGGTTGCCATTGACCCTAATACCTCCTCACTGCAGTTTTTGGTTGTTGTTGTTATTTAATTATATCATCTCTATGTGGGCCACATGGCTTGTGCTGATTAGGAGATGAGCCACATCTGCAGAATGGAAGTAAATTACTTAGAAACTTTTAAGTGTCCCATGTATTATGAATATTCTGTATTGTCTGATGCTAAAAGAGAAAATCAGCTCAGATTACCATGCATTTAAAGAAAAGCTGTGGTAAAACAATATGGTAAAATGAGGTAGAAAGAAGATGAGATTGTAGTCATTGATTAGTTAAATTTTAGTCTACTTCCCCTTGCTTCCCCTGATATCAGGGGTTAAAGATAACTCTGAGAACTATCCGAAAGAACCAACTAACTCAGTAAATGGCCTGATGCACTTCCATTTTTAAGGTCCTCAGCAAGTAAGGACACACAGCCATATGAGAGTAATTATTGATTTGTGCTCTATCACTTGACTGATAGGTCAGATTTGCCTTCTCTATAACTCTAACACAGCTACAAAACCACTTTAGTTTATTAATCTAGTGATTAAGGAGAAAGATGAAACTTGGGAGGTTGTTGAAGAATACTCCATTATATTGTGTGAAGATGGGTCACTATGATTGGGTTAATAAAGAGCCGAACGAACAACAGCTAGGCAGGAAGACATTAGGCAGGATGTCTCGGGGCAGAGAGGACTTGGAGAGAAAGAAAGGTAGGTTCATGAGCCAGACATGAGAAGGAAGCGTGAGCAATATGGAAAGATGAGGTAATGAGCCACGTGACAAAATGTAGATTAAAAAAATGAGTTCAACCTGCCTCTGCCTCCCAAGTGCTGGGATTAAAGTCATGTGCCACCACCCACCCTGGCTTCTCTCTGTGAGTCCAAGGCCAGCCTGGTCTACAAAACCTAGTTCCAGGACAGGCTCTAAAGCTACAGAAAAACCCTGACTCGAATAAACCAAAAAGAAAACAAAAATCAATCAATAAATAATAAATAAAAAATAAATTTAAAAATGAGTTAATCTAAGTTATAAGAGTTAGTGAGAGAAGCCTAAGCTAAAGTCAAGCTTTTATACTTAATAATATAATAAGTCTCTGGGTTTTATTTTGTTTTGGGGGTGATGAAGCTGGCCGTGCAAAGAAAATCCATCTACAAATGGTATCCAACATGGGGGCTTGAATATCCAAACATAGGGCCTAAAAAAATGAGGAAAGTTTTGGACAAGAACCTTTCTAGTTTTGCAGTCTCTCAGGTGGGCTGGTGCTCCACATACAGAGGGGTAACTAGCAGCCACTACCTGTGGGGTGGAGCCAGTCACCAGCACCATGTACCAGCACCTTGTGCTAAGCTGATCCACGTGTGACTGACAAGGCAGTTTAAGATTTGTCTTGGACAGTCAGGAAATGCTGCCGGTGCTCAGTAAAGAAAGAGCCACACTGGGAAAAGCATCTAAACAAGTTACAGTGTGTTTAAAACCTGTGTGTAGGCTTAAAATAGAAAATAGGTATACACAATCATAGAAAAATAGTTATAAATAAAGTCTTTAAAGAGTAAATAAAATGACATAAAAATGATAAACCACATAAAGATGGAAAATAAACAGAAAGTCTGGATCCTGCATGGTAATTTGTTGACTCTGAAATTTTTTTAAATGCTAATGAACAAAAACAATAGCTGTTGAGGACATCGGATTGTGGAAACTGCTAAATTAACCAACCTATATATTTTAATAATGTCTTAACTTCAAAATGGAAGTCAGAAAATATGTTATTTGAGGGAAGAAGTTATGCTTTTGTTTCTACAGAAAATGAAAAGCTATGGATTCCTTCAAGGTTAATTGAGACCAGACTACTGGGAGAGATCTCCTGAGGACTGTGGCTGTAAACATATAGAAATAAATCTAGAAAAACTACAAGATAGAGCAAGGGGACAAGACACCAAAGAAGATGAATGACCCAGGTGATACAGCCTCTCTGAGGGCCTCTGGTGCAGCTTTCTTAGAGTTCTGCATCTGGAACAACTCAAGGCTGCTGGCTGAGTTGGTCCAGTCTCCCAGACTATTCTAGCCATGATTGCAGAAAAAGCCTTGCACTTTCCCCATGACACAGAGACTGAACAACAGATGGTATGGCTGGAGTTCCTGGGACTTTACCATTATCTCAATTTCCTCAGGTTCACCCAAAGACAACAGGAAGCAGTCTAAAGGATAGAAGACTCACATTGCCAAGAGGTTGGGTGGGTGATTTTTGGTCATGCAGTGGGTTATGAATGTTTGTTATCATTTAGGGTGGTGGTTCCAAATAGTTACTGGCTAGACAAAGGAGATAAACTTCCAGGCTCTCTTTCTGAAGGAGAAAAGGAGGATATTACATGGAAATGATGGGATAAAAGGGTAGAATGCTAGATATGCTTTTGAACAACTACTAGTCTCAAATATTTTACATTGGTATGGATTTTTCTATATTGATACAAATGTAAGGGTATTTTTTGTTATACTGTATATATGATATATTATACTGTATATATGATATGTTATACTGTATATATGATATGTTATACTGTATATATGATATGTTATACTGTATATATGATATGTTATACTGTATATATGATTCAACTCCTGTTTGAGGTATTGTATGTATGTAGCTCATTTAACAATGCAATATAAATTTCAAGTCTTTGTAAGTTATTATTACAAACTATTAAGAATAATTAAGAAATAATGGTAGTAGTTACCCAGCAATCAAATCTGTGTCCATTTTCTGTATGTTTTTAATGTCAAACAGAGATATATTTTAGGAAGATAGATGATATTCAACCACTTCAGAGATATAGAAAACATGGCATTTAAGATATTTTAATAACATAATGCTTTTCATGACAGTGAGCCATGCATGCTACCAGCAGCACCAATTTACTTCAAAAAATTATAATGGGAATTGAAGAACCTCCATATGATCTTTGTATTCTTTGTGGTAAAAGCTAGCCATCTGGACAAAAAAAAATGTTTTTGTCTTGATTGCTGACAGTGTGCTAGCCAAAATGAACAAGCAGGATACAAAACAAGGCAACACCCAAAATTTGCCAAGACAAAGTGAGGCAGTCCTTCAAATTTCCTGCTTCACAGAAAAGTCTGTCAGATATTCTAGGACTATAGGACAAAGACATATGCCCTGATATTACAGAGGAACCTTCGGTACTGGCCAGGCAGCTGGATGTCTCTGTCACTTCTGTAGTTTTAGAAGTTGCTTGTTCTGCACTTCTTGTTTAGCCAGGTAATGGTATATCCTTCCTGGATCTCTGATGGGGTTGAAGAGATATTTATAGTTACAGTTTTCTTTGCTACCAAATTAAAAAACAGAAACTCACAAAAGAGGTATAGAATGTACAAGGTTGAGAGACAGAAAAGCTTAAATTGTTTATCTAAGAAACTGTTTTGAGGTCTAAAAAGTCGGTTTTAATATGGTAATACAAGTTAGAATAGAAAATGTTTTAGGTATAAATCCATCAAAATAAGAAAGATAATAGAGTATTTTCTCCAAATATGCCAAATACAAATGGACTGGACATTGTCAGTGTAATTCTTATATCCTGATAATTGCTCTTATTGTTTATAGTTTTATTATGCTAGAATTAAAACTGTTCCTTATTATTTAGACAAAAGGGGGAAATATTGTGGAATATTCCTTTATACTTGTGAAGATGTGTGTCTGTGGTTGGTTTATCAAAGAGCTGAAAGGCCAACAGCTAGGCAAGAAGAGGAAAGGGGGATGTCTGGAGATAGAGAGGACCCACAGAGGAGGAAAGGTGGGGTTGCAAGCCAGACACAGAGATAGCAACATGAGCAGTATGGAGAAATGAGGTAACGACCCATGGGACAAAACATACACGAAGATAACTGAGTCAGTTCGAGTTATAAGAGCTAGTAGGACAAGCCTAAACTAAGCCATAACTTTCATAGTTAATAAGTCCCCTGTTGTTTTCTGTGAGCTGGTATCCCCTCCTCAAAAATTTCATCTACAGATAGTCATGAACTGCTTATGAAAAAGGTATAATTAAAAGAAATAAAAATGGTCAGAAAATCAAATACAATTGATCTTCAGTATCTACAGAGGATATATTCAAGGATCCCCATAGATACCCGAGCCCACATTTGTGTATGTACCTTAAGTAAAGTAGAACAGAAATTTTCTGCAGTCCAAACACATGCTCCCAAAATATCTAGATCATCTGTGACACTCTTCAGTGCTAATGCTATTTAAATAGTATTATTTAAGAAACAGTGACAGGAAAATAAAAACATTGTCACATTCAGCACAGATGCAATTTTTTCCAAAAATTTAGGATTCACTGTAGTCAGGATCCTTGCGTGTGGAAATTACGGCCATAAGATTTGAAACGTGAAGGAGCACTTTGGGTTATAGAGTTATTATCATCTTTTTCTTTTATATGTTTTTCTTTGTAATTTCTCACATTTCTTTTCTCTTTATTAAGCCTGTCATTTTAACTCAAGTCTTTTGAACAGGCTCTGAGTGGTCATGAACAACCTCTCATGGTTTAGATGATGATGATGATGATGTGTGTGTTAGTGTATGTGTGCATATGCAAATGTACATGTGTGTGCACACACTCTGGATACCTGCAGAGACCAGAAGATAGTGCAGGGCCCTTTGTAATTGGAGTTACAGATGCTTTTCAGAAACCCAGTGTGGGTGGGTGCTGTGAACACAGCTCCACAAGAGCATCAAGCCTTCTCAACATCTCTCATCTCACTATAAATGCTAGAAACTCCCCAATAAGCACCTTTTGCCCAACATGTTTGTGTCTAATTTCTCTACATTTGTTTAAAGTTACCTATTAGTGCACACATAGTATTTTTATGATTACCAGAAAAGATGTTAGAAATATTGCTATTTATAAAATTGATTAATTGTGGTAAAAAGTATTGAAAAGTTTATATGTCTTTCAACGACTGAGATATCTTTTTTTAACTTGCGAGAGTCTTTTACTTAAAAAGGAATAGAAACAAAATAAATAAAATATAATTACTAATTTATTTTTATTTTATATACTGTCATAAAAACTAATTATTGTATGCATGCTTTCATCCATGTGGTTTTTTTTTAAGCGATAGATGAAAGTGGTGGATAGATTCAGATATATTCAATAAGCATACAAGAAGCAATTCTGTGTGATGAGAATTCAGACCTCTGTGCCCCTTTTAACGGAGCTTCTGACTTACAGGACATAATAAATACCGAGTCAAGCTTTCCTTTGTGACTCTTATCACAATGATCTAACATAGAAGAAAAAGAATAGATTTACTCATTTAACTGCTGGCCAGTGCAGGAAGGAAGGACTACAACACTGATTATGAGAATGTGCACACACTAGCTTCACTCACCTATGGTTTCACTGCAAAGGTAAAGGTAACACATCACTAATGCAAGCACAGAGAGTGATGTTTGTGGGGCTAGGGATGAGAACGGGGGTGGGACAGTTAGGTTATCAGCATGATCAGATCTATCTCTGTCCTTCTTATCCACACCCTTATGTAGTCACTGGTGAAGGTTTAGCTAACACCTATGCTAATCCACCTAAATAAGTCAGTCGAAAGAAGCAGGAGGGAGCACATAGATGAAGGACAGGATGGATATTATTGCCCATGTACATCCACCCTTCTAGAACTTCCACAGGGAGGAAAGGGTTGCACTTTAAATAGACACCAGTGAGTTTGTCTTTCCCTCTGCCTTCCTTTTTATTCACAGACAGTTGGTTTTAAAAGAGTCTGAACTGATGGAAGCCAACTCAACAGAGAAGGCACTGGAGTAGAGGAGGGAGATGCTCTCTCTGGAAAGCTCAGCATCGGGTCTAACGTGGCTGTTCACCGCAAGGCTTCCCCGGCTGAGCACAGGAAAGCCAGGGTATCTCTCCATGCCGTGACTGCCTAGCACCTGTCTGCCTGATGATCACTTTGGTTTTATTTTCTTGCATCTTCACTTTTATTCATAAGCTACACCTACAGCAGGATGTATGAAAGAAAATTATCCTAGTATCTATACGCCTGAAATGCTTAAAGAAAAGAACAGGTTAACTTACCATCAATTTCTACTAATTCCCCCATAAATATTATCATTGTTTTATAAAATGCTGCTTCTATGTTGCTCGAGCATCATATGTCTGCTTCCCCTTTGTTGTTAGGAGTGGTTTTGTTTTCGCTGGCCAGCAAGCAGCCGCAGCTCTCCCTCTAAACTCATTGGAATTCTCATAGCTGTGTGAATTATTTTTGAAACATTTAATGTGTACTTTTTAAATCGGGAGCAAAAAAAAATATCTACATTTGTCCCATTTCAAAAATCCCAATAAATAACAAAGGTACATTTAGGCTCCAAAAAAGATTAACTGAACCATATGGGTATCCAAAAGCCTGCCAAAATAGAATCAGCAGTATAAATGATAGCTTCGTACTTCATTTCGCTATAAAATGAGAAACTACAGTTCATAAAACACACTGGTCACTCATACAGAGTCCATGATGCCAATGGTGGAAAACTCTCCCAGCAGATTAAAAGTGACTTTATGTGTCCCTGGAAGGAGAAAGAGAGAGGGAGAGAGAGGGAGAGGGAGAGAGAGAGAGAGAGAGAGAGAGAGAGAGAGAGAGAGAGAGAGAGAGATCTATTATTTTTGTCATTTGGCCTAGATTAACTAATCAAACATTATGGAGCAAATGACTTAAAACAGCACCTTGAACTTTGGCCCCTCTGACAGCCACATAATTTTTATCATCAAAATATTTTATTAGAAAAGCTTCAAGAAGAAGCACAAGGTTTGGCTCAGAACACTTGGGATCCCATTAAGGGTCTCTGCTGTATTCCATGGCTTGTCTAGTCCGAAATAGCACACTCTACCCCCACAGAGTCTCTCCAAAGCCATCCAGAATCCTCTTTCCCTTATCACACTGATACAGACTTGTATCATCCTCAGCGCTCTCTCACAGGGGCTACAACAATTGAGCAAAGAGGAGGGGACACAGAAATGCTCATTGTTTCCTCTCATAAAACCCTGCCACGGGGTGCAGATTAATGCCAAAAAAAGAAAAATAGATGGTTACAACCAAGGAGAAACATTTTTCAGAATGCCTCCATGTGATAAATGAAGTAATAGCAGGGACCACTGTTAGACTTTCATTCTGAGCTTGTCCTCCTTAGCCCCTCGTTCTGGAGTATCAACAGATGGGGCACTTCGGGAAATGTCTTCTTCTTCAGTGGGTCTTTCTTTTTTAAGTTCTGAAGGATTCAGTAGGAGCGAAACTGCCTAGAGTCCTTTGTGGAGCTGTTCAAGGAAAAGACCACCTGTGTTTGCCAGGTCTGAATGTCCTCAGAGTGCAAATACTACCATTCCGTCATGGTTATACCCGAGGAACATCAATTCTGTGTGCCCTGAGGTTGTGATGATCGTGGTAGCTGCACATGTGGACATCACAGAGGACATGTGCCTGGTGAGTATTCCACATGTGCCTGAGGAACACCAGTGTGCAAAGAAGTATGCCAGAGCCACACATGTGGCTGAAATCATTGCAATAGGGTCATGATTAGTTAATCTAGGCCAAATGACAAAAATTACTCACATACACACACGAGAGAGAGAGAGAGAGAGAGAGAGAGAGAGAGAGAGAGAGAGAGAGAGAATAGATAGATAGATCATAGATAGATAGATAGATAGATATAGAGAGAGGCCAAGAGAGAAAGAAGAGACACAGAGACAAAGAGATGCAGAGATGAGCACATGAGAGATGAACACGACATACTGCCTGTGCTTCTACATACAGAGTAATCATGAACAAACGCTGTAGTTTGACTTCTTAATCGTCCTGTGAAATGTCTTTGCTCTTTTTGAGCTCTGTACCGATTCTTCTCATTTTATCACGTGTTGTTATCTGAACCATGATGGCAATATTTGCTTTCTTTCTGTTCTGAGCTCTAAAACTCAATAAATAATGAAAAAATTGAGTTAACATTTTAAAATACAGACCAACCTCAATAGCAAGTCACACAGGGTAAATTACTTTTCCCAGTTGTTAGGAATCTCCCAATCACACACCAGAGAAATGCTTTCTAAAGCATAACTTCCCACCAAAAGGAAACACAATGAAGTCAAGATAATTCAAAAAGTAGTTTGACAGCTCAACCTTTCTCCTTCTAAAATTATGTATTTGTAGTCTCTGAATTTGCTGTGATGGTCTACTTAGATGTTAAACGTTGCACACTTTGTCCTTCTCAAAGCTGTGTATTGCAAGCCTCAGAAGACTCACAGTAACTAATCAATAACTCTGATGAGCACATGCGTACAAATTAATGTAAGTACAAACGCATAGAGACACATTCACAGGAGGACAATGAAGGAAACTCCTGGTTAAGTACATTCAGAAAGAGGGCAGAGGAGGAAAGGGTTTATATACTTCCTGAAGTATTAAAGGGATAAAGAATCAGCTTTCTATTCCCAGCTTTATAATAAAAAGCAATGCAGGTTCTCATCACTTCACAAGCTGTACAGTTTTCAAAGTGACTACATGCATATAATTTTATATAATTTTAAAGCAGCTGTATGGTGTAAGTCTGCTATAATAACTCCTCTTTTATAAACGAGAAAACTAAGAGGACATGTTATTACCCAAAGGAACACAGCCACTTTCAGTAATAACAGGCAAGACCAGAATCAGGCTGTTCTCACCCCATCCTGAGCACTTTCCCACATGTCCTGTCTGATGTTTGATGCTAACCATATGTTACTACATGGCTCTCAAAATGACCAAAGAAGGTATGACTAAGATATGACCAATTGTAATTCTAATTCCAATAACACTCTTTTGCAAATCATGCTTCATATACATAGTTTTAAGATTTTATATATGACTGTGTGTGTGTGTGTGCGTGTGTGTGTGCCACTTGAGTGCAGGTGCCTGTGGATTCTAGACTAGAAGTTTGCATTACCCAGAACAAAGTTATAGGTAATTGTGAGTTGCCATGTTGGTGTGCTGGCAAATGAACTTGGGCCCTCTGAAAGAGCAGCTAGTATTTTTGAAACACCAAGACATCTCCCTAACACCTGTACTTTAACTCAGTTTTCTTCGCCTGAAGAGTTAATATCTAAATAAAGGAACCACTGATAACTTTCTGTGGGAATATCATATTTACCTACAGAAACCAGAACAAAATGTATCTCAGTTTCACAAGTGTCTTTAACTAATGAGTGTTTGATTTTGGTTATGATAATTTATAACACATAATCTATTTCCTTCTGTTCAAATTAATTAAATTTTCTCTTGCAATTTCCCCCACTGCTCCTGTTATTTGAAAGTTCTTCTCTAGCCAGAGGTCAAGTAACTACTTATGCAAATCGCTTTCTGTAGCAGACAAGTCTAAGGGGTCCAGAGAGGCCTCCTTTTCAGTTGCAAGACCTTGTTTAATATGGTCCTCTTCTGGGTAGGCTCGACCTAAGAACAGAACTTAGTAAAATTATGAGATGTCCCTCTTAAGCGTAGGTTGCCAAAACACTGTGTTTCTGTCTTTGATACCTCTCTCACTACATCATCTTCCTGCCCTCATGGATGCCAGCAACGGCATCACTATTTGACTTGTAGAGAACTCACTAGGTCAGTAACAGAATCAGCAACCACTTAAGTGAGCTAGTAGACAAAGCCTCCATAAATTGAACCTTCATAGGACACCAAAGAACTGGCCTTCTGTCGCCTAGCTTGTGAGTCACTATACCAGTGATACAAGGTAATCAGAAATGGAATTGAAGGGAAAGAAGGGTAAGAAAAATAAACAAATACGTAAGCCATAGATCTGCATACACATTTCTCCTAAATGAAGTGATATAAAAGGTACAGAGAATATAAAAAATGATTAGAAATAAAAAAATGCGGTTGGGTAAAACTGAGCCAATGAGTCTTATGAGAAAAACCGAACTCAGTGAAAGTAAAGGGATAATAAAGCGAGTTAGAGCCAGTGAGATGACTGAGCAGGCAAAGGCAAGTACAACCAAAGCCGACGGCCTGAGTTCCTTTCAGAGGCTCACAGAACTGGAAGAGAACAGACCCCCAAAGTTGGTCTCCTCATCTCCTCAAAAGTGCTTCCATTGAACACATGTGAACACAATAAATAAAATGTAATATAAAAGTATAACTCCACAAAAGGGTTTAAAACTTACGTGTTAGCCTCCTAAACAGAACTCCTCAATTATTTTATTTGAAAATATATAAAACTACTTGATAAAAATCTATACTGTGTTTATCATATTATAAGTGTAAGAAGATGTTTGCTCCTAGATCGCCATGCATCATACACAAGGCTTTGTAGGAGTGGTGTGGACAGAGGCACAGACTCACCTCTGTTGGGTAAGCAATATCAAAGATGGTCCAGGCCAGCAGACAGATACAGCTAAACTGTAAGACCTGGTTCAAGCCACTCTGGGATTTCCTAGAGGTCAGTTAAATTAAAAGCAGAGCTTAATATGTTGTAATATTTAGAGAGAATTATTCTGTAATAATTTCAATTGTAAAACCAAGCTGGACTACACAAGGTGTTTCTGTCTGCCTCCCCACTGGTACCATCTTCAAACTTCTGGATATGCTAAGTTGAGAGTGCTGCTAATTCCTCATCACTCAGATGCTATCTGTGATTACCATACAGGACTGTTTTAAATATGCAAAAAATTGAAATCCTCTCAAAACCTCAAGCAGAAGATCCCACGGAAGCATTCTAGTCATGTAAAGGATAGGACATGCTTCTATCCACCTTTTTCTTACCTAACATCTTATTTTTATTTTGTGCTGCAGAAAAATTCACATCTTTTAATAATTTATGTTCTATAATTTATATCATGAAGACAATAGAGTACACACTGTCAATGACTTCCTCAATATCTAGATGGATGAAATCCTTTCTCTAGTTATTCAGGACTTATATATCAATCTTCTCTCAGTCCAGACCTTCACAATGACTGCACCTGGCAACCTGAGAAAGGACAGCAACGATGACATCTGGAATAAGGAAATTCATGTGTTGCCCCAGTGCGTGAGAAAAAACATGGTACATATGACAGCTCCCAACTTCAGTCGACAACCAGCCTTCACCCTTCATGCCTGAATTCTAGCTCTTGTCTTCAGCCTCTACTTGTGACACATACTTCCAGTGTAGCCACTGTGAACACATTATCATTATGTGAACAGTTCTCTCCTTCGTATATTAATAATCTCAACAGCACAACAGTTCTATACATCTCAATAACCTTATAAGGTCATCTTCAATAAAAATTCTTCTTGGGTTCTAGAAAAATACAAAAACATCAAATGAAGAGGAAAAACTAATTTTTGTGAGTATCTGTAAATACTGTGAGTCATACATCATGCTGTACATTGGAAAATGTGTTTAAATTTCAGATTATGAAGCCAGGTGTGCCGGTACATACTTATAACCCCAATATTTTGGGAGTGAGGCAGGAAGAATGTAAGATCAGACTTTAAAGCTAATTAGGCCACAAAAGCAGTTTGAGTTCTGCCTGAACTATGTGTGGCAATGTGTGCATGTGTGTGTAAAGCCACAAACTCAAAACAAGCTTGAGTTCTGCTTGAACTATGTGTGACAATGTGTGCACGTGTGTGTAAAGCCACAAACTATAAGTAAATGACAAGGAATGGCGCCACTGGAGTCCTCTGTTTCCACATTCTAAGTAAAAACACATAGAACATGGAGAGACTATCATCAGAAGAGAAATTACGTCAAAAGAAAATATAGGCAAACACAGAGTTCAGCTATATATAAAATGTGTGTTGGGAGCAGGGAATAATTATTAGAAAAGGTACAATTTATGCTTCTGGTCTGACATTACTGTCTCAGCAGACAATCTAACTTCATCTGTTGTCTATATCATAATGCTGCCTTCATCACAATATAAGGAGATCCTTTGGATTAAAATGCAGACGAAGAATCTACCTTTCTACAGGATTTTAAAGTGATTATTTGATGTTTTATTTTCTTTCTTTCAGGTTCATATTTTATAGGATATCTTTAATTTCTGGGGCTTCCATACTAACCTACTTCCCTGTTGTTGACCACTTTGCACTCTTAAAAGCAAAAAGAATAAAATGACTTTCATTCTAGAAAGGACATCTGTTGTTTCCAAGGCTCTGATATCTTCAACGGCCTGCTTCATGTCTTCCTGGGCAGCTTCCCTGTCCACTCCGTTTCCATTATCCTCCACATAGCAGATACAGTGTAAGAGATGGCAGGATCTTGCCCTCCCTAAGAGACAAACCTACAACCTCTGTCAATAATGTATTTCCCCAATGTTTCCCAAGAGGAACAGGGTACAATTAAAAAGGTCACAAGTCAGGGCACTATTAGAACCTAAGGGCACTCTTAAATGAAACTGGCCCAAGCCCAATTAGAGAAATCAGTACATTTGTCTTCTCTTGGAACAACCCTGCTCTTATGGTTCCCATCAATTCAGTATAAATCTGACTGATCTTATCCAAGAAGTTAATAGAAAATTGCTCACAGTGGGAGACCGCCACCTCAGTTTCCAAGCAGAGACAGATGGAATTTCCCAGATGGTTTGTCACTGGAAAGTGAGAGGCTGGATGTGACTTCACAGAAAGCATGGTGGAACAGAATACCTTCTTGGCCTGCACCCATGTCATAGTGAGGGATAAGACTGATTCTCTTCTAAATAAATCTTAATTGCTCAATGGCCCAGCAGCTCCTTCCTGTCTCAAAGGGTTGTTAGGTACTACACTGAGGTTCATCTCCATCTATCAAGACATCACCAGGAGCGCATTCCATACCAGGTGCAAACTTAGGAGGTAGATAGAGTCACCTTGTTCCATGGAAATCTTCACAAAAATGAACTTAAAATTCAAAATAGCCGCATGAACGAAAACGGCAAAAGAGCACATTCGCGGTGGTAACTCTACTGCTATGCCGGGCAGAGGAAGGAGGACAACAGCAGATACAGAAATGGGTGTACAATCTGAAATGGGACGTGCTCTCCTGAATAAGGGGACGGGCCCACAGTTCCCCGCTTCTAAGGAGAAAGAAAGGATTCAAGACTCTGTCTGTCTGTTTGCGTCCCTTATTATAGATTGACGCAGGTATAAAATAAAACTCAGATAAGGAGCCCGGTGAGAGGGCAGATAATGTGGAAAGTACCCCAATCCTAGGTACAAATTGGAAACCCTCGAAAGAGTTTATCTATTTCAGCACAGAGAATTCGGGGAAAGTTTCGGTCAGAGGCAACCTTGAATAGAGAAAGTAAAATTGGAAGGAGAGCAAAGAAGGGAGGCAGGAAAGAAAGGATTTCAACAGTGTTAAGAAAGGACCTCCAGATGGATCAACGCAGGAGACGCTATTTATCCAGGCAGAACCAGGCAGGAAGCCTCCAAGAACCGGAGTCTCTATGGAGAAAAGCAGAAAAAGTAACGGAAAACGAGGAGGACCTGCTTAGGCGTTGCCAGTTTGACTTCTTTTGTACACACTAGGATCTGAAGCACTAGAGTGAGGGGCCACTGTGTTTTAGGGCGCACTAGATTTTAAGAGATGAGAAAGAAGGCAGGAAGTGCGACTGAAAGAATACGGTGATGATCAAGGGGCCTGTGCTGGAGGTACAATCTATAGCCCTGACACAGGACCAGGAAGAAAAGAACGGAGATCTGGAAGGAGGACGTGAAACGGAGAACACTGCGCGCGCGGAGAACTGACTCCTGAGTGAATTAGGCCAAGCGTTTGAGATGGGAGAGGAACCGTGGAGTAAAGTGATGAACTCCCCTGCAGAGAGAGGAAAAGGGGCACAAAGAGAAGGTCGGAAGAGTGTCTTTAAAAATTATATGACTAGGGAATGTGACTCAATTGTTGGAGTACTTGTTTTCCTAGAAAGAGGGAGACTTTGATCCTTAAAATGATATTAGCTTACTATTGCTTTCCATGACTGTGATTCCAGCACTCAGGAGGTGCGATGAGAATAAATGAAAGTTCAAGGTTATCTGTTGTATGCAGGCATTTGAGACTAGCCTGAAAAGAATGAATCTCTGTTTTCAAAAATAAACAAATGCATAAATGTAAAAAAAAAATAAATAAAGGCAGAAGGAACTCCTCCACTCCCTCATAACCACTGAGCTGGAGGAAGTTAGCGGGAAAGACTAGTAGGAAAGGTACTTAAGGTCGTGGAAATACGCTATGTTTGATAAAGTGAGAAAAGGCAAGGTTAGAGATTTTTGTTTAAACGTCATTTGTAAATTAGTAGCTAAAGCTTTGCAAGTGGATAAGCTCCCCAAGGAGGAAGAAGAGAAGAAAGGGAACGGAGGGAGAAGAGAAGAAAGGCCAGAAGTGTTTTGGGGAAACAAGCACAGTTAAATGAAAATGAACCAAGGCTCCAAGAGAAGAAGAAAGTATAGCAATGCTGAGCTTTGATGAAAATGAGTATTAAAAAGAAAGATATCCCTCCCAATGTCAACATGAGGAAAGAAAAGCCTGAGACACGGCAGAAAGCATTGCCTCAGTAGAATTATCAACTCTATCATTGACATGGCAAGGCTGGGAGGGCACCAGTGGGAATCAGGAGAAAGTCCCCGCCAAGTTCATTCCATTGTATTAGATTTTGACTTTTAAAAACATTTATTGATTGTTTACTATATACCAATGGTAGAGATCCAAATGGAATAATAAAGATTCAATAAATTTCTGTCCTCTAGAGTCTCAAAATTTATTTGAATACTACTTTCAAACTTAGTTCTTTTTTCTTCTGTGCCTCATTTTTCATTTATTTGTTACAAACCAGAAAATGGACACTCACAAGCTCTCATAGACTTCCAGAACCTGGGATTGTTCATTTTATATGCTAACTCAGAGGATGTTTTTAACCAGAATTAGCATTTAAATTAATCAGCCTTTAACAAAGCAAATAACATCCCATAGTACAGGTAGGCTTTATTCAACAAATTGAAAGTCTAAATTCAACAAGTAGATTGGTTTCTCTGGTCGCAAGGAAACTACAGACTTTGGACACTTCTGGGTCTCAAGTTACCAGCTCACAATAACAACTTTGGATTGCAAAATCCCCTTCTTGCTTGATCCAAATGCTACAGTAAATCTCTGTGTTCAGACACATGCTATTGGTTCTGTTTCTATGAAAAATAGTAATCACCTGACAAAGAGTTAAATCTTCACATGCAATGTCCCTAAACACCAAGGTCAACAGTCTTATACATTTAGTCTGGGTTGGGTATCTCTGAAACTTTTAATGTGCCAGTGGCAATAGATCATTTGTGTAGATGACAGACTAGTAACAGGGCTAATATCTGTGGCCAATTCAGGCATGCATCCTCATTTAGCCTCAGACTCCTTATAAACCAAGTATGATTGTTCCTACATTACAGACAATATTTCTGAGATTACAACACAGGTTTTAATATCAAATAATTGCTCAGGAGCTAATTTTTTAATTACCTGAAGTGTCGGTCTTCTCCTCTGCAATACTTTCCTAAAGAGCTATCTGTTTTCTCACATGGAAAGGAACCTGGCCCGATGCACTCATTGACTTTGTTGCTGTTGCTATTGTCAAACCTTTCCAGTGTGAAGCATCTACCAAGGTAAGAAGCTGTTGGGAAGCAAACATCTACTTATACATTCAGTGAATTATGTTATTCCAGGAATAACTTCTTGGCTAAACAGTTTTTTAAATTTTTCTTTACAGAGGAGTATGTTTCTCGGAATATTCTCTATACATACAAATGCCTGGTTTGCAAAGGCTTCCCACAGAAGGTGGCATATTATTAATGTACTTCAAGATGGAGACTTGAAAGATATCAAGAGGATTTGACATCTGGCATGGTGACTCAATTAATTACTATGTTGGATTAATTAGTGTGCTGAATCTCCTGAGCCAACACCGTGAGTCTGAGTAACATTTCATCAGTTGGCAAACAAGTAATTCCAATGAGTGTTTTAACTCATATTTGGATCAAAGATGGGCAAGAAAGGGTTAGTAAGCTATACTAAGGATAAGGAAATTTTTGTCTTCATGTCATTAAAAACACATATTGAATTACTGTCCAAAATCTAAATATGCAAAAAATTGCACAAATATTTGACTAATTACAAACTGCACCATAAGCAACATTCTGCCCACGATGAAGCAAGAAAAACAAATCAACAAACTATTACTGCTTATTTTCTTTTTTTAAATAAATTTGGCATCTATGTAAAAATCATTATCATGCTATAATATAATATAATATAATATAATATAAATATTCTACTGAAGAGGCAGTGTGAGAAGTCTTAAAAGTTCTGAAATCAATAGCCAGAGCTTTTGTCTTCTCATCTATGAAACCAAAAATTGAAATACAGTAGATTTACAGATTTGTTACAGAGGTAAATGAAATAATCAATTCCCAAAGTTAAACATTCTAGTCTAGAAATAAGTAAGCATTCATTATACACTAGTACAAACTATGCATATGTATGTATGCAAATAGTATGTATCAGCATACTATTATTACATGCTATATGTAATAGTACAGGTTGCATTTAATGATGTAAAATCAGATTAAGTTCTAAAAGAGAAAATGCTTTCAAAGTAAAAATATTTTCAACGTGTACTGTAGTGAAAATCTACAATTTATAATAAAACATGTTGCTTCTAAAAGAGCACGTAATTAAAGATTTAGACTCTAAAAGGAGTAAACTGAGGCATAAGGTATTCATATAAAGAATTATTAATCACAGCCAGTCTAGTCCCATAGAGGATTCATATGCCTCACATAGGAGCAAGAATATTGAACACTTCAAATATATAGACTGAATAATTTAAAATATCAAATATACCATAAATGGCTTATTTTTATGGAATGGTAGAGGAGTATTAAAAACATAAAGTAATGCCCTCTAAGGAGGAATGAGAAGTAAAACCTTCACAAATAGGTTTATTTTCCATACATCACAATTTAACAGGTGGTAAAATGTCACAAAACTACCATCCTGTGGTATAGGATGTACACACACAGTGATATAAAGGTTGGTAAAATAAAATGTTGCATTTTAATATAGATATTTTGCTATAACAAATGGGAAAATGTCACTATTTCATAAATGAACTATTGGTGTCATTTCAATGAGAGAAACTGAAAGCTATTGACAGAACATTGGAGAAATGACAACAGTTTGAGGTGGTATCTGATGGCAGTTTTAAATATGATCAATATCTTAATTCTCAAATGACTGTTACACAGCGCTGGAGAGCAGGTAGGAATACAGGCGAAACGGGAGTCGGGAAAGTCTACCTTCTGCTTTCTGTCTTTCAGTGTCTTGAGAAATCAGGTACCCACACAACATCAAGCCTCAAAACTTTCTTGGCCTCAAAACTTCTATGAAAAGGTTAAACAAAACTTGCAATGCTGATCACTCAACCTTGCCCTTACAGTTACAGGCAACACTTGGAAGGATAGCAAAGTTGTTTATTTCTTATTTGTTGTGCACACCTACAATGTATGGTGTTTAATTTGTGTCATCTGGAAAAAGAAAGGTGATTTCAAGTACTTTTTTTAAAATAAAAATGAAGCCTGGCTCGGCAGATGCAGCAGGGAGCTGATAAGTTACCTCACTAGCCAACCATTTGCTATGAGTAAACTCTTCCTTTTGGGATTATTCTTATAGTAGAGACAAATCATTGGGAAATTGTTTGGAACTCCATAAAATTGTCAAAAAAAAAGACCCGACGTATTTTTTCAATTTAACGAGTAAACAAACAGAGATAAAACCTGACAAAGAATAGGCAAGCATCTTAGAAGGTCCACATACCAAGGAGTTATTATTCAGGTCCATCTTCCCAGCAAAGGGGCCCCAGGTTGTTCCCACTGGAAGTTGCTGCCGACTCTGAATTTTTCGTTCCCCATCTCTCTGAAAGGTTTCCAGCTCGCCTGCAGAGGTGAGAACAGCGGACGTTAGAACGCTCGCACACACATCCTAGCGATAGCACCTGCTCTGCGTTTGCTCTCCACATCCGATGTTTGCAGGATTCATAGAGCGAAAATTAATTACACTTCCCTGAAAACCAACTGACCATTTTAAAAAAAAAAGAACATTTGTTTTTATAACTGTATTCAAATTCAGTCCAGATTTTTTCCTGCACTTTCCACACTCATTGTCTACGGATATCATCCTTCCAAAGCAACATTTCCTTGAAAAGCATTGATCGAACGTTAAAATAGAAAGGAGACTTTGGAGAGTAAGTGACAAGTAAAATTCTTGCATCTGCTCTTTTGAAGAACAATTATCTGAAGACAATTGACAATCTTCTGGAATTATTAATAGTTTCTCCAGATAAAATGGTACATATACAATAAGGGATGGTGCTTCTTTTTCATAAAAACTGTTTTGGTAAATTTCTCCACTTTTCTTGCATATATATATTACGACAGTAGGTTCATGATTGTGTTTTTTATATTTTAGAAACACTGAAGTGAACCAAGATTTAAAGATATTACATACATTTCATGGATTAGGAATTGACTGAATACATGGTTAATAGATTAGTAACTATAAAAATAAATGAGTAAAATGCAAACAAGGATCATGGCCTGAACATGGCTTAAGACGAACAGGAATTCTCATTTAAGAACTAGAGGTTCAATCAATAGTTTTACCCTCAAAGTACGCTGTGTCAGACGCGGTTCAAATCTTTTAACATTTTAAAATATTATGTCATCAGTATCATTTCCTGCTTCCTGTTGGTATTTCCTTTCAGCCTTTTCAACAACAGATTTAAGAATGAGGGATAGAGGGATTCTTAAATAAAGAGATCTGTAGATGGAAAGCCATGCAGAGTGAAAATCAGGAATATTCTAACTGGAACTCGTGTACTCTGAATATCTGTAGGGGATCATGTTATGGAGTAGTTTCCACCTTCACTTTTAGAAGGCAACCCCATCAAACCGAGATCAGGGATATTTCTTCCCTGTTTCTCAATAGTTGTGCCACCCTCTTTTAATTATTTAAATACTTAAATAGGCATTATCTTTTGTGTTCTGATTGTTGCTTGTTTTCTAACTCAAATATATAGAAACCTTTTCTACACTAAATTTTCGCACAACGCCTAAAATGTTTCCATTACAAAATTCGAAGTCACCTGCGCCTCCAAAAGGATGTTCAGAATAATTTCACATTCTAACCTTAGGGGTTGAATTTACGTAGCCCGCTCTCCACTTACTCCCTCCCATGAACAACTGTCCTAAAAGTGAAAGCATTAATCACATTAAGATAGACACATACTCCTCAATTTTTTTTTCCCAGAGTAGAGCAGAAACCAATAATGCTCAGCAGCAAGGAAAGTGACTTCAAATACAGTTTCAAAAAAATGAATGACTTGATGGTAAATAACACCAAGGCTTACATGCTAAACTCTGAAGCTTATTAAAAATATGGAAGTAGGCTGGGGAAATGGCTCATCAGTTAAGATCATTGACTGTTCTTCCTGAGGACTCAAGTTCAATTCCCAGCACCCACATGGCAGCTAACAGCTCTCTGTGACTCCAAGGTTTGACATCACACAGATGTATATGCAGGCAAAACACTAATGGACATAAAATAAAAATAAATTTTATATATGTATTTTTAAAAAGCCAGACAGTGGTGGCACATACCTATAATCCTAGCACTCTAATCAGAGACAGGCAGATCTCTGTGAGTTCAAGGCCAGCCTGGTCTACAGAGTGAGTTCCAGGACAGGCTCCAAAGCTACAGAGAAACCCTGTCTCAAAAAACAAAAAACAAAACAAAACAACAACAACAAAGGAAGTATAATTATGTTCCTCAGAAAGTAGAATAGCAAGCTCATTTTCAAGCTTTTCCTCAACTTCGATTAATCACTTGAATCAGCAGCTTCTCATGGAAAATCTATGAAAGACAGAACAAAGACAGCAACCTGTTTTCAAGGCAAGAACTTTACCAACTGAGTCACAGTCCCCAGTTCCACCAGCATTCTATTCTAATGCTAAAAATAAAATCAGTATAAAAAAATCCATCGATTTATATGTATCCACTTACTTACCCTTTGAAGATAACTTTTAAATTTACAAAGAAAATATCTAATTTCTCTCAGACAGAATTCTGAAAACTTTGAAGTGTTTACATTTTAAAAAATGTCCTCATCTAAATAATTAATGAGGAATTTTTGTTCGTACATAAGGATTAGTTCCAAATAAATTTGCTTCCGTCTATACATTTATAAAAAGCCATGCCATTTTTTAATGTGACACCAGAGGAATCATGAAAATCTTTAAAAACCCCTTTAAAAAGTAATTCATCCTGTCTTTCTGCCTTTGACATATTTCATTTGTAAAGGGTTCAGCCGCAGTCAAATAGGGACTCTTATCTACACCTGTGGATTAACAATACAGACTGTCTTTAAATGGAATAAGAACTAGAAACTTAGGCTAGATCATAAAGTAATATCCAAATACCTCCTAAGTTGTCAGATGTTGTTGAGTATGTATTAAAATTTTAAGCAGACCACAAATACATTGTGAGTCCCACTATTACAATCCACCCAGTAACCATTCACGTTCTCAACTCAATCTTTTCTGTGTCATTAGACAACACCATTGTGGCTGGCATTAGACCAGTCCAGTCTCCTTTTTTACTTACTAAGATGCTGTTTTGAAGCTTGGGGGAACTCTTTTCTGTTGCCAAAGTAGTTTAAAAATAAACCATTTATTTGCAACTGTGTTTATAAAAAGCCACAGCGAAGCACAAGATATTAAAACGTATTTGGTACCAAGAAACAACAAAAATAAAATGTTGATCTTTTGAAATTATATTAACCTTGCAAGTTACTTCAGAGATGGTATTATTTTAAACATCAATGGGCATTATGTAAACTAATGCACTAAAATGAAGTTTTTTTTTATCCCAGAAAAGTCCAATAACAATTATTAGAAAGTCCCTCTAGAAGTAAGAATTAGCACTCACTAATTAGTAAGGTGTTTTCCAACTCTGATGGCCCGTGTTAACACTTTCTTTCCCTGGCTTTATCACAAATGACAGAAAGAACACGGGGCTCCTGAGTGAAGATCCCAGTCCTAGCACCAGGTTGCCCTAAAATGGGTGGTTCACTGGAGATGTAAAAGGAAAGCTCCAATTCATGCCTAATCTGGGTCTCCCTACTTTATGCCCCCATTCATCAATTCATCCATTCATGTATTGCACAGATACTGACTTGACATCTGCTAAGCTCTAGACAATGAGGAAGGCTCAAACATAAAGCAGCAAACAGCATAAGCCTGGGCCTGGAGTGTACAGGTGATGGAGTCCGTACGCCATGAATAGACAAAATGATAGAATCGTTGCTATTTATATTTTAGGAGTTGGAAGAAAATTTCAAGGATGAAATTCAGGCTTAAATATGAAGCTTGGCCCTTGATCCATGTGCCTTTGGAGAAGTTGAGGTATTGGGTAATGATTTGAGGAAGAAGGATCAAACAAAATATGAAAATAATGATGGGTGATAAGGTGAATTCCGCGAGTCTCTGGATCAAAGGGAATATTGTGGAATGGAAGATGTAAGAAGGGTCCATACTGAATAGTGAAAGAACAATGGGAACAAGATACCACCCAGGGGAAGACACTGAACATTTCAAATTTCAGTTATGGTAAATAAAAATAGGAATTGCAATAACAAGTTAATGCTATGCAAAGTACATAGCAGATATTTAGTACTTCACCAGATCTCTGCATCTTAGCCTCCAACGTCCACCAGAGTCTGTGGTAACGGCTCTGTCTCCTCTCTCCAAATCACTTCATATTTTCACGTACCTTCCTCTCCATATCTACCAGATTTGCCTTTCTTATCAACTCTGACTAAGTGACTGACCAGCTTCCATTGCAGGCTCCATCCCTGCCAGGATAAGCTTATTAAAATTCCACTATCACTAAGTCAGCCCTTTGTACAAGATCTTGCAGTCACTCCCATTTGACCTCTCAAAGGGGGGCATCTGTGCTGAGACCTCAGTCTCTCCAGGAGACTGTCCGGAGGCATCTGCCAAGTGATGGGTTCTGCTCCCCTGATGCCTTTGTTCTCTCCTTCTTCCTTGTCTCCTCTTTAGTACCTATCCCGTTCTGGGAACTGCTCCTGCTAACCAGGAAGCACCCACCGCACGTTTGTCTTAGCAGACCCTATTAATAAAGTTGCATGATCAAGCACAAACATATTTTCCTTCCTGAAGTTTCTTTGAACCCAAGAACAAACCGATCATCCCCTCATATTCCCACTGCATTCAGAGTCCATTTAATTAGTGGTGGTTCCTCTTTCATGATTTCTTTTACCTCAACAAAAATATCAACAACTAGATAAACAGTGTTTTAAAATGACTGTCTCTGGGTAGATAATGGTTTTGGTGTGTGGTCCTTACAAAATAGAAATTGAACAAAATTAATAATGTACAGATTTTCATAATATGTTAGGTGTCAATTTCAGGACATTAATGCTGATTTTAATATTGGAAGATGATTGTCTTGGTGTGTCTTTTCTTTCTATGACAACCTTCACACATTTTGTTTGAGCAGCCTCTTATTGCTACTTCATCTGGAAGATAGAACTGGAAGAAAAATAAAGCCTTTATTTCTCTGCCTAGTTCACATTTTTTTGCAGCTATTCTTCAGAATGAAGCCTTATTTCCAACATTCTGAGTAGGTTCTCAGAGAGTAGCTGAGACACTTAGGACAGTCTAATCAATTTTGGGAAAAGATAATATTGTTAGTGCTGTGGGCTGTGGCTCTTATCTTCTTGATAATGCATACTTTTAAAAGTCTGTGATTCCTCAAAGACATATGATAGCTCCACTTAAAAAAAAAAGAAGCTTAGTCAAACCACTACTAGACACCCCACAGCTTTAAAAATATCAACCCAGTTTTAGGCTTAAATAAACTAAATTGACTGATGGGGGGGGGAATTTAAGCCACCAGAAATTTCCTCCACTCTTTCTCTGTGAAGGGGTTTTCAATGTGTTTTTTTCCGCTAAAGTGGAACCTTTTATATGCCTCTTTAGAAACAAAAGTTTATAAAAATAGTAGCGCACAAATAGAGAAAGCTGTGGGCCTTTTCACATCACTGTTCACAATCAGCTGAATTCAGCGCCAACTCAATTCGGCACTAAGTTAGTAACATAAGCATATATGGCCTTTTACTTAACATCTCTTAACTGTGGGCTCGGCTTTCAGAAAGGATGAGGATCCAAGCAAATGATATGACAGAAGATCCTATTTCATTTGCTAAAAATAAACTCAGGCTTGGTTTAAACTTAGTTTTAAATACATAACCAAATTTCAAAGCAGACCACATGAATTGGTTTAAAATGTCTATCAGGCCTCGCTAGAGCAGAAGGCTATAGCTTCAGAACCATATTTATATTTCCTTCATGGTTGGAAAACATTATACATCATAGTATCAAACATGGACAGCCCCGAAGTCATGCTGAGTTCAAAAAGCGCTCAAAAACTCGGAGACATTTTCAAAGTCAGCCAAGGTGGCCAAAGTATGGCGATGCTCCTTGCTATTTTATGGGTTAACCGTTTGACAGCCGCCTGCCGAACACATGAGAGCGTTAGAACATTTTCACTGTTGACTATCTGCAAAGCCAAACCACGGTCTTGACACTACCCCGGTTTCTGCGAGCACTAATAACTGCTTGTCCCATCCCCTCTTAGGACAAACAACCTCATTTCTTTTATGTGATATTGATGCATCCCTGTGCATTGCTTGACTCAGTAAACGATAGCTGTTGGGTGATGGCAACAAATTGCCAAATAAGGATGGCTTTTCTAATTTTCTGTCTCAGTTTTTGAGTCATACCGTCACAACACACACTAAACTACAGTTTTGAACATAAACTTGAAATACGACATTCCCTATTCAAGTGCTCCAGTCAAACCCTGATAAATCAGGCTGGCCAAGCAGTGATCTTATCCCTTCTGACTCTTTAATAAATCGAGCCTTGTAAGTTCCTACTGTTGGAAGTTGTCACTAAATGAAATTGTGACCTTATCCGGCACATGAACTTATCCTGCTGACAACTACATTTATTGTGCGGATAAGAAAGGGAGAAACAAAGAAAAAAGGAATAAGGAAAAAAATGAGATATTTGATAATTCTGATCTCAGCCATATGTAACTCTAACAGATGGGATCTTTTTGATGTTCTATTAATGATTTGCCAAAGATGAGTCTACTTGGAGAAAAATGCTCACCCTAGGTAAGTGCCCGGGCGCCGCAGATGGTATGAAAAGAGCGTGGAGAAGTACGAGGTGGCAGAAGCGAACCACTCGCTATTAGTCGATCACAAAGAGCCCTGAATTCGCTTGTAATTACCCCGGGAAGATTACCCAACAGTGGCAGTGAAAGAGAAGCATCCCTTTTTACAGGCTGCATTTGGTACCTGAAGACTCTGTAAAAACGCTGGCATTTTCTAAAGCCTACGGCAACTCAAAGGGCTGTGCTTCTCAAGAATGCAAAGCATTTCCTTGGGCTAAAGCTTCTAGAAAGTCGTAGGAGGTTGTCAACATGTCCCACATTGTTTAGGGAGTGAATTTACCCATGTATGCCATGAAATGTTGTACACGTTACAGACTCGGGTAATTTTCACCTTATTAGTTTGAATGGCCTTGAGGATTAATTTGAAAACAAGGTTTCGATGGGAAGGCTCACTGAAACCTACCACTTGTAACTATTTTTTTTTTTTTGAAAAGGGGAAGAGAGAAAATATGGGTACAGGAAATATTATTGTTGGTAATGATCTAAGCCAGTGGTTCTCAACCTTTCCTTTAACACAGTTCCTAATGTGGTGCCCTCCAACCATGAAATCATTTTTGTTGATACTTTGTAACAAATTCTGCTGCTGGTATGAATCACAGTGTATATATCCAATAACCCCCGTGAAAGGGTCTGTTGATCCCAAAGGGTTGTGACCCCCAGCTTGAGAACCACTGATCTAGATGAACAACTGTAGGTGTTTTTACACCATGATATGAAATCGCTAGAGAGCGTTCACCTACATGTCTGTGCCTAGAGTTAGGTGGGGGAAATGGATTGTCCTATTTTGCTCTTCCTTCTATGATCTATGCACGTGAACAAAGGAATGAGCTAAAATAGCTATGGCAGGTGTCTGAAGCATGTGCTTGGCATGCCTCACCCTGGAAAAACCTTGGAATAGTGAGTGAAATCAGGAGCTGCTCTCTTTCCAGACTTCTCAGCTGTTGGAAGTAGGAAGGTAGTCAACAATCCTTTGCTCGGAAATCTGGCACAGTGGGCTTCCCTGCTGCCAGGAACCTGCCCTGACCTCCCAGACAACATTCCCTGTCAGAGGCCGACCTAAGACCACTTCCTGATCCCAATCTTGAGAAGCAGAGGGAGGTTATGTTTGGGAGCCCTGTGCTTAACAGGAATCAGGATGGAAGTAGAGCAACCTGGCCGGTAGACACAGGAAGCCGTGGGGAGCAACACTCTCAGAGAAGCTGCAAGGGGACACAGAGGTCTGGATTGCAGGGGCTGCTAACAGAGTCTGATTTCTCCCAGAAGAGAAACTTCAAACGAAATCATGCAGAAACATCAGCCTTAGGTCCTATCTGAGGCAAAGTGAAGGAGGAAGACTTTTAAAGCAATGTTTAAGAGAATCAGCAAATCTGACTGACAGGTTATGACTGTACAATTCAGTCAACCTTGTTTCTTTGTGTAGTTAGCACGCAGTCTGCTTGACAACTCTAGCTTTCTCCCAGGCTGCTGTCACAAGTCTGTAAGAAGTAGCTTTGCTTACACTAGGACTTAACACAAGTGTCACGTGTTTGTTTTTTTTTCTATAATGACCAAAATTTACCTACTGGTTGCTTTACTAGATATTATTTCTCTTGTAGCCTGTAGTAAATCAAAACAGAGTAGCTCTTCAGCGTGGTAACATGGTTTAGATGGAGATAAAAAGACTTAAACTGACAAGATTGGACAAATAAACAGCCTTAGGCATCAATTGCAATAGGGTGAGCTCTGCCTGGAAGAAAAGGTCTGGATGAGTTTTCATTTGGGAGTCGGAGTGTGCCGACCTGGTGGGCTGCAACATGAGAGGACCAGAGGGAAGCAGAATGGTTTGACAGACGAGTAACACCATGAGGAATCTTCCTGAAGGTTTAGTCTGGTTGAGGCAAGTAATAACATACAGTGAAGTTCTTCCAGTCCGCAACAGAGACACACTGAAGATCAGTCACGGAAGATTTTGGGGTTTTGCTTTGGAGAACACAGGTAACACATGTAGCTAGATTATTATTTTACAGAGTTTGCATAACAGATCCTGAACTACTGAAGATAGGACATGCCATGGAAGAATATTGACCTTATGAGTTTTTGGGTCAAGCCTCCCACTGTTACCAGAACACCTCAAGTAATGGAATGGTTTAGGAATCCTTGTATGGATTTTTGGAAAATAATTCCCACATGGCAAAAATTACTAAATCATAATAATATCACTCAGCTCTCTTCCTGTGTGGTACCTCTGGAAAACCCAATGGGTATTTATTTGGTTTGATGATCCCTTAGTCCTGGGAAGATCTGATTTATGAAGAATCACACTGACATTCAGTTGCTTATTGGGCATTACATTATTAAAAGTATTCTAAATTTGACACAATACCTGAAAATATTTAATAGCTGCTAGCAAGGCATTCCCTTGTATTTCTGGAAACATGTATTCATGTGCGTGTGTGTGTGTATAGTGTGTGTGTGTGTGTGTGTGTGTGT
This sequence comes from Myodes glareolus, assembly GCF_982192425.1. Lineage (NCBI taxonomy): Eukaryota > Metazoa > Chordata > Mammalia > Rodentia > Cricetidae > Myodes > Myodes glareolus. The sequence goes on along the minus strand of NC_142044.1, from coordinate 6,988,939 downwards.
GTGAGAGAGAGAGAGAGAGAGAGAGAGAGAGAGAGAGAGAGTTCTAAAGTCACATAAAAATGACAAGAAAAACTGGGACAAAGCCAGACTTCTCCATGCTATTTTGGGGTTCTGATAGTCAGTCTTACTATGGTTTGAAGGCTCCTCTATCTAGAATATTTCTTTGTAATGGTGAGCATCCTTGTCCTGTTCAAATCTCTCATCATCCTCTGAAGCCCACTCACCACTGTGTAATAAACCTTCCCTAATTCACTCAGCCTCTTTGTTAAAAGCTCACAAGTCAAAAGTTGTTTAGCTTTTAAATACCTATATTATTTTTCATTGGTTTTTCTGCTATAGCCATGAGTCCTGACACCTCTCCAATGCTTTGCACTGGTAGGGCTATAGGTAGTATACAGACAGATTGATATAAGTTCTACTGTCATATTTATTGGGATGTGGCTCAAACTAAGGTAAATTTGAAGTGATAAAATGAGTGTAATTCTGGATTCCAACCCTGACTTCCTAACTCTCTCATACTTTACTATTTTTCTTAAAATAGTTAAAAGCTAGGCAGTGAGCTGGGGCTCACATCAGCATCTGTTAGAATGGATCCAGGTAGAAGATTAGATGCCACTTGATTTGAAAGGCAGAAAGTTTATACCTAAAAAACAGTCCTCAAGCAATGATAGGTAAGATTAAAAGTAAACCCTGGGCAGCTATTGCAGGAGAAAGAGTGGAAAACTTGTGTGAACATCGGGAGTCCATAATAAAAACTTCCACATTTCTGTCCCCCAAATTTCCAGGAAGAAGCACAAGTTTCAGATAGTGGGGTTACACACCAAAGTGTATTCTTTAGAGGGAATGTTTTCTTGAGTTCAGACTGTCTGTCTGTCTGTCTGTCTGTCTGTTGTTTCTTCCTATCATGCCCTCCCCTGTAGCGCAGTCGGACTGACCTGAAACTTACAATATAGTCCATGTTAGTCTCAACTCGTGGCAATATTCCTACCTCAGCCTTCCAGAGTGCTGAAATTACAGGCCTACAGTATCACACCCAGCAGAGCACTAAGTTATTAAATAAATTAATAAAAACTTAAATGATTTAGTGTATCACGTACTACCAGGAATTCAATGACTCTTAATTCCCAATAATCCAGAATGCAGAAGACAACTGAATATTCCAGGTGACTCTCAAAATTTTTAGCCATGCTGATAGCAATTCCCCTAGAAACGACTATCAGATGTGAAAAGTACGCAGCTGTTTAAAGCTATGAAATTCACTGTTCTTCCCTCCTCTGATTTGTAAGTTTGCTATACTTTCTATAACACACTGCACATCTCCAATTATCAAGTACAAATATGCTCAGTATATATGTCATGTCATTCTCTTTTCTAAAATATGTTATTGTGGTATTGACCTGATCCCAAAGTCTTGTGTATACTAGGCAAGTTCTCAACCAGTGAGCTATGCACTCAACTCCAAATCTCACTCCTTCGTCTGTCCTTTTCTTTTTCTCCTATGCTTCTTGGTGTACTGCCTCTCTAGTATTAAGAACATACACACACACACACACACACACACACACACACACACACACACTAGATTGTGAGGGAGTAAGAAATGAAGGAAGGAAGGCAAGAAAGCAAGCAGACAGGTTGATACAGCTCATGAACATAGCTTTGATAAATTCAACATCTGTTGCTTAGATACAAGGTTGGGTCCTTTCCTGCACATAGAAGGAGTTGTTGCTGAATCTGTCATTTCCAAAGAGTGATCCAAAGCATAATATACACAGCTTCCCATGATTTAAGTCGACCATATATTAACTTCTACATGCAGAATTAATTCCAGGACTATTTTACAAAAAATACATTTAACTAACTTTTAGTTCAATAAACATTTACTCAAGCAAAATTACATCTTGACCACTTTAAATGCCAGATATAGTATTAGATATTAGATGTAGAAACAAGAAAATCCAATCAATCATTTCCGCATGTTGTTTACTCTAATGGTGGTGAAATATTTGTTGCCTGGTGTAACAGGTTTATGGTGAAGATATAATTTCCCCAGGAATGGGATCTCAGAGGGAAGTGTGGCAAGGAACCTGATCAGGCTTTTCTTTTAAAAATCAGAAATGACCACTTTAAAAACAATACAATGTTGACACGGGCATGGAAGGGCATCTGTGATGTTATCCATAAAGTGCTTGAAAGGCAGAGATTCACAGATTATGAAAACCTTACTTTAATATAAAATGATTGCCAAAGGAGACAGAACAAATGACTGACAATTATTAAAACAGTTTTTTCTTCTTTTTTTATTTGACATCCTGACCAGTTTCCCCTTCTTTGCTCCTCTGTCCCCTCTGCTTTCCCATCTATCCCCTCCCCATGCGATCCCCCTCCATCTCCATTCAGAAAGGAGCAGGCCTCCCACGGGCATGCACAAAGTATGGCACATCAAGTTGAGGCAGGACCGAACTCCTCCCCTATCATCCAGGCAGGGCTGAGTAATCCAGCATGGGGAACGGGTTACCAAGCAGATTGCCAAGTACCAGGGAGAGGTCCTGCTCTCCGAAGCCTTCCTAGTTAAGATTGGAAGAGTAACCGTAGGTAAGTGTCTGTTGTTCTGTAAATGTATTATTCATAAACAAAATAGTGTTTTTGAAACATGGTAAAATTATTCTATAAGATGCTCTCAAATACTGCACTTGATATAAATATTCCTGGTATTTGAAATTTTATTTAGTTACTTTTCAGTAATTTCACCTGAGATGATATAATAATCCTGGCAATGCTCTTCCATGTGATAAGAACAATTAAAAAGACACATATCTATGGAGGCCTCTCAGTTAATAGTGCTTCATAAAGAGAAGACTGTACAAGCTCCTTTTCTCTAGGACTGAGGAGCTCACTCAGAAATAATGATGCAATGTTTGATGTTAAAATTCACTATCTAGAAGGGCTCACTATTATTTACGCTACACAGGCAATGCAGAAAGTCAACTTTACTTCTTTAAGAAATTCTCCACAGTACTACACTATTACAAAAGGTATAATGATGACTCTATATCACAATACTCAAATAGTTAATCATGTACTTAATGTAAAAGATACCTTTAAATAATTATTATATAAAGGCAAAGATGTTGCCTATCCATATCAAGAGCTTCAGTCAGTCTCAGAAGCTAGAAAATAGATTGATACATACCTGTGAAATATGAGGAATTTTGATTTATAAAGGAAAATGAGTATAAATGTAAAGATAGGTCATCATAGCTTCTAAAGCAGAAAATGACATACTTCAAATCTAGTCTGGTTACCTTGTTCATAATCCATACCAGTCATCTGGACAAGCTAAGGAATAATAATTACAGTGGTATAGAAATCACTGTATGTATTTCTTAGAGTCAAAATGTTTAAAAAAAACTTGCATTATGAAAACACTTTGTCTGAAACACATTGTATTCCATCTTTAATAAGAATTAATACGTGAGTGAGTCTCAACACTATTTTCTGATTAAGAAAATGATGACAGTATAGTGACCATGACGTTACATATAATGTATAAAGACAAGAATAAGATAGCCAAAACGATATATGTAATATTTAATAAATCCCTCTATCAATCTGTGAGGAGCGGAGGAAGCCTTGATAGAATGTGTGAGGAGCAGATGAAGTCCTGAGCGTATGTGAATTAGTGACAAGGAGCCCAGTGCCTCAAGCCTTTGGGAACCCCAGGTCAGACTCGGGAAACAGGACAAGCCCTCCTGTAGTCCATGTGCGAAGGTTCGCAGAGCAGATAGAAAGCGGAGGAAGCAGTTTCCTGTTCCCAGATGTCTAGCTGGAGACGGGTTCCCTGAAAAGATCTCTTTCTGAGACAAGCCAACCTGTCCTCCTGTGCATAATAAAATTGTTGAGTTTCCAGGTGGCTGTGTGAAGGGATATTCATCAGAATATCCATGACTCACCTGATGCCAAGTTTTCTCTTTGTATGTCTGGAAATCTGTCCTTTCTTCATTCTTTCATTGCCTAGTCTGGTTTCCATGAAGCCATGTAGGATTCACCAGATCACACAAATCATTCAAAGAGTAGAATATATATTTTTTCATATACACCTAGGCTTCAAAAGAGTGGATAGGGTAGAGGGAACCTTTGTTCACCATTGTGAGAAATAGCTTAGATTGTCTTCTCTGTATCTATAACATGTAGTTACTTTACTAAGTTTGTTTACGTGGGAAAACCCTCACCCCAGACTCATGCATATGAAAACTTGATTCTAGTTTATAGTACTGTTTGGGGGAGGTTTTGGAACCTTTACCAGGTAAAATCTTACTGAAACAACATCAGTACCACTCAAAGTAATTCACAGAATAGAGGTCCAACTAATTAGGTTTCAGAGGGAAACAAGACCTGTATTAGCTACTGGGCTAGAGATCCTAGCTGGAATATTTGGTTGATCATCAGTCTGGCTTCATTCTGTCCATATCCTGAGAACTTCTCTGAGACTAAATTAAAAAGCAATATATTCATTTATATGGTATAACAGATTTCAAGATAGCGTAATAGTGAGGAGTGTATAGAATGGTCATTATTGATTATACTTATGCAGATCTAAGATGAAAATGAGGAACAAGTAAGGCACATGAAATAAAAAATATGTATAGTCTGGAGGGGGGGGAAAGCACTAGGAAGCTTAATGTTACAGCAAAACCGTGTGCTTTAATTGTTAAGATTAGAACCGTTAAAGAGAATCATCTTGTTTTACATTTGAAAGGTAGGAAATTTGTGAAATAGGAGAGACTAAGGGGTTTTCTCCTATCAAATAATTGCTTGAGGCAATAAAAGCTGCAAGGATCTGTCCCAAACAGGCAACCAATTTGGGTGGTGTCATCTATCCACATGGTTTTTGGCTTTCCAGGCATGAAAGCTGTAAGATGAAGAAGCTGTGAAATCTTCCTCTGAGGTTTGAGAAAGGTGCCAAGGCCAGGTAACCTGTGACAGGATCAGGGTCTGCAAGGAGATTCCAGACGTTTACTAAGTGAAGGTGTAGAGGTAAGGTCTGCATTGCTGTTGATACTTCAAGCAATTGAAGATGTCAAGCTGTGAGTAATCTGTCAAAGGGAACTACAGGAAAAGGAGTAGATCCAGTTCAAGGAAGAAGAGTAAGCTGCGCACTCAGGAGGTAGAGGCAGGTGGATTTCTCTGAGTTTGAGACCATCCTGGGCTACAAAGCAAGTTCCAGTTCAGCCAGGGCTACACAAGGAAGCCGTGTCTTCAGAAAACCAAAAAACAACCCCCCAATAAAATGAAAGAAAAGAGAGAGAGAAAAGAAAGGAAGGAAGGAAGGAAGGAAGGAAGGAAGGAAGGAAGGAAGGAAGGAAGGAAGGAAGGAAGGAAGGGGACATTATATAGGCAGCAAAGCTTGAATTGAGGAGCCACACAAGCTGTTTCAAAATGACAGATACTATACATGGAGGGAAAGAGGGATGGGATTTTGGATTTCCTTGGTGGACTGCAGTCTTGTTTTGGTTCAATATTCCTCACTCTCCCCTTTGGGATGGGTAATTTGTATACCGGAAGTGTGTGACCTTTTGGTTTATCTTTATGATTCACATTGGCCACAGTTATAAAACTGCCTTAAGCCTCAGAAGAGATCTTGACTTTGGAATAGTGTTGAGACTGTTACAGACGATGAGGCCTTTTAAGGTTAAACTAACCTCATTTTACATTATGAGATGCCACAAACCTAAGGGGTGCCAGGGAACACACAGGTTCTTTTAATTGAGAAATCACCCACATAGACTGATGTATTTGAACACTTGGTCTCCGGTTAGGGTTGCTGTTTGGGGAGATTATGGAACCTTTTGTAGGGGTGTCTCTTTGGGAAGAAGTACATCATTTCACTAGATTCACGTTTGTAGGATTCACAGCCTTTCCCCATGATTTGCATAAATCATGATAATGAGGGTGGATGTAAAGTCATAATTGTCGATATGCTGAATGGCAATGTAAAGAATAGCTACACTCTAAAGTCAAAGAAATCCCAACTACTTGATCTGAAAACGTTCAGTAATCGAAATATAAAATCAATCTTTGCACCATTTATTTTTAAAAATTAATGACTGTATGATCCTTTACACAAGTATATATCAAGATTAGAGTTCATTCCTTAGCCAGAATTCTGTAGAGGAGACATATTCTTAACATTGTACTGATATCTTTGTTCAATTTAAAAATCTAAGATAACTTGAACAATACATCAGTGCAGGAAGAGCAGCGTCTTTCCTAATTACAATAAAGCTTACACACGCGCACGCGCACACACACACACACACATACACACACACACACACACACACGTATATTCTCAAGGTCAGGAAGTGAACAGATCAAGGTTGAGAATGATTGTATTTACTTTCATTTTTGTTAGTCCATAACAGTTCAAGGAAGACTGTGTTTCCCTAGGTCAGGTCTGACTAAACTCACTTATCAATACACTTAATAAACAAGCGTACAACGATTATCACTTCTGCATCAGAACCTACAATGATTTGTTTGGGAGATCATTTTCCTTAAGCAAATTTTCTCAAATGATGATAATTGAAACAATGCTCTAATCCATATTTGTGCCTATTATGAAGCTACAATTACTATGTGGAACCTTATTCCCCCTTTGATTTGATCCAGAACCTGGGCTTAGCATATATATATATATATATATATATATATGAATGATACATATTGGATATATAATATATATTATATATATAAAACATAATCTATATTTAGCTTTAACTCTGTTATATGAAATATAATAAAACTGGTAAAATCAGAGCTGAAGTTTGAAACAGGAGCTAGAAGTAAAATAATATTATAATAAGCCATATTGGAAATGAGACTACTTAATAGAATAAATTCTAAAGCACTTAAGAGAAATTAATTTGCATACACACAATGCAATTACAAGGGAAGAAGAGACCAGCGTCATTAGAGCAAGTTGAAAGAAGACTCCAATTACAAATCACAGCAATCCCCACTTGACCTCCCTTAGAGTATTGTTTGTAGTAAACGTGATCTACTGTTTCGATTGAAACTGGTAAAGTTTTGTCTAGCACTCAATCAACCACTTTCCATGTCCCAAATAGCTCAGTCCCTGTGATTTCCTGGCTCCACTTTTTAGAAAATTTATTTTAGAACAACTTATTTTAATCAGTTTCAGTTTTCTATTTGTTTCTATTTGAAAAACCTCAAGAATCTAAGTTTTAAAACTTGATAAAGAAAATAGTGGAAATAGACCCAGAAAAAGGAGACTGAAAGGGGGAGGCCTACAAAACATTTTTCAATAGGTATCGTCTTAAGATTTTTCACATTCCACATGCTCCATTACACAAGATTCCATTAAAGGACATCCATGTTGCAGCATGTATATGTATGTAGGGCTGTGTGCTCTAGACAGCCATCAATATTGAAGTCTTGTTATCTGGTTCCAGTTATATACTCCATGAAGAAAGCGCTAATGTACAACCATTGTTCTTCTCAGGACTAATTTGATCTGGGTAAAAATATGGATTCAACTTTTAAATTTATATATGCAGAGGAAGATAGGGAAGAAGAAAAGAGAGAAGAGGAGGTGGGGAGGAAAAGAAAAGGGAAACAGGCTGGAGAAAGGAACGAGGACATTTGTCTAAATACGTAGAGAGACTTTAGTTATAAAGCATAAGGTACCGATGAGACACTGGCAATGAGTCTGATGACCTAGTTCATCCCTGGTGCCCACACTGTGGAGAGAAGTTACTTCTGCAATTTCTCCTCTGACCTCCATCCACATGCCATAGGTTAGTTCATAAGCAACGTGAACACTTAATAAATAACTAAAAATGTGATTTAAAATTATACATAGCATAAGGTGAACACCGATGTAATAACATAATAAGGCTATTCAAAACTTGAAACATGGTCATCTAAAGCATCTTTGTGGTCTTCTAGAGATTTCATTTCTCCCGAATGCCAGAATATAGGGATGAAATTTAAAAAAAAATGTAATAAACTGCTGTCGTGTTTGATAAAGTCATGATTCTGTGTGACAATCTTAGATCATGGGAAGGTAGGGTGGAAGAACCCAGATATTTTATTTCTCTTCTCTAGAAGGAAATGGAGCTGAGTTTTCAGTTATTTGTTCAGAAAATTTCAGTTTCGAGAGCTGTCTCTTAACTTCTAGAGTAGTACCTTAGAACATTTTATTGATCCAGTTATGATGCCACATGCCTGAAGTCCCAGCACTCAGGAAGTGAAACCAGGAGGATCAGAAGATCAAGAGCAGGCTCTTTAACTACATGTAATATGTAGCTTGAGGCTTGATTAGAATGAAATTGCCCTTTGTAATGGATATATACACTAAAAATAACTGAACAAAACATCTAGCTTCCTAGGTATATTACTATCTCTAAAAAATTATATACACACAACACACAGACACGTATTATTTAAATAGAAAAAATCAGAATAAAATAAGTGGGTCATTTTGATGTTAACATCTTAGTTGGGAATATTATTCTATAGTTTCACAAAGTGACAGCACTGGAGGAATTTGAGCAAAATATATGAGGGCTCTCTCTGGGTTGTTATTTACAAGTGTATGTGAATTGGTAATTGTTGTAATTAATATTTTAGTTGAGAATATGAAGTCGTCGGGTCTGGGCATGCAATTCCATTGGTAGAGTGCTTGCCCAGAATGGGAGGCCTGTGGATTACTTAACAACCCCACATAAAACCAACACCACATAAAAGCAAGGATGGAAATGCATGGCTGTGGATTTGGATGCTGAAGGGACAGAAGTCTGAAGTCATTCTCAGCTACACAAAAAGCTGGAGCCTAGAGTACATGAGACTGTCTCTCAAAAATTAAAAAAGTATATTAATTAATAAGCCTGAAATATCTCATATGGTGGAAATTTATAATTACAACACATAGTTTTGTAATTTTTTACTATTATTTTTATAATTATAAAACATAGCCATAATTTAGCCATCACACTGTAGATAATATAATCAATAACCAATGAAAATATGAAGTCTATCGCTTCAAGTGTTATAGAAATGTGAGGAAAGAAATTACCTTGGCTCCCCAAGTGTGTAAGTCACTAATTAAAGACTTTTAAATGAACAGATTTCTTTTATTTTTTATTTGTAGAATTTCAGCTCTAGTATTTTGCTCACGACCAACAAATACAAATTAATTAGGGCAGCTGACAGACAATAATCACTTTGTAAAGAAGAATAACTTGCTACATGAATACTAAATAGTAAGGGAGTCCTCCTTTGGAGTTTGTATTAATTTCTTATGACTATAAAAAGAATAATTTATCTTGATTTTTCACATTTTGCTAATTTTCAATATACATAGATTTATCAATTGACACTCATCATTAGTCTTAAGCTTAGTTTATATTTTGGAAAAATAATTGTCTGTGCTTTAAAATTGCAACTTATAAAAAATGGAAGATGATCTGAAATGCCATTTGCTCTCCATTTTCTCATTTCAATGTTTTTGTTGTAAAATAGGCTAGATGCCATCACCTAAATATTACAATATTGTAAAATACAAAAACTACACCTCTAAAGTCGATTTAATCTGCTATACTGTTTTAAATGGAAATGTATTCTAGTGCAGATATTGTTCCCTAGAGAAAGATGCTAAACTCTCCATTTAATTGCTTGGTGTGCATAAGGCCTAGGTGTGCACATAGAAGTGACTTAAATTTAATTGCTTATTTTCGGTTTCCTCAGAAAGCACTGCCTTTAAGCAAGAAGTAAATGTATTTCTATGGGTATGTTCATCTAAAACTGTTGAAAAAGTGGTGTTTCTTCCAGTTCAATGATTCCTCTTTGATGTAGGATTTTCATGATAGCCCACATACAATTAATGATATAGAATTAAAAGATAACATATAGGCTAGATGGATATGGATTCGAAGTTCACTTTTACTAAGCAGCAACAACGTAACTGTAAGAGAGTTAAATATCTTACATTTGAGTTTCTTGTTTCTACTAATTGGAGAAATAATTCTTATATAATGTATCCTTGTAATAACTACATAATGCAATATTTAACATAATATGGATGTTGAGTCTAGCATACACAAACATGTAAAAAAGGAATAGCCTGCTAAGCATAGTCCTAAGTCTTCGCATGTTCCCTAGAGTAGAAATAACAAATTTGTTTCCTACCCACCCTTCTTAACAACTTAGCACCCAGTTGTTTAATTTTGTGATATGCTCTAATGTTTTAACCCCAAGAAAGAAAAATGTTGAATTTACCAGTCATTCTGTTATAGCAAAACTATGTAAAGTGGCAGCTACTTAAAACTGATTTAATCATATAATGGTACCAAAGGGCAACGCCATATAACATGAAGGATTCAGGGCCAGAAACATCCCCTCAGGCTTAATGATGAGGCATGAAACAAAGGGGAAAATACTTCCAATTGCATTTCTGTAGATGCAGGGTGCTGCTGACTTCCATTGTGTTTATAAATCATTTTGAAGATGTTAGGAAACTCAACAGCAAAGACCTACAGAAGCGACAAGAAGCTAACACACTGAAAAGAGTTCTCAGTGTGTTGTAACCATGGTTAGAAAAGGCATTAGCTTGTGTGTTCCTTAAGTAGCCAGACTTCTCACCTTGACAAAATGCTTAAGAGAGTCAGCAAAGAGAAGAGAGATTGATTTTGGCTCATGATCTTAGAGGTCTCGGTTTATGGTTGACTGTTTCTTTGCTATAGGCTTTAGGGTAAAATCATCATGAATAAAGCAATTGATGAGGAAAAACGCTAACCCACTGGTTTGGACTTCAGAACCCACCTAAATTCTGTGTGGACATGGTGTCCCTCTGGAACTCCAGCTTGGAAAAGAGGAGATGGGATCCCCAGAGCAAATGTGTAGCAAGACTAGGCATATTTTACAACTTTGAGTTTATTGAGAACTCCTGCCTAGGTAAATAAGGTGGAGGAAAGATAGGAGTTATTTCCAAATACCAACTTCACGTGTCCGTATGTACAGGTATGAATACATATGTGCCTACGTGAAGGTCTACCCACACACATGCAGAAGATGGATATATGCATGAAAATTAAAATCACAAAAAATGTAAATCTCACATTTTTTAGAGAAAGTGCATTTCATTTAGTTCTAAACAACTGATCTAAAATGTAATTAGTTGATTACATAGGAGTCTAATCTGCCATACTCTACAGCTAACACATTGTGGTAACTATTATAAGCCACTGACTCTATCATTTAGGTGTTAAAATCATCAGACCATGTCAAGTTACTTTTATTCAGCAGATGAAAAGACTAAGGGTTGGTGGGAACACACTATTTCATAAAACCCTTCACAACCTGCACAGAGACAGTGATAACTGTATCCACAGTTACATATTTTCGCATGAACGTACCCTACAATGCAAAAAACAATCTTTCATCTTGAAACGGAAGTAAAAGTTAGAGACAAAGTAACTAGAAAAAGAGACAGACGATGAGCAATTTGAGAAGACAAGGGAGAGAGAAAGAATCCAACAAGCAGGCAGATTTAAAAGTGTGACTTAAAACTTTTTAAAAATGCTAAGGAAAAGTTAATATAGCAAATAATTATTTTCAAATCACTCATTAAAATATGTGCTACAGAATCCTTCTCTTTTAAAAAGGCTTCAAGGCAAAACTCCTCAGGCACTTTGAGGAAATACAGAGTAACATAACAAATAAATGGCCAGCCAAGAAATGCAGAAAAAGGAGTTATAAATTTTCTTTGAGGTACAGTGAAAGATTTAACACTTGTAAAATGATACAACCATCCCATGATCTGACTGTACTGATATTGGTCAACTTTCTGGTTAGGGTCCCATGAGTACCTCTAACACCAACATAATTATAACTTTGCCATAAAAAAGAGGTACATAATAAATCCAGGGCTCGTTCCTCCAGCCTCAGAAAGGTGCATGTAAATTGTTGGAGGTCATTTTTATGAGTTCGTTTACAATCTATCATAGGCATGACTACACATAAAAACTGTCCCATAGACAATAAATACGTCTCAGGCAAGGCCTTCCTCTTATCCTCGGAGAGCAGTCACTGCAAGGGAGCTATGGCTTCACTGTGCACCAAAGCACTGTGCACTCCAAGAAGAGCGGACCTAGAGAGATTTTTGGAGTGATGTTTAGTCAAACCAAATTTTCATAGATGGTTGGAATTGATGCTTGCTTGCAGGTAGAAGAGGGCCTCTGTCACTGTTCATTCTGCAGTGAGTCTATGCACAGCAAGTTCCTTCAAAATCCATATCCTTTTTTGTGAATTGAATTAAACACTTTCATAAAACCAATTCAAGTATGTAACCATAATGTGTACCACTGATGAAGTTTCAAGCAAACAGTACAGGATGTGGACATTTTGTGAACCATCGATGTTGACAGTAAAATCAAACAAATTGAGCAGTTCATGAATCTTCAACTATCTTGCTTTGCAGTGTTTTAATTGGGCTTTTCATGACAACAAAATAGTTGAGACTGGGGAAACATGTTTTTTAAATACTGCTTAGTTTGTCCACCACTTCCTAGGTCTAATTTCTTAATGGTGCTGCTCCTGATTGTTTCTTGCTAATTGAGGTCATTTGTTTGCTTTACTTTCTCTTTCTCATAAAACATCTTACTATATGATTGTTTAAATTGTGTAAAGATTTCTTTGAAAGGTGTGCATCAGTGGCTGCCATATAGTTTCTATTAGTACTCCCTTTCCTAGAGTAAACACTATTATTCTTAGTGTGAACTACGTTATATGAAATCTTTGATTTTTCTTTTCCTTTAAGTTTTAGAATCAACAGTGTTTAATTCTTAGGGAAGTCTGGTGAACAGAGGCATCTAACTACTCAAAATTGTTTAACCAAGAGGCAGGTCCTGGTTAGACCAAAACTTCTTAGTTCAAGATGTTTAACAGGATGGGCGTTCAGTTTTGTTCGCTCCAGCCATGGTCACTTATGGTCATTTAAGTCAAACACAGGGTGCTGTACAGGCTCACGAGTGCCCAGTTACACCATGACCTTTCTCATTTTCTCTGAACAGATGATCAAATTTCCAATGCCTTCACCTTTGGGAAAAACACATACTATATCCAAACCGCATTAGCTAGGAAAACAGTCCTGGAATACAGCTATGAAACAACAAAATGCAAAAGCCCGAGGAAGATATGAACCATTGGGTTACTTTAATTAAAAAAATTGAGCCTAAATTTTTAAAGACAGATGATAAAACAAGATTGAACTGTTAAAACTTACAATGATTTAAGGTACTTTAAAATAGATGGGGACAATAACTCAACAGTGTCCAAAACTTGACTTCTAGCACCATTGGTGTGCAAAAAACATGTGATCTTGTTCTATTGAAACAAAGGAAGTAAGAAATCAAGCTAAGGTGTAATAATCTATGAAAGGTTTGCTAGGCGTTTGGGAAATTTAGTTCTTTTTATCTTTAAGATAAGAATATCATGTGAACATCATCACACCCAACTGTGTTAGAAGGAGGAAAGCTCTGAGGAGAGTGATATACTTGTTTGAAAATGGTAAGAAAGCCATGACTTACCTTCTTAAGGGGTATGCATTTGCCATTGCTCTCAGACACACTCAGAACTCAACATATTTGTTTGCTGCACTGTTTACATGAGGAAGGTGTGACTTGTTCATGACCTCAAATGTTCTTTCAACATAAAAGCTCAGAAAACAGATATTGCCAGAATGCAATGGCATTATCTTAGCTTTCATTTTATATAAAGTAATGGGCAAGCCATGCCTCCTTTGGGAATTTAAGTTACCAAAAATGAGTATATATTGCAGTAGACTAATTAGTGAGTTGGATCTAAGCAATGGAAGAATTGGTAACCAGCCCCTCACTGGAAAAGAAATAAAGATTAAAGCCAAAATAAAGACAAAAATAACTAAATTATCATGGATATCATTATGTCAACCACAGTAAGAGTTGAACTATAATATTTTGCACTCTTGAAATTAAGATTGTGGTAGGTTTTCGTATTTAAAGTTGAAGGGATATAATACAGTTGCTGGGCCATGACAGTGTGATCCAATGCAGCAAAAGGAATAGAATGAAATAAACTCTAGCGAACACTGTCTGCAAGGCGACTTCAGGGATTTATGAATAGGCTCTACTCTTAAATCTAGGAAATACAACAATTACAAAGTAGCTAGAGAAATACTTACTCGGGACACACTGAACACAAACAAGATGCTTTCTTTCACTTGGTCGGACTTTTCATCTGACCGTTGGCAGATACCTATTCTGTTGGACTCATCCCAACACTCTCCCACAGTTTCCAAAGGGGGCCACGGTCATGCTGTCCTGTTCTGATACCAATGCTTCTCTGGCCACCCCCATGTTTTAATTCGAGTCTCCCTAGCACTAATCATGCTTATGGTATGTGATCTTCTGGCTTTCTTATTCAGTGTTCACAACTGCATATGGCACTTAAAGCCAACAATATGTCTAGTGTTCATAAATGTGTCTTCCTGAACCATCTTGAGGAATTTTCATTGTTTGCAACATGGACAGAGACCCCTTATCTTGGTGCGAATAAGATTAGTTCCTAACAGAAATCTGTTTTCTTTATGAACACTATAAAGGGCCCCCGACCTTCAACTTGAGGAGTACAGCATTAAAAAAAAAAAAAAAGATAAAATTCCACAGTAAACTGTGAAAAATTGAAAGTCGATGTGGGGGAGAACAGAAACTTGGCAAACACCGAGACTTGCTTATAAATGACCTCTTTTCAAATAATCAGCAACATCCTCCCAGCCATTTTACTCTGAGACCAAAGGAAACTAGGGCTATGGATAAAATTAACATAAAAATTAAAATAACTCTATTCATTTTTAAATAGTACAGCTAACGTGGTAATATTCTCAATGTGACCCCAAAGTCAGACTGAATTTAGAAATTACACAAGTCATGGCATTCTGTCCTTTAAACTTATATACATTAATATGTAAGCTAATCAAAATCTACAAATGCATTATTCTTAAACTACTGTATGATTTCAAGCTGTATCATTGTTTTAAATCAAACCAGAGATCATTAAAACTTTGAAATATCCTTTAATTCATTGACACTCAGAGATCTTTACAAGACCTATTGCTTCCTTAGACAAGTTTCCATGGCCAATTAAAATATTCAAACAACCCTGTGCAGAGCCTTGCAGTACAAAAGTCTTTAGTATACATTTATTCAGCAAGATGAAACTCTTAAATCTGAAAGCCATTGGAAAAGAAAAGTTAGAAATAATGGCACCAAGTGGCCATTTGTGGATGGGACATCTGTGAGGACAGCTCGCCACGATTCCGACAGCCAGAGAGCAGACTCCACTTAGCCTCCCCTGAAGCCAAGCTTCTGAAGTCAGCTTGGAGGCTGTAGTCATCAGATGGAGGGAGACGCTATAATTATCAGAGGACTTCCCAGTCCTCAGCCTGACTGACTTCACAATATCTCTAAAATGATGAAAAGGGGCCCAGAAAAGTCAAAGAGAAAAACATTTATTCAGACAAACCAAGATGGAGATTCACACAGAGGTTAGTTTGTTTCCAAAGCAAAAAAAAACAAAAAAAAAAAACCTCAATTTATGTGATGGAGTAGAAGCTGAAACTGTGTTTCTTATGCGTAATATGGGCGTAGGCTTTCAAGCATGAACTCATCAGTGTCCCCCTCTGTTGTCTGAGTTTTGCTGAGGCTGCCATAATTCACATCCAGGATTAAGTTAATTTTGAGTCATTCGTTCACAAGAGATATGCACCAAATAGGACTCCCTAAAGTAGCATGAAAAGGAAGTGTGGATGTGTTACAACTGTGATTCTGTATAAACTACCACAGAAATACAAAATAACTTGGGGGAACACTGTCCTTGTTTTACGAATTATGAGGATCTATGGAAATCTGGATCCTAACAAAGAGCAATTTATTTAATAGGAAGGAGGCCAACAACAAAGCCACTTGGAATTTCCAGTCTATTTATTTTCCAATGATACTTTCATACGTTTGATTTTTTTATGACTGAAATGTAACTCCTCTCTCAAAATCTGCTGTTTCTATAGACAGAGCTTTCTTTGGTCATTCGGATGAATGCACCCTCCTTGAATCCCTGCAATCTTTTCTCCACACCAGCCAAAGCCATTTGTAAATTGTAAATATTGTCTACTCCCCCCGCATCCTTGTTCAAAAAGACTTTGACTTCTTACTGCTCTTAAGCCAGTAACAAAATTCCTGAATGTTCGTTGAACAATCTTCTATTTTTCCCCATGGTCTCCTCTTCATTTCTATCTTAAGTATTTCCACTGAGCACTTGATATGCCGAGGACAGCAAACAGGGTGTATATTTTGCCAAATGTTCTCCTGATGCCATCCTTTCTTCTATAGATGGTACCTACCAACTGCAAAGGCAAATGAAAAGAAGCAGGAAAGCAGGAAAAGGGGAAGAGAAGGCCTAGGGATCAGTACTAGGGCACAGTCAGCATGGCTACCCTACAGCTTTTTATGCGCTGTCAATCATAGGCAAATTATTAGACACGTTATTAGATTCGCAAGTAAAATATGTCTATGATCTGGACCAAGAATTTCACATGGTTTGAACTCTCAGGGAAGAGTTTTTCCATGACTGTGTTTATGCACTATCAATGGGAAGAAACATCGTCAAAGCTCACCTATTTCTCCTACAAATGAGTCAGATCTGTTAACCGCAGTCACTCTTCAGTACCCTGAAACATTACAAGAATTTATGATAAAAAGCAACCGGTGTAATTCCGATGGGTGGCCCAGAATCTGCCCTCTCCCCCTCCCGTATGAACAACCACACTCTTTCAGTATTGGTATTGTAACCAACTTCTCCATTTTTCTGTCACAATGAATCACTCCCATTAGTGACCTCTCTAGTTTTCGAATTTCTCCTATAACTTCAGAAAACAAGCCATTGTAAGTGTAATGTCCAGTAATTTAAGCCCCATGTACCCAATGACGTCATTCAGTGGCCGGAGGAGCAAGCACCAGGCATTAATCAACAGGAATTGGTGGCGCTGTTGGATCTTTTCAGTTCTCAGAAAGTTGAAGGAAACGAATTTTGTATGCAGATAAGCATTTGTTCATTAACACCAGGGGAAACTTGCTGGAAGGGCAAAATATTAACATTTCTATTATCATTTTAAAACAGGTAAGAGTGATTTCATTTACAGGAGCTAAGAATCATGTCTTGTGACTCTAGGGCAGCAAAATTCAAAAATTAACAGCACTTGAACTTGTCACTTTGTTCACCTGCAAAATTCTATGGTTAAAAAATTAACTGATTTATTAAAATGATTCAGCCCAGACCTTCTGATAATATTCAAAGAAAATTTTCAAAAAAACATGGAATTACATTAAAATAAAAAACAAGGCCTTCTTGATTATTACCTAATTATATTTTTATATTATAAATTTTATTTTGAAACCATCAGGAGAAATTAATTTGAACCATTGCTATGATCTCTAGCATTAGGGAAGCACTTCAGAATCCTACATTTTTTAAAAAAAACCTGTTAATATTTTAAGTATTTTCTTATAGACAATTAGCAAACTTTGAGAAAATTAGTAGTTATATCCTGTGTGATTTCTTGTCAAATACGAGACTGCATTCTTCTCAAAAACTGTTCTTTCTGGAATGCTTTCCAAGAGTAATATCAGTTGAATTACTCTACTGTAAGCCTAAGATCCTCCCACAAACATGATGTCATTGTTATTTAGAAATAAGTCATTGCAGCTGTAACTTCCTGCTCTAAGATGAGGTCATGGTCAGCCTGGGTGGGTCCTAGTTCTACCGATGTCAGTGCTCCTTAGAAGACAGCCACTTGAGACACATGGAGACAGCCCATGCAGCCAAAGCCAGAGATTGGCACAATGGAGCTACAGGCTCTAGAACTTCAAGAATTCCAAGGATGGCACCATTACCTAGGAAGGTGCAAAGAAGGATTCCATCTAAGGTTCAGGTCAGAGGGAGCCTGGCCTTACCAATCATCTTCATTTGGTTTCTAGGTTGGAGGAATGAATTTCTGTATTTTAATGTGCCTTGTTTATGGTACTTGGCATCGAAGGCCCATGAAACTAATACAAGAGTGATGTTAGACAGAGTGGCATGTATCTATAATCTAAACAACAGACAGAGAGACAGAGAGAGACCGACAAACAGACAGAGGGAGACAGAGAGACATAGACAGAGGGAACAGGAGCCCAAAGTCAGCTTCATCGGCATTTTGAGCTAACATGTAGTCTGATTTATGTGAGACTCTTTATCCAAGACCCAAGAGATAAAGGGAGGAATGAAGGGGAAAGAAAGGTAGAAAGGAAAGGAAGAAGGAGGGTAGGAGGGAGTGAGGACTGGAAAGAGGGAGAGAGGGAGAAATAAGAGAGAATATTAGAGAGATTATGCAATATGAAGTATGACTCAGTTTAATTAACACTATTTCTAGCAGTTTTAGTGAAATAACAATATTTGGCTCAATATATGTACCAACAGAGGACACTTATAGAAAACTATATATGAACTAGTCAGATTCATTATATGTTAGCATATGAGGCTTTCTTGCTATTTAGATTTGCATATGACTCATCCCAGAACTTCAGTAGATAGTACAGTGGCTAGCATTTACTTGAGCCTTGATACTTGATTACTGGTTGTGGTGAACTGAATTGTCACACATCTATACACACCCTAACTCCCCTGACCACACATCTATACACACCCTAACTCCCCTGATCATCTCCTCATATAAGCCCGTCTCTACGTTGAATCCCTAATCCTCAATGTAACTCTACTTGAAGACAAGATCTTAAGGAGGAAATGTTAAGTGTGGTCATGTGGACTTCAATCCTATAACACTAATGTCCTCACAAGGAGAGAAACCAGAACATCTGTCAATTTCATGTCTCTCTCTGTCTCTGTTTCTCTCATCTATCTATCTCTTTATCTCCCTATTTTTCTCCATCTCTCTATATTGTCTATTATCTTTATATCTGTCTGTCTGTCTATCTCTCTATCATCTATTCATATCTATCTATCTCTTCATCTGTCTATCATTTATCCATCCATTTTTCTATAATCTATCATCTATCTATCTATCTATCTATCTATCTATCTATCATTTATCCAGTTGCCTATCTACTTCTTCCCATTTTCACTAATGTAAAACCAAATGAGGACCTTTTTAGAAGACATCCATTTGCAAAACACTTGCAATTCTGAAGGCCTTCTCTTCATGGGACCCACCCATGTCAGCACCCTGATCTTGCTATTTCAGACAACTATTCCACAGCTAACTATTCTAGCCAGAAAAGATTGCTATACTATAAAGTAACAACTACATTCTTACGGAGAGAACATGTGAACTACCAAACATCTGACTGACTGTTATGAGATTTAAAATTTGATATAAATAATAAAAGTTTGATATCGCTGAATGTACATGGTAACAATACCTTTACAAAGATGGTATCCAATAGGTGGGTAGACAAGTACTGACTCATTTACTCGTAGCAGCTGCTGGAAGTTTTCCCACCCTAAAAGCTATATTTATGAACATGTTGACTCGATTTCCAGTCATAATTAGGAATTTGGACAAGCATATTTTGCTCACGAATCTCTTTCGGCTACAAAATTTTTAAAGAAATACACTCTGTGAATGAAAACTTTAGATGCCAGGCTTTCTCCACAAGCCTGTGTCTCCTTCTCTGTGTGGTCAGTTTATGTGGAGAGCCGCTGCTTCCTGAGCCGCTGTGTTTGCCTTGCCCTCACTTGGGTAGGACTTCAAGGACTTTCAGAGAAAGCTGGAAACGTTGAGTCCTGGAAGGTACTTGGGTGGTGGCGATGCACCTACATGCCTAGGTTGCCTTCCTTTAGAACAGCGTTTCTCAGCCTGTGGGGTCCAACCCCTTTGGGGGGGTAAAATATCATGTATGTTGCATATCAGATAGTAACACTACTACTATTCATGACAGCAGCACAATTACAGTTATGAAGCAACAAATAATTTTACGATTGGGAGCAACCACAGCAAAGGAACTGTGTTAAAGGGTCGTAGCATTAGGAAGGTTGAGAACCACTGCTTTAGACCAGCGTGTACAATGCAGTGTTACTCAGTGCTCTGATTAGTATCTGAGATTCTTGGTCCCTTGGCTTCAGGTTAGCAATACACAGACATTATAACAATCAGGTAAATGCAGTAGTAGTAATTAAATGGTAATATATGGAAACAAGATTTACATTACTAATTCTCCTGATGATATCACTTGCAATATACCAAAATTTACATATTAGGGAGTTTAACTGCTTCATTACATTGACATATTTAAGCATATACACTTAAGATAATTTGTTCAGACTTTTTTCATTGCTGTGATAAAATATTGACAGCAGTCATTTAAGATAGGAGAGAGTGATCTCGTCTTCCAGCTTGAGGGACTTAGTCCATCAGAGCAGGGAAGCCATGGTGAAATCGCGTAGGGCTGGAGAAGGGTGCTGGAGATGCTTGTTCACAGCATGGCACGCAGGAAAGAGTACACGCTGTGCCAGAGGCAGGTGTAAACTTCAGTGTCTCTGCCCAGGAATTTACCCTTCTAACTCCACCAAAATGGTCCACAAGCTCTAAAACACTCCACCGGTTAGAGACCAAATATTGAAACTCATGAGACTACAGGGCATTTCACTTCCTCAAATGGCCGGTAATTAAGATGAAGCAAGGTTATATGAGTAGATGCTAATCTAATATTACTTGTGTCTTTATAAAAAGAAATGGAAGGACCTCAAGGCAGAAGGAAGGCGCAGGAGGAATTTGGCCGTCTACAAACAAAGGAGAAAGGCTTCAGAATGAAGAGGACACAACCACATCTCAATCTCAGCTCTCCATCCTCCAAAGTCATAAGAAAATGATGTATGGCTGAGGTCTCCATGGCAGCTTGTGACGTTCTCTAGCTGGCACTGCACTGTGTAATGCTTCTAAAGGAACACAGCCTAGACATTCCCACACACTGTCACCATGCAAGGACCCTTCTAGGACTCAAGAGCTTTGTCTGGAGCTCCTGGAAGTCCTACCAAAGTGAGGGCGAAGTAAACACACTGCTCAGGAAGAAGCAACTCATTAAATGCTCTCATAAAATGGTGCATAGGCTGCCAATACAACTGTCAAGAAGGGGAATGTCTTCAGCAGCTTCTGGAACCAGATAGGTAATACTTGTCTACCCTTCCTTCCAGACTTTTTTATGTTGCCTTGGCAAATACCCTTTGCTGGTTTCCATTGTTTTTTTTTAAGTCATGCATTGTAATCTAAAAATATGTTCAAAACTTTCATTTATCAGAGAAAGTTTTTCCAACGCTCAGGAAATGAAAGAGAAATGGTTGAATCTCACCGTATACTTCTTGCCCACATGTAAAATTTTGCAGTTTGTGACAGTTCAGTCTGCCTCCAATCCATGATTCTGTGCTCCATCTCTCTCCACAGTGCAGTGGAGAAATTTCTGATGTTACCAGGCACAATACAACATTTTCAAATTCATTCTCCTGTGATGCTTTAGCAAGCCTCTGCCTAGTGCACATGGCGTGGCGGCATTAAAGAGTCCAAGCTGTATATTTCAGATGTAGCATTCAGAAACAAGTCTGTTTTACCCTTGCAGACACTGCCGGCCCCAGTTCTTGAGAAAAAAAAAATCGAGACCATTGCCCCGTTGCTGCTCACGTGTTTCTCTCATTGTTGCTTCTCTTGAGGGGCTGGAGAGACAGCTCAGTGATTAGGAGCACTGGCTGCTCTTGCAGAGGACCCAGGCTCAGTTTCCAGCACCCCCATGATGTTCACAGTCATCTGTAATTCTAGGTCCTGGAGACTGGATGCCCCCTTCTCACCCCAATGGGCACCGTGCAAGCAGGCAAACCACTCATACACGTTAAATAAAATCAACTTTCTTTTTACAAGCAAAACAAAAACCCTTGAGGGTTCTCAGGCTAAACATGCAGAGTATCTCTCCATAAATGCCATGCAGCTGTGCGTGCAGAATCTAACCTAGGAACACACCTTTGTCTTCTAGGTGTATCTGTGCTGAGTGAGGTGTACTGCTAAGCTTTTCAGTTACCCCTCTGCCACTTTCTGAAGACACTGTTTTACCTAGCTGACTAATATTGCTGGATTCTTCGTAATCCTTCTGTGAAATGCACGCTGCTCTCACTGCTGCGTTAAGCATAAATAAACTAAGGCACATGAAAGTTGGTCTGCTTGTAAAAGGCTCTAGGTCTGGTAAAGGCAAGCAATCTACGGCATGAAGGAAAATATGGGGTCTGTGGCACAAAAGGGAGATAGAAGGAGATGCTTGTCTAGACTTTTATCGATATTTTCTCTCCTTGCTCCTCAATCTGGGCTGGGCATGAGCTAGTAGACTTTTTCCCAATCCAGGCTATACATAAACTAGTAGGTTTGCATCCCAATCTGGGCTGGGCATGAGCTAGTAGACTTGGTCTTCATCACGGATATATGACTAACTTTGTACTTAAAATGATTCAAAATCCTTAATTACAGATTAAATTTTCCTAGCAAATTAGTACTTTACCAAACCATTTTGCCACTTTGGCATGGACTTTCTCCATTTTAACTGACCTCATTGTTGAGCACTAGCCTCTCTGTTTTTAAAAGACCCAGTTTAAAACCCTCACACACAAACAAGAAAGAGAAAAACAGAACAAGCTCGCCAAGCAACCCTGGCTTAAGACAGAGAGCAGAACCATACTTTTCAAAATACATGCGAAAACCAACTGTGTTTTACAGTTATATTTTCCATTTCCCTCAGATTTGAATATTTTTCTGTTCCTAACACTTTTCCTGGATTTCTATGATGTAAAAAAAATAAAATATGGCAGTATGAATTATTCCAAAATCCCTTCTTACATTCTCGTTTTTCCTTATATTTCAGGGCCTTAACACATGCACAGAAACTTTGAGTTGGTGTTAGATACAGGTTCTGGATGAGCTAAATACGGAGAGCAACTTTGAACATTTTGAGGAACAGAACTTGGTAGACCTGGGTAAGGAGGCTGTCAAGGTTTTTTGTTCTTAAAGGATGTATTTCTGTATGAATAGGTAAAATAAAATCCGTTTAGCTGCTATGAGAAAATCTAACTTTGAAAATAATAGCGTCACCATGCTGACTTTGTTTAGCTGTATTAACTTTTGAAGACAGAATTGAGATTTCTAAAGAACACAGCTTCCTGCAGGCCAGTGGACTTCGTGGAGAATCACCAATCTGACAAGTATTTATTGAGCACCCTCCAAGCACATCTGAGAAGAATGTCATCTATGAAAACAATATTATAAATTTAAAACGCAGGTCTTGATTATGTTCAGAATTCTGTTACCTGTAAGTGAAGGGCTGTGGCTGCAGGTGAGCAACGGTTGCTCAAGCTGTTGGACGCACTTCTTACCTATACAATTTGCCATATTAGCTCGTTCTTTTAGATACTGGAACATAAGGGTTTTTCTTTTGTGTGTGTGTCATGTCTACAGCAATGGAGAGATTGCAAAATTTACACACTGTGCACATTTTCATTAAAATCATGGAAATCACACCACCTAACTGCCCTGCGCTCAGTATGCGAAACCTGAGTTAGGCGATCCTTATTCATACTCCTCTGATAGAAGAACAGCGACACACTCTAGAATCCGGAAAAAAAAAAAAAAAAAAAAAAAAAAAAGATATGTGATGGAGAGAAAGCAAAGCATGGCTCCTTTCAAGTAAACAAATGAAAGTATATGACTTTCAAAAATTATCAACATTCTGGAAATAGCCATCAGGTGACTGACACAAAATAGCACCCTCTACTACATCATAGAATTAAATACTTTTCAAACCACATTCACCCAGGGGGAGGCTTGTTGTCTTCATAGCACGTGGACCTAATCAAGCGGATGTTAGAAGAGCCTATGCCAGTAGCATCACCAGGGAGACTGATGCAGGTAGAGCCAAAGACGATCTGCAGGAGTAGAAGACGCTTCCTCAAAAACAGAAATTCGCAGCGAATGTTAGCGTCTGCTCCAGCTCGAGTGGAGCACACTAAAGAACAGAAGTCACAGACGGGAGGAGTCTCACAGCTGGGTGGATCTGGTGTCAGCTGCGACTTGAAATTTTTCCGTGGAATAAGCAGTGTCACAGTATTTTGATAAGGAAAGGAGATGGACGCCCCACCCCCACCCTTGTGCCATCCACAAGACGGAAAGAACAAAAATACATCTTTTGTAAGCCACAGCTCAACCATTATCTCCGGAGGAGACACTTGTTTTAAAGAGACAAGGACCCCTCTCTCCCCCTCCACGACGTCTACAGCTCCCAGGGAGGCTTCTTCCCCTTAGAGCCCTGAATGTGACTTGACACTTGCACAGCCAAAGTTTCTAGGCAACCACAGAAGGGCACTCAGACACCCTCTAGGTCACAGCCGGTTCTGATGTACAGAGGCAGCGGATGAACAGCATATGTCTCTTTGATCACAGATATCATCTAAAACTGATGTGGAGAGAAAAATCCTGTTCCGCACCAAAGGCTTTGCAGACTCTTTTTCTGACTTCGCCCTCCAAGCAAAGAAATGGAACCTTGCTCAAATTATAGGCAGAACATTTCTGGATGCTAGAGTTGAGTAGTCCACCTGTACATGCAGGAGGCTAAGTCTGAATGTGTGTGCCATACTCTGGGCACTAAATCCAGAACAAGCCAACTAAAGCAGGGTAAACAGGCCAGAGATAAAGTTGGGTATTTTTTTTTCTTTCTCTGAATCAAGTAATAACTAGGTAATAACTATGGATAGTGAGGATTTCCCTGAGAACCAAAGTTGTTGATTGATTGCAGAATTTATGGTCATAATTACTAATAATTATGAAGGCCTTAATGGATGAATGAAAGGTTACATTTTTCAGAGCGTTTAATCTATTTAAATATATGTCTTGGTATTTGCATAACATCTCTCTGTCACCCCTCAATTATGAAGTATTAAGTGTATGCTTGTGTATTTGGGATCTCAAAAAGGTTTATGTTTAACATATCCCTAGATGCTATGACTATCTCTACATGTTTAACAACATTCACAGCAACATTTTAGGTCTGGCTCAAAATTGATACAATGCTGTTGTTTTTACCTATTTTTATTTAAAGGGGGCCTTAAAACCATCACTCCAAATCAATATCAAAGATATATGTTCACAACAACACCTACAAAGAATTTGCTGAATTGTCAACTTGTTGCTTGCATCCTGTACATAACAAATAAACTAAATTTCCATTTTGGTTCTCAGTGTTGTGACTCCTGTATTTGTAGAGGCTTTTTTACCAATGTAGTAGCCGCCATCACCAGTGGGAAGGCAGGAAGGTACAGTAATTTCCAGATGCAATAGAGCAGAGAAGAAATTACTCTCTCGGAGGATTTACTTCAAAGCTGTGGCACTGTAATTCTTGATGTCTAAGAAGGGATAACCTTAGGATCCGTCCTGGCTGGGTCATTGCATGCTGGGGATCTCAGCATTGCTGATGGGGGAAGGGCATCCTAGAGAAAGGGACACCTTTCCATGCCAAGGGAATGTGCAAGACAAGAAGGGGTTTCGGTACCTTTCATTTTGTGCCCCATGCCCAGCATTCTACATTCCCCAGGAGAAGCCAAGAATTCTGTGAGAGAGAAGAATAATATAAAGTCTAGCATAGTTTTCATATAGGAAGACTTAAAAACATCTTTGCTTAATTTTTGCAAAACTTTATTATTTCTATTTTTACAATCTTTGAACCCTCATTATGTGAAAAGTGTTGTACTGAACTCTTTCATGTTTTCAACTCAAAAAAGAAATCTTATGAAATGAATAATTTTAGGCATAATTTTACAATTGAAAAATAAATGTGAATTACCAATTTATTGGATGTCAGGGCAAAGACAAGAGCTAGAATTACATCTAAGATTAATTTTAGCAGATCACTAATTGCTGTATTTCTACTCATAAAACTGATTAAGTTACTTATAGACAGCAGCTACTGCACTGACCAGAAAAGCAATATGCAGGATGGATGGCCAATTTAAGCATAGGCAAGCTATAATTTTAAATGGATGTTAGCCTGAGAGTTGCAGATCTTTGTAAAATTGTAAAAATAGAAATAACAGTATCTAGACTATTAAGTATATCTTCAGCATCCTGTCTCTACAGATGGACCTGAACTGTGCCAATTTATAAGGCACAAAACTTTAATTCTAATTTTGATAATGTATTATATTCCTAGTAATACAAAATATTTCATTCAGTTATATGTGACAAGCTAAATATGTTGTTTTCCTGTTGTGTCTTGTTTTATTCTTTCATGTTTATAAAAATGATGCTAAAATATATTCTTGTGAAAGTCATGGAAATCATTTTTGTTTGTTGCTTTGTTTTGTTTTTGGTTTTTTTTTTGGTATCGAGACAGGATTCATTTATGCAACAGTCTTGGCTGTCCTAGAACCCGTTTTGTAGATTAGACTAGCCTCAAATGCAGAGATCCACTTGCCTCTGCCTCCAGAGGGCTGGGATTGCAATGGAGAAACCCAGTGCTACGTTCAGCCTCCATCAGAGAAATTTCCTCCTGAAGCAGAGACTCACAGCCAGACAGTATGTAGAGAGTGAGAGACCTTGGAATACTCAGTACTAAATGAGGTGTCTTCATTACACCCCTCAGAGCTCAGGGAATCCTGTGGAAGAATTAGAGCCAGAGGAGATGGAGGACACCAGGATGACAAGGCCCTCTAAATTAACTGAGCCTAGCTCCTAAGAAGTCATCAAAACTGAACAAGCATGCACAGGGCCTGCATGGGTCTACACCAGTCCTCTGCATCTCCATCAGGGATTCCAGTTTAGTATATTTCCGGGATTCCTGAGAGTGAGGATGAGCGGGTCTCTGACTCTTGTGCCTCCTCTTCTTCAGCTCCTTTCCTTCTGTTGCTTTGTCTTTGTCCAATTTCTACGTGACAGTTCCTGTTTTATCTTATCTACTTTTGTTCTATTTTATTATCTCTTAGAAGCCTATTCTTTTCTAATGAGTGACAGAAAAGGAGTGGATTCAGACCAGCGGCCAGGAGGGGAGGAACTGGGAGAAGAAGAGGAAGTGGGGGGGACTGGCGATCAGCATATATTTTGTGAGGAAAGAATCTTCTTTTCAACAAAAGGGGGGGGGAACAATTTAGGATCCCATGTTATATTATTTCTAAATGGTAATCCAGTTGCCCAAATGATATTTACTTAGTCACCCATTCTACTTTATTATTTTAAATGCACTTTTTCACACACCAAACACATACATGCATGAGTCAATTGAATCAAATTATAAAAGAGACTATACCATTCATCCACACTCATTTCTCATGCTAATATCACATACTATAGAGATGCAATTACCCGACTTAAATAACGGGTCTCTATATCCCTTGAGAGCAAGTACTTCCTTATATGGTGTTTTCAGTCTGGTTATTAGAATCTGTCATATTTTAGTCCTCTTCTAGCATTTTGAGTGACTTTCTATTAATTTCATGAATTAGATGTGGTTTATTTTACATTATCTATACCATGATTTCCTTCCTCTACCTCACATTGCCTGCTCTCTGAGTCTGGAACTTCACTGAAATGCCATGATTCTTTCAATTTTTTTTCAGGAAATTTTTGTTGTTGTTTTCACACATTTAGTTCTACTTATTTTTTAATTTTTAGAAATTCCCCAGTTTCTGGGCTTAATGATGTTTTTCCTCTTTCTTCTGCTGTCCAGGATGTGTGTGTACACAGCTCTGTGTGTGTGTGTGTGTGTGTGCTTCTAAATTGCTGTTGTTTTTATTCTGAGTGGTAGAATTTAGACACACATATGTTCAGTCTACCATCTTGAATCCTGATCCTGCTGGCTATACCAAGAGTTTAACACATATGTAAAATGTTCATGATGGTTTTCACAGCATCATTTCTCAAATGACTCAAGCTCTCAAGCCAAATTCTTAGAAATGTTTTATACATTTCCATTATCATCCAGGCTAAATATATGAACATGTTAGCCACCCACAAATGTCTTTGATATATGAAATTGTCCAGAAATGTTTTCAAGTAGGTGGTAAATGAACTTCAATAGTTTATTCCTAAGATAAAATATCTTTCTATCAATTGGTCACACCAGGAAGTCCACTTGAAAAACAACCAATTTTAATAAAAAAATCTCTTCTTATCTTTCCCCAGTCAGAAATAAATCTATCCCAATAGATCAATGCAAAGGTTTGTGCTTCTTAAGCAATACATATTTTTTTGCAATATCTACTAATCATGCATCCACTTTTCCATCTAGACTAAGGCTGCACAAAGCAAATTACTATGTCATGCATTGATACATATGTTTGTGGGAAGCTGAAGAAGTCTTGAGTGAAGGTATAAAGAATAGACGAGGTCCTGAATGACTGTATTGCTGACGCGACCTGGCTATATCAAGAGCCAGTGCCTTAGATCCATGGGAAAGCCTTCCTCAGGTCCAAAACCAGTAACTAAGAATAACTGACCAGCAAATGCAGCCTAAGTGTCTTAGAACAAGTGACTGCTCTGCACAGAAGTTAGCAACTGTAGCCTCTTCCTGCCAGGTGCTTATACCCTGAGGCTGTTAGGATACAGAGATCTCTTACAGAGATGTGCTAACTCTTCCCCACCACACTGCTCACAGTAAGCACATGGAGGACCCAGGTTGCCATAGTAATTGTTACCACTCCATCAGACTGAAAAGTCTATCTGACTCCAGCTTTTCTGTGTCCATTGTTTCTCCTTTTTCATCCCTTTAATCAAGTTTCCTGGACCAAGGCATGCTGGATGCAGCATATATTTATGCCTCTGAGTCTGTATTCACAGTGGGTGATTTTAGTAGGTTAAACTAAACAGTTTGTTTCTCTTAAATAGTTTCATAAAGCTCTTTCATTAGATCGTGCAACAGACTGGGAGATCTGTTTTATTTTTCCCATGTTGTGCCTCCACATCCAACTGATCTTATGAAGCAATTGACTTAAGAGGCTGGTGCCCAAGTAGACACTGAACACCATAGTGATGCCATAGACCATAGACAGTGCATCTTCGTGTAAACTTCAATGCCATTTTGGACAAAATTTCTACCTTTTTAATCTCCTGGCATTGAAATACAAATGCTACTTTGTTTCGCTCTGAACTGCTTGCCTTTCCTGTGCCCTATTATCTTTTGACACCAAAACTTGATCTGTCCTTTCTATTTCTTTTCATTTCTCTGGGAGGGGTTTTCTTGGTTATCCGGTAGCATCTTTTCTAGGAAACATGACTATTTATGTATTTAAAAAATAATTATCAAAGAAATCATGCTATGAAAACAATTATTTTAATTAGAAAAGGGACATTAGAATTTTAGGCTGGCACAAACTTATTTTCCCATCGGCATTCCAGCACTGGATACAGTTGTTTTAAGAGAATAGGTGAGGAAGAATGTACAAAATCACGTCTAAATATTCCTCAGAAAATTCTTCAAAACATGTAAAGTGGAGGTAAAATCCTACCTTCCAAAGTAATGTCAAAACACTCAGGACCATCTTTAGAGAAACACAAGACTCACAAACCTTGAAGCCATATTCCTATTCTCTCTCTCTCTCTCTCTCTCTCTCTCTTTCTCTCTCTCTCTCTCTCGTGTGTGTCTGTGTTTAACTTTGCTCTGAGCTCCAAATTCTAATTTATAGCCTGAAAACTAACAAGTCTATGAAAATACAGCACAGCACAGCACATGTCCAAAATTTAAGTAAATTATAAAATATTCTTCTGGTAAATATTTTAGAGTGATCTTATTTCTTTTTTTCCTGTTCTTAGTTAAAAGATTGTTTCTCATTATTTTCTGAAGAAAATTATAACTGAATATGTTCAGCCAAAAGAATATTTAATGTTTAATAATATTAAATAATAAATTAAATACTTAATGTTACTCGTATGCTTAGCTTTGGCATCACTGTGATCAGACCCGGCAGAAACAACTTAAAGGTGTCTGGTAGTGTTGAAAGTCACCTTGGCAGAGCCGAGGACACCCAAGAGATGGTTCTACGGACACGCCTGTGGACAATAATTTTGATTATGTTGACTGTTATGGGAAGACCCATGTTAATTGTGTGTAGAACAAGCACTCCAGACATGGGATTCTGGCTATATAAGAGGGGAGAGAGGGTGAGCTGTGTGCCAACATGCAATGATTCATTGCTATCTCCTCACAGCAGACAAGATATGATCCACTGCTTTGAGCACTTGGTGCAAGGACTTCCCCACCATGATGGGTGTCATCTAGAACTGCAAACAAAATAATCACTTTCTACCTTTTTTGGGGGAGGAGAGATTCAGCATATTTTATCAGAAAGAGAAAACAAGAGAGGAAGGAAATACTTATATTGCCATTCTTTGTTTTTAAGGGCTCAGTCCTTCTTGTCAGGGACTGTGTGGTGTGGCTGAGCAGCTCAAAGGAGGGTGGCTGGAATATGTGGCGGTAACTGTTGTCAACCCAACGGAGTATAGAGCAGAAACAGAAGTAAGAACCCAAGGCTGGGCTGTTTCCTTTACAAGTTTGACTCTTATGGTTTGTCTTCCAGCCAGACCCCACCAGCTAAGGATTTCACAGCCCTCAGGTCGCAGAACATATGGGGCCTTCCTGAGAAAAACGGTAAAGTTGGCTACTTTTAATGTCTTTCCTCAGTTCCTAAAGTGAATTTGGTCTTAAGTAGCAAACATCAAAACACCTGACATTTCTACTAGTGGACTTAGATGCTTCAATAATCGGCAACAGCTATATCATAACATGACATAAATTTCTTTAAAATTGTGATATATTTCGATCTTAAAGGTACCCCGGAGGACCCTACTTCCAGAATTCAGAAATATAAATGAGGGAAGGGAACACAGCTTCACCTTGCCAGTTTAGCACATGTATGCTAAGCAAGCATCACCCCAGTAGGGTCTTGTTTTTATTTTTTTTTTCTCATAACAATTCTATTTCAAAGAGCTTGCTACAACTAAAGACATCTGCTTTCAGAATAGCTCTTACAATGGGGATTGGTCATCACAACAGAGAGAATTCTGCATGATTTCAAGTCATGACTCATTTCAAGGAAGTCAACACACACGTTCTTGATCTTTCACGCATGAGAGATATATAAAACTATATAAAAAAAGTGTGGACATTTGAGAAAACTAAATCAACAGAGAATAAGCGTTTCATCAAATCTACAAGTAAAATTAAACTTGAATTTGAATAAATAGACTGTACCGTGAAAGACAAGTTGTTATCCATTAGATGAGTTATAATTCTTTGTATGTTAATAGCTCCACAAAGAATGGGGCCATCTCGGCAAAGGTTCCTGTGTGAACACGCTGATGATTCACAGGTGTGTAGGCATGCCTTGTAAACGGAGCTGGAATAGGCAGCACATATATGAATATATGAGCACAGTTGTGGTCTGCCTCTCTCCAATGCAGTATTTATTTTTCCACACACTTAGTTATGAAAGACATGTCTTCAAGACGTCAGCGATGTTATCAGTGCTCAAGATGCCTATGACTAAATTAGCTGAAATCACATCACCTCAGTCCCAAAATCTCCAAGGAAAATTATTTGATGAATTACTTTTTTAAAAAAACATTTTATGCTAATAAAGTAAACATTGTCTAATTCTAGAAGACAGGAGAACAAAGACCAAAATTACGGGCTAGGTGTTTGTTTAGAGAGTAGATCGGAAGTGTTGCCACCAAACACAGAATGCAACCGTGTAAAGTGAATGACGGGATAACCACTTCACCATAAACATAGGTGATTCGTTCCTATTGTATCGTAATGTACTGGAAAAAGGATGGTTCCCCACGTTATCAAGGAGAATTGCTTTATAAAGCAATGCATCGTGTTATGATTTTACTTACACAACTACATCAAGGTGTTTCCTGTCAATTTACTCACTGAAATGCCTGCTCTAATTTAAGATATTTTCAAA
The DNA here is from genome assembly GCF_982192425.1 of Myodes glareolus. Classification (NCBI taxonomy): domain Eukaryota; kingdom Metazoa; phylum Chordata; class Mammalia; order Rodentia; family Cricetidae; genus Myodes; species Myodes glareolus. Next base: position 6,956,854 of record NC_142044.1, on the reverse strand, counting down.
CTTAAGACACACCTACTCTTGTCCTTCCCAGAGGTGACGCTGATTACGAATTGTAATTTGGTAGATCACAATCAAAATGTACTTAAATCTGTGATGGGGATCTATTCCATATTCTCTGCTGTGAAATTAATTATTTGCTTATCATTATGGTCTTGAGCCTAGGTTTTAAAAAAAGAGTCTAGGGACAGGACATGCAAGTCTACATCTTATATTAATACTCATTAATTGTTGGACTCAGTTGCTTCTCTTGGTAAATAGGGGTGTGTGGATTAGATAGAAGGTCATCCCTGGGATAGTAATGGAGTCACAGCTTTCTACAAACAATAACTATAAACCCCATTTGTGACATAGGAACTCCAGCATGCAAATAGTATCATAGACACTGTTGCGAAGAAAGAAAGGGAAGATCTGATTCAACAGGACAATCTCATGTCCTGCAACTTATTTACCTCATCATAATAACATCCAAGGTCACCTTAAGCAAAGTTTCATCCACCAGAAGTGCATTTTGGGTAAATTGTATTAAGTCTTAATTGAAAATGAAAAGTATAAGTATTTTAAAAATATTATCGGTGGGGGAGGGGCAAGAAGGTTCACTATATAAAGGTACATGCTGTATGTCTTAACTTTTTTTTCTGCTGTAGGGATTAAATACTTGGACAAAAGCAACTTAAAGGATGAAGGGCTTGTGTTAGTTAAGAGTTGAGTCATAGTCCATCCTGACGGGGAAATCTCAGCCAGGGGGAGCTTGAAGCAGTTAGTCACACTCCACCCACAGCCAGAAGCGTACAGTGAATGTACCTGTGCCTGTTCTCTCTGTTTTACACAACCAGGCATAGGGTTCCACCTACAATTAGTATGGATCTTCTCACATGAGTTAACTTAGCCAAGGCAATCCTGCACAGACATTATAAGAAGCTGACCTTAATCTACGCAGCGTTTCACATCTGTGTCCACTGACCTGCCTCCTAAATGTAATGTTGAAAATGAATATTAGCCATAACATTGTGCTGTGCCTATAAGTTCCATCCCCCAGAGCTTATAGAAAGGTGGAAGGAGAGCAGCAACTCCATGAAATTCTCCTCTGACCACCAGGTGGGTGCCATGGCATGTCTGCCAACCCACAATAATAAATAAATGTAATAGAAAGGTAGATAGACAGATAGATAGATAGGTAGATAGACAGACAGACAGATAGATAGGTGGTAGATAGATTTTAGAACCATTTTACAAAAAAAATTGAATTTGGCTAGGAACAACATTTTTCAGTGTTAACTACCTCCTATATTTATCATATACAATGCCTACATTCTTGCTAATTAACTTTAAAATTTCCTAAAACATGGACTAATCTCCCCAGTGCATTTATATGTCTCAATTCTGGGAGCCTATTTGGCTTAAGAGCAGCTTATCTGCTGTGGTGTGGGCGGAGGGAGAGGGGAAAGTGAGAAACCAGCCTAGGACTAGGCATTCCACTCTCTCTTCCACAGCAACCTGCTCAAGAGATGAACACACAGTCCAAGCCAGCGCAAGCCAAGCTCATCACAAAACTTTCATAAAAATACCTGTGTGTGTGAGCTCCCTCGCTCTCAACTGTGTACAGCATGTGCATAGAAGCCAGACGTTTTCTTATCTCAAGAGGCTCTCGTCTGAGAGCGAAGCTGAAGACCACAGGAGGTTCCGGCTAGGAGACAACAAAGAACCAGAGCCTGCACCCAAAGGTACCACAGTCCTTCCCTGTTGTTTCTCTACAGTGTTCATATAAAGCTCTGCCGCTTTAAAAATATTTTAAATAGTATAAAAATGTACGCATGGAGGCTGAGGGTCTTAGCAGAGGACCTAAACAAACACAGAAAGTCGAAAAGCTAAGGCATCAAGTGAGAGAAGGCCATCGCTTGGGGCTTCTGCTCATGCTCCCATTCTCCTAACACAGCTGGGGCGAACAAACGGGACGTGGTAAGTGAAGGAGAAACAGGGAGCCTCACACACATCTCACAATATGCATTCCATGCTCCTATTTCTCTTTCACACTGTTCCTTTGATTACTAACAGCACCAACAGTGAACATTTCCAATAACTACAAAAATATTGTTTGGGAAACATTGAATTTACTAAAGCTTTTGATATTAGCATACTTTCTAACTTAAAATTAGTAAATTTGGCTCTAGTGGCACAGGGGGTTTCAAGGACTTTTTACTATCCAATGACCATGAGGTTTTCTTGAGTGGACAACCTCATTTGGTATGAGAAGTCCTGTCTATGTGTTGCTCTTATTGGTGAATGAATAAAGAAACTGCTTTGAACGTGTAGCAAGGCAGAACTTAGGTAGGTGGGGAAGGCTGGGCTGGGTGGAGTCAGAGAGAAGCCATGGAGCCACCAGAGATAGACACTGGAACTTTACCAGGCAAGCCACAGCCACGTGGTGATACACAGATTAATGGAGATGGGTTAAATAAGATGTAAGAGTTAGCCAGTAAGAAGCTAGAGCTAATGGGCCAAGCAGTTTTTTAAATAATACAGTTTCTGTGTGATTATTTCAGGCCTAAGCTAGTCAGGTGGCCGGAAGCCAACAAGCGACCCTTCTCACTACATGCATTTCTCTCAGCACCCCTCCTTAAGGATGCTGGCTTTCTCAGTTTTAGACATTGCAGGAATTCTTTGCCCAAACATTCATTCACCTAGTTCATGATTTATGTAAAACCTTAAAATGCTATGTATCCTTATAGTGAAAAATTGATGGTAGGGGGGCTCTCTCTGGTGCATTCGTTTATGTAAATACCAAACAAAAGCAATGATGCCCAGGCCTTAACTTTGTAACTGCATCTTCCAATAGATAAATAAAAAACACAGCTTTTGTTTTGCTGAGCTTTGAGTCTAATGAAAAAGACAATCAATAATCAAATGTTCTCACAAACAGACACAGTGGCAAGGACTGTGAGACCAGCCCACAGGATGAAGCAAGTCCTTAAGAGAGGAACCTTTCGGGAGGTCCCGCAAGCCTCCCTGGAGAGGTGATAGCTGATTGATCCTAGGCTCAGAAAATGGATGAGATAGGAATGTGCTTCAGACAGAGAGAACGCAAGCTGGAGCAAGAAATGGCACTGTGCAAGGAAAAACTTCAGACAATGTGCAGCAAAGGGACCCACACAGCCAACACTGGGGGGAAATTACACTACCCATCCACTCCCGACTCACAGTAGGAACCACGCCCAGTGGGACGTAACACGGAACTGATGTTACCCACACATCGGCTATATATGTGACTCACAGAACCTAATTTATCTGTGAAAATCTCTGTTGAAAAGTCAGCAGTATGTGTTATCTGGCTTGTTTTTGTTTTTTTTAAAGTAGCTCATTCTAGCCTCACTTCAAATCTTCCTGGATATAATCTAGAAATCTACATTTTTAACTATTTCCAAGGTGACTCTCAGGAACACTATACGTCAAGAGTTACTGATTACAACAGCATCACTGCCTGGAGGCTTCTATTTATTCTATTCTTAGAAAATAATTCAAATAACCAATCTGTCTTAAAATGGAAGACAAGCTACGTGCAAAAGAAGGTTTCAAAAGTACAAAGTGAATGCCTCGAGAAGCAAAAATTCCAAGTCCAACATCAATGTGTAACTTTTCAAAATGCCGTTTCATAAATACATATTCACAAACTTGAGAAAGGGAAGAGACATACAAAGGAGCAGTGAACGGAAACCTCCTTTTATCTTACGGTTTCCTCAGCACAGCTGGAAGAGAGAATTCCGTCCGGAATGGGTGGTACTCTCATGACATAACATGGAGAGTCACAAACAGATTACCCCTCTTGTTTGTCCCTCTCTGCATTTCTGCATTTAGGACTCGAGCTAGTACTGGACAATATAATGAGCACTGGATCACAGGAAAAAGAAGAATCTTTTTTTCCTCCAGCAAACTCCTTATACAGACCTTTTTTAAGAAGGCATCACTTTGAATCAGATACCCATTATCAATTTGGACAGAGAGTGTCTGAACCACTACTATCTGCAAATGATTCATGAGTGCAGGTATTTCACTACCTGAGGATTCTAGAGAAACCATAAATATAAGAAAAGACAGAAGCAGGGATTCGTAAAGGGCCTTGAGAAATATCTGGGATGGAAAATTATGTCCAATATAATGAAAAATGTAATTTCTCACATCTGACTCATCTGGCTCCATCTATTGCCAGAGGGTCACTTTCCTATTTCCAGCTTGTGTGCATATTAGGTCTTCAATTTTACAACTGGAAATACTAAATCTTTCTAGTTGGCAGAAATTTGCTTATTGCAAGAGCTATCTTTAAAGAAATAAAAATGCACGATCATGCAAAATTAAAAACAACAACAGACAAGCTACAACAATAGTACACATGCAAAAATTCATAAAGCCCTGAGTTAACAAAAGAAAAATTGATGTAGCGCCTACATTCAAAAAGCATTTAAAAGGTAGGATAAGCTTTATAACATTCACACGACACAACATATACCATACAGATGCTTTTGTTGGTATATGATGTGTGAGCTAATATAAAAATCTCCAAGCACTCCCTTCACTATAAAAATTCTTACATAAAGAAATCAACCTATTGTCATTTTAAAATAAACTAATTTTTCTTCTATTGGGTTGACTCTCTTGCATAAATGCTATGGCACAGAGAAATAAACAGTCTTTCCTTCTGACAATTTTAAAGTTAATTATGCATATTAAATCATTGACAATTTAGAGAGCTTATTTTTCTTTGAGCAATTCTTTATGCAACATATCTACCCTTAAATACAAATAAAAACTCTGAAGTCTCCCTAATCTAAAAACCAGCATCAAAAACAAATTTATGACACATGATTGACTTCTGATTTTACTTGAATCGAATAGAAAACTAAGAGATGCATTGCATTATTCCTATTTGAATCCATTTTCAGTGAATGTTTATTATGTGACAAACACAATCTTTAGACTTTTACAAAGAAAGACTTCATTTAACTCTGACAAAAAGACTTTATTTGAATACTTATTTCATATTGTAAAGGAAGTTGAGACAAAATTCAGCTAGTTTATGAATCGAAGCTGAGATTTGAACCCATGCCCACTTGATTTTGAGATCCAAATTCTTCATGTTAACTATATACATTCTGTTTTCAAAAATGGGTCCATAATTTAACTCAGTAGGACTCCCTACGTCTTCGGGTCATTTCAGGGCATACATTTAATTTTTTGGTACTAACTTTTTTTGGAAAAAAAATTACTCAGAGTAGTTTAAAAAGTTGATACATCAAAAAGTTGACACATCAGCCAAGGGAAGCTGTCAGAAAGCATGGACACTACATAACTCTGCCCATTTAACAGAGACCTCTACAGTCAAAATAAAGCCAAAGTTCCAGTTAGAGTTAGTGTCACATGTACACCACCATTGAGGCAGGGCATTGCGAAACACGTCCATGTCCCTACCACAGCAGGAGGAGGGTTTTATGCTGCTCTTGGTGATCTTTGTGTTCTGATACCCGATGTTATGAAAGTAGGCTTAAGGTGATAGTGACATATATACCCCTAGTACTGGCTTCTCACTTTTGATATGCATGGTCACAGTTAACTTGGGAAAGCCTGGGTTATCAGTATGAATAGTGAAAATCTAGAAGAAGCCAGGTCTGACTGGGAACGACCAGTTTGATAGACAATTTTATTTTCCCCAAGACTGAAAATTCTGAGGTACCAGCTACAGTCTGGAATCAATGTCTATACTATATAAATCTCTCTTAAATAGCAGAAGATTGCCTATGGCACCAACCAAGATCCTCCAAACCCTGCAAAGCTATATACAGATCTCTGAAAAAAGTGTAGAATTTCCAACGCAGCATCCACACTTTCAGTCCTTCTCATCTTTCAGCTTTGGTGGCACAGTTTGTGCAACATGAAAGGGTGGACATTCTTGAGACTTCTGGTGATAAAGGCAGTCTTTCACACCCTGAACAGGTGCCTGAGTATGCAGTCCGATACTAAGTAACTTGTTATCACACTATGATGGGACCCTGTGCTTTAAAGATCTAAAAACATGTGTGAGAGTCATATTGCAAAAGCTAGGCAAGAGACAAGCATTTAACCCAACTGCTTGCCCTGTGTCATTCCACCCAGGTATCTTTGCGGAGAATCACGGATGAAGGGATCAGACGCAGGCAGAGACAGTAACATTTGTACATTTTAACCACAGTCAGCAACTATTTCCTGACTAAATGGCATTTTCCACCACCTTATTTAGTGAACTTCATACAGGTGAAGCAATTCACTGGCAACAAGGAGAAGGGAGAAGAAAAGAAGAAAAAGAAGGAGAAAAAGAAGAAGACCTAAGCAAAGTCTACTGCCCATACAAGCAGACTAGCTCAAACACACAGGAACGGGCAGAGGTAAAGGAAAGTTGGCTTTGGAGGCAGTCCCAGACTGTTTTAAACCAAGTCTCATATAGGAGCTGGAGGAGACTCGACTATAATACCATCTAGGGTCACCTGTTAAGTTAGAAGAGCGTGCAGTCACAGCTACTACTGCAGCAGGAGAGGAGAAACTAAGGCTGCATAAAGTGAAGTACAGGTCAGTAGTAAATGGTGAGAAAAACCATTGTTGGACTATCCTTCTTCTTCTTCTTCTTCTTCTTCTTCTTCTTCTTCTTCTTCTTCTTCTTCTTCTTCTTCCTCCTCCTCCTCCTCCTCCTCTTTCTCTTCCTCCTCTTCCTCCTCCTCCTCTTCTTCCTCCTCCTCCTCTTCTTCCTCCTCTTCTTCTTCCTCCTCTTCCTCTTCTTCCTCTTCTTCCTCCTCTTTCTCCTCCTCCTCCTCTTCCTCCTCCTCCCCTTCTTCCTCCTCCTCCTTCTTCTGCTTCTTCTCTCTCTGTCTTGTGTGTGTGTGTGTGTTTGTATGTGTGTGTGTGTGTGTGTGTGTGTGTGTGTGTGTTTGTATGTGCCTGTGTGTTGGGTCCAGATGACCATAAAACACAAAAGCACATAGAATGGCTAATGTGCTGATTTGCCGATAACATCAGTGTATTGTAGATTAGGCTTTCTATATTGTTTTAAATATGTTCTATATGAAACATAAAGTTTTGTGATTTATCTCCTGCACATGAATTTACTTTAAAAGTTACCTTTATCTTTATTGGAGCAGCAACAATAATATTCAAATAAAGAAAATCTATAAGGCAGTTTAAACCAACTACTTCCCTACCTTATACCCCTCTGAGCTTAGAGGAAAAATAAAAAGTGAGAAGAGAAGAGAAAAAAAAGATAATGTAAAGTTCAGCCATCAAAATTGGCTTCATTAAGATCCTTAATGAAGCACACGGGAGCCATTTATTGACTCCTCAACTATTAAGATGGAACATTATTACTGCTTTAATAGTATTTCCATTTTCATTTAGGAAATAACTAATCAAGAGATCAATGTACCAAAGACTTTATTTTCTTTCCCTTGGGTCACTGCGAGTACATATTTTAAAATGCACAAAAACGTAAGAGCAATTCCCGCTGGCGCTATATTGAGCAAACAATTTAGAGGAATAACAAGAAGGGTACAGGGTCAACGGCTACCGAGCTGAAGACTGCGGTAGAGCAGAGGAAGCTCAAAGATGGGAAGAAGTCTTCCCGGGAGGACGGGATCTCTTCCAGGGCAGAAAGCTCCCCCTGGAAGGGACGCACAGTGGCTCCACCCTGACCTGCTGTCAACCTGTGAAACATTTCTATTTCTGAGGCTCACTCAGAATGCAAACTACTGCTTCCCTGGTCCTTCTCACAGCTCTGCTCCCTTTGAGGGACGGATGTGTAGCCACAGACCCCAATCAGATAACACCTATTTACATATTTATAAAGCACCCTGTAAAATCTCCTATCAGTTGTTGCTGCTATATATAGGCCTTTCAAAGGGTCTTGTGGGCCGGGCGCTCTGCTGCACTGCTCCCTTCAGGAATCCAGATATATCACATAATGTGATTTCAATGTAAATGGGGCCCATCGTGCAATCACACCACTTCACAAACTCTTTTCTGCTGGGGTAGCTTAAATCTAAACACACTCAAGCCGCTTGCTGCACCGAAGCAAGATTTCTTCCACATTTTTTTAAAATTTTTTTTTTTTCAAAAAAATCCAAAACCCCAACACAACAATGCCAGGGGAAAAAAATCGGAACGTTTTCTGCAGAAAGATGGGCCGTCTCCAAATCCTTGTGCCCTATCAGACAAATTAAAGTAAATCAAGCATGAAATGAAGCCGAAGAGCCCCGAGATAAGGCTCCTTTAAGTCGTTTACAGATTAGGATAGAAGAGGTGCATCTGGTCTCTGGCAGCGAAGGAGGCCAGTTCCTCAGCTCACAATAGCAGCCTGTGTATAGGATTACCTTACCTCGTCCCTGACAAGGGAGGAGGCACTCACAAGATGTCCCTAACTAATGTCCCCGGCTGAGGGCTCTTATTAAAGTACTAATTGTTGCAATGAAAGCAATATATTTACGATAAAACAAAACAATACCCCCTTCCGGAGGTGGGGAATCCTACAGACTGATTTATGAACAGGTCGGAAGCAGATCGGCTGGGAAGGCTGGGTGAGGGGGTTTGCTACTGGCAGATGAGCCCCTTCTCTTATCAGGCAGGATTCTGCTGCTAGAGACAGAGCTGATAAGTCTCCAACAGGAATTAGTGACGGGGCCAGGAAACCGTGTTACTGGTTGGACCGGGGCTCTAGCAGCTGCCAAAAGTCCCTCTTGTTATCAGATGGGATTTTGTTGCCGTGAACGGAGAAGTATTCTCCAGGACACAACTGGATGCTCTCTCAAAATGCTCCATGATTCATGATTAAAATATAGGAGGAGGAGGAGGAGGCGGGAGTAAGGTTTTTTTGGAAGCATCTGGAATTTTGCAGCGTCTCCCTGAAGACCTTGTAGTTCTTTGGCACTTTGAGCAGCCTGGAAACTCCCCTCGCTTTCTTTCTTCGACAAAGAACTTTTTCTTCTCCAGCCGAAGTTATTTATGCCTAGCTTCTAGTTGAGGGGGATCCTCGATTCCTCAACACCAAGACATTGCCACCAGCTGAAACTATGCAGCGGTTTCAGGGAGTCTCAAGCAGGCAAGTTCAATTAGAGTGCTGGGGGAAGGGGGAAGGGTCCAATTTTCTCCTCCCCAGTCTTTCCTCACCTCTCTGCCCAGCAACCACGATGCGGTCACCAGTAGAGATGGTTGGCCTGTCTTTGTGTGTTGGCCTTACGACTTGGCAAAGAAGCTGAGGGCAGTGTGCTGTTCTCCGTCCCTGGACAAGGTCGTCGACGGGGCTCCAAAGCACAAGGCTTTGCCGTGCTCTTGAGTAGAAATGTGTTGCCACCTTTTCACACTTGAACCTCACTTGCTGAGAGGTAATTCCACAAAAATTAGGGCGAATACATGGAGGTTTCGCTGGATCGAATGCCTCTCTTAAAGTCACTGTCTGATCACAGCCATAGTCTGAGGGTATCGTCTTCCTGTTCCCTCCCAACATCTGAGATGACCTAATTAATTTCTTTAGCTTCGGGTCACTTATAAGGTTGTCAGGTTGTTGGATGCATGACACAGACATCCGTCTCCGACCTCAGAGAAGTCTTTGGCTATCGTCTGTGTGGACACACGGACGTATTGGAGGACAGGGACGCTAATGTTGGAAGATATGCTTTCTGCTCAGACAACTTTGTGCAAGACCTTTAGACTGAAACATTGAATCGCCTCCTCGCGTTTGTGTGAGTGGTTTTGAGTTCTAGTGCTAGCATTGGATTTAAGGACCTTGGAGCCCTTTCTCCACCTTTCTAGAATTACCTCTCAGTATGCAACTTGAAAGAATCTATTTCAAACTCATTAATGTGCTATTTCTGTCAAAATAAGCAATACAAATTTGTAACCAATATTGCATATAAGAAAATGAATACAGAGAATGCAATGTCTTTTAATGCTGTTCCTTTACTAAGTATCTGTCTAACTCCATGGACGAGGAATGCGTCGCTCAGGATCAGATAAAGGAGAAGTAAAAGTTTACACCACAATAACATTTGAAATGCTACATTTAGTGTTTCTTTTATTTAAAAAAGGCCTAATTAGAACATTCTAGCTTCAATTTTTGAGTAAAATATTATCAAATACTGGAGAAATAAGTTCTACTAGTAAACTATATAGATAGGAATCTAGTGAAATTCATCTATCCACACTATTTATAAAAATGTTGTCATCATTAACAGTGGAGTAGGGAGATTACAGTCCTTCCCTCCACACAGAATTGATATATTTACAAATCTGTGATCAAATAATGGCATCAAGCATGTGCTCCCTGCTTGCTACTCCAAAATAATAAAGTATCTTAAATTATGCACAAAGAAAAGAGATGGGCTTTATTGTTCATTTATTAATATTGTGAGGAGGTGACACTTATTCATAATATTTACAATGTTTCTTTACACTTGGCTTTGGAAAAGGAACAGATTTCTCTTAATTTATTGTGTACTATTTGGTAACAAATTCATTCCTGCTTTAAAAGAAATCCCATTCTTTTAAAGAAAGTGTTTGAATATGTTCATCCTCTGTAAAGGTGTTGCCAAAGACAAGTTAAAGATTCTCCACACATTTGATGTCACATTTTATAACTATTTTATTTGAATCTTTCAAATGTCTTTTTGCAATATGAATAAAGTTCATTTATAGTGCAATATTTTTACAGCCTTTTGTATATAAATTAGCTATGTATCTCCTTGATTATATCTGATTTACTATTGGTTTAGCAGTACTAAGTTTTTCCAGTATTGGAATAACAGTTGAGGTAAAATGGATGCTTGACTCTTTTTCTAACTCAGTTTTGAGTGTTACAATATACTGTTCAATAATTTTAGCACCAGTAAAAGTTTAACATTATGTTAAACTTCACTGACCTCATTGGAATGTCCTGAGAATTCAAAGGCTGCATGTTGCTGTGCATTTTGTGTTTGGGGGGGCATCTTCCTTCATGTGAGGAAAGTCTTCCGAGAGTGCTGCTGATTTACATCAGTGCAAGGAAGGCGTGATGAAGGAAACACACGACTCTAGCTTTCCACACATGCTGTTGCTTTGGCTGCAAACCACATAATCCTAAAAGCTGAAGATTTGAAATTCCTGCTGCCGGAATATCTACAGTAATTTAGACCTGCCACTGTTTCTCAGACCGTTAACTGATTTCGGAGGACCTTCTGCACGGGAACTTTGACTAAGGGGTGCTGGCTGTTCCTCACGTGTACTGCATTGTTCTCTTCTCACCGCAGCCTGTCTCGATGGGTACTTCTAACTACTCTCTTTCTGAAGCTAAAAGCTTTGTGTCTTCGGAACCTTCACTAATCATGCTCATGGTAGGATTCCCAGCCAAGTGCATGCAGCTCCCAAACCCTGCATTTTTCTGTGGGTGTTGCTCTGTGGGCCCCTCCACAGACATAAATCAGACTGACGTGTTTCATCTAGTCAAATATGTTTGTTTCCAAAAATAATTGATAAACAGTGATCATTATCATTTACACTTCCCCTTTTAAGAATCAATTATATGGCTGATCAATTATCTGTTTGGAGAGTCTATAAGAGTAGAACATCTCTAAAACAAGTTATGGTAAATACTCTTATGTTATACATTTATTTTCCCTTTTTTTTTTACTTCCTTGGGAACCCAAATAAGATTCTCCAGAGCTAACAGAAGTACCACAAAGTATATTTTTATCTAGAATTAAAGTATGAAGTTCAAGTAAAGATGCTTTCCAGCACTTCCAATGCTGAGTTCAGCGACTGTGCTCAATAACTCTACATTCTCACACGACCCTGATTCTGGATGCTACGTCAACATTTGTTGAACTTAAAATGTTTTATCTCAGGCCAGGAACTGGACCTATCTCACAGATCATAGCAAAAACTATATCCCTGCTTTGGTTAACATCCAATTTAAGACATCTCTTGAAGTTCTGAGGCCATCATTTCTGTGACTTCTCTTTGAAGAGTGGCTTAAATGCAGGAAATGTAATTTTTCCACACATCCCTAGGAAGCGCCAAATTATAAAAGAGAAACAGAGCCAAAGTCTGCCCTACTTGTTCATAATGATGGCGGCATTTGTCTGCCTGAAAACCTTGTCCGCATCTCCCCTGTTCTTGTGGCTGCTTATCAACTCGCAGTCAACCATACTCGCTGAGCAATCTTGTGCTCCCCTAGACTAAATAAAGACGAGATGATAATATCCTCTTCTGTCTTCCTGCCTGCAATTAAGAGGGAAGAAATGGGCAGAGCTCTTGGCAGCAGCTCTCGGGGAGTTGTGGAAGAAAAATGTCTCAGAACCACTCCCTTGGATTTAATCCTAAGGGAGTTATCTCTAAGAAAGCCCTGTTGGCTTGTTATTTGAGAATCCACAGATTACCAACAATTTTCAAATAAGAACAACTTTAACCACCTCTCTGCAGGGGAATGTTATTCATGAAATCACCAGGCTCAGTGAAGCATACCACAAGTCCAAAACTAAACAATTCTCACAAGGCGTTACTAACGTGAACTGGATCTTTCATAGAGGTCACTCACTTTTCCACAGACCTGTGTGTTAATAAATATTACCCTTTATTATGTTCACTCTAAAAAGAAAGTTGGGCAAGTCAAGTTTCATGAGACACTCTCAGTAAATCATTAATAATGTTATCATATGACCCTGTGTGCAGATATCCAAGTATGGCTCACTGATATCTGGACTTGTCCCTGTGTGTGGAGAGCCAGACCAGTCTTTTTCTGTAGCGTTTATCTGCCTCATTCCCATGGCCTTTATCTTGTATTTTTCCATAGACTATTTTCCCAAAATGTCAAAATTGTTTGGAATTTTTTTCTTATCTACAAGTTAAGAATTTTATTATTGCTTGGCATCATGTAATTGTAAACTGAATGTTCTCAGATCTATGATCTGGGTCAGGATAAAGGTGCTCTCGTCAGTTATTTCTGGATCATTCTTTGTCAGTACTACTTCCGAACTCGTACTCAAGCTCTTCTACCTTCTCCTCCTTTCTCCCTCTGAACTTTTCTGCACATAGTTCTAGGCCCAACATTCAGGAGACCGAGGAGGGAGATTGAAAAGTTGAAGTCCAGACCTGGATAAAGAACAAAATGCAATCTAAGAAAAGAAGAAAACGAAGGAGAATGCGGATAATGGGAATAGGAGACGGGGGAATGGAGGAGGATGAAAATATGCTCCTAGGAGCCTATCACAATCTCAGCAATACCTGACACCACCTAGAAGATATGAGTGCATAATAATTAGGGAAGCTGAAAGTTTCCATTGCCTATAACCTGTTACTCACTCCAAACTGTCATCTTTGAGATTAAACCCAGAGGACCCAAGATGTTGCCAAACATTTCCCCGAAGTTGGGCTCTCTTCTGCGATTAGAAGCAGGTGACTGATCATCGTAACACTATGCCATCTGAATTCCATCTTCATAAAAACAAAACAAACAAAAATAAAAGCTACCTGGTGGCATTAATGGTCCCAAGATGCTCATCTGACAGTCTATAGAACCCGGTGGATGATGGCTGTATCTGATAATCAAGCCTGAAATATGAAGCCACAGACAACTGTGCACTCACCAAACCAAAGTAAGGTCTAGACGGTATCTCCTCGCTTGCTGATGAGAATGTCATGTGGAGAGGGCTCAAAAGCGTTGCTGAAGTCTGGGTAGATTACATCTATTACTTTGCCCTTATCTACATGGCCTGTCACTCTATCATAGAAGGAAATTAAATTGACCTGGCACAATTTGCTCTTCACAAAGCCATGTTGGTTGCTACCCACAAACTTTTGCTCTTCTAGATGATTGCCAATTGATTGTTTGATGATTGGGTCCAGTATCTACCTTGGTATCAAAGTGAAGCTGACTGCTCTGTAATTACCAGAATCTTCTCTACTTCTTCTTTCCTTTTTAGGGGTAGTCACTTTTCCTATAAATGGTAACTTTTATTCTCGCCTCTTTATGTTCTACAACATATTAGTTAGTAACTTTCTAGTTTTGAACCTCAATGTGATTAACATATACAATCTTAATTTCTACATTCTGATGCATCTTTACTTTTCACATGTCATCTTCTCTAATCCAATCTCATTTTCCATGTTTTCAAATGGGCACACCTATTTTTATCACATCATAAATCATTATCCAATAACTCGAGCCTTCAAACAAAATCTTGTCCTCCCAAGGACTTACTAAGCCAATTTACCATTCTTCAGGTAGCATTCATTCAGCTTTGGGGAGCCATCTAATTATAAAACTCACCAATTCTAACCTTCGCTGTTAATATCTATTTTTACCTAAATGTTTACTGCCTGTCATGTGATCTCTTCAATTATTAATGAAAATAAAATATGTATTTGGTTTTTCTCAGCAAATTTTGGTATACATTAGCCCAAATAGTATCTAATAAGAACAAGGAAAGAATGCATGGTGCTACTTTGAATTAAAATTTCACATTTTGTTATTTGCATTTATTTTATGTTTCTACATTCCAAATTTCTTAAAAGTAAAATTTAGTTTTCATAAAGCAAACTATAGGGAATTAAGGAGAAGATAACTAAATTAAATGTATCACAATATTGTTTATGTAGGATCATTTCGTATTGAATGAGAGCAATGGGAGGTATGTGTGGGAGGGGTTTGAAAGGAGGAACAGGAAGGAAGAATAATTACAATTATAATCTCAAAAAAATTAAAAATTAATGTTGGAAACTTCGTTGAAATAAATAACTATCCCCCACACATACACACAAAGAAGTATTTCTGATTAAGTTAATGAAGATGCTGGCCAAGAAATAGTAAGTAAAAAATTTAGAAAAGCAATATGGTGAGTTTTTTCCTAAAAGGGGCACACTGGAAGTTAGTTAAATTAACTTCAAAGTTCAGATTACTTTTTATCTCTATAAAAATGGAGTCTGAAATATTTTTGTTCTTATTGGTGAATAAACTAAGAATTTATATACAGTAAAAATGAGACGGGGGATTGCAGGACGTGCCAGAAAGAGAGGGGAAGAGAGGGAAACAGGGAGGGGGAGAGGAAAGGGAGGGGAAGAGAGGGCGAGACAGGAGAAGAGTGTTAAACTATAAGAAATAATAGATTTAAACCATGAGTAGTTAAAAGAACTGAAACACTAACTTTTTTTTTCCCATTACAATAAAACTCTAAAACCTCAAATTTCAAAAGCCTCTAAAAGCCAGAAAACAGATAGGGCTTAAGATAAATAGATGCTCACAACTTTAGGGTGTTAGTCAAAATAAATTTACATATAATTGCTAATATTTATATGGATACATTGCTTAATAATATAGAACTAAATATATCAATCTTTTTACAGCCTATATACTTTACAATTCATTTTCTGTTTTATTCTTGCGACTATAAAATAATACAACTGCGTCATTGTTCCCTTCTCTTGCTCTCGACAGACCGTCCATATACCTGCCCTTGCTTGTTTTCAAATTCATAACCTTTTCTTCATTAATTGCTGCTAAATTCATGTATGCATATCTATATACATTTTTATACAGTATTACCTTGGTTATGAAACTTGGCAAAACATGTTTGCTTTCAAAGATATGTAAATCATGATATTGTTGAAATATTATTGTCTAATCATTAATATTTAAAGGAAAGTAAATTCACCTTGTTTGAACCCCACAACTATAGCATTTCCCTTACCACGATGTGTTTTGTAGAAATTGAGTAAACAGAAAGACCAGGGCAGTGTTTGGACAATCTCAACGACAGGAAATGTCACAGCTTCTTTCAAGTCCAGATGCGGTCTCTTGTCAGTAGGTCACTTTCTCTTACATTTCTGGTCATTATTTTCTTGAAAGGCTCTAGAAGTAAACACGCTTACACTTTGATGAAGGCTTCACTCCCTGTTATCTTTCTGTTTTGTCACCCTTTATACTAAATAAAAGGGCTAGAAGACTAAATACATATCTATCTACAGAACTCTTCTGCTGAGACTCCCTAAGTTATCATTGAAATGAACATTTTAAATAAAATAGAAAAAAACATGCTCCTTATTGATTAAAAAGATATCTGTAAGGTTTTGTGAACAAGAAATAACTTACAAAAAACCCCAAGTTCTTGTGTTTATGGAATATTTAGAGTTTATAATACTCTTCTTAATACCAATAAATTAAGCATATGTACTTTATATATATGTAATCATATACAATAACTGCTTGAAACCTAAATTTAGTATATTAATTAGCAATATATTTAGAAAATTTTAGTTGTTTACTTTTAGTAACTGTCAAAAAATTTCACTGTTGAGTAATGCTATTATTCCTGGGAAAAATTTATATGATATACAATGCAGACCTCAGCCAGCAATGACACCTCATTTGGCTGTATTTTATTTAGAATAATTTCTTAAGTGTTTGGCTTATACTGACATTCAGCCAATATATGTTTATTCTCACATTTGAGCAGGATCTGTCCTTATCTTATGTTTAGTAAAAGTATTCTATCAATAATTTCTAAAGTCATATACTTCTTTTGCTCATGTCTAGCATGCTATTTAACAACCTAGATAATACATACTTATAAGATTCAGGAAGGGTGGTATAAGGAGAAGTCATTAAATTATCACAATTATGAACACACCATATAACAAATGTTGTGACTCTAGAGACAATGTACAGAGGAAATTCATAAAAAATTGGAATGTGAGGGTTTTAGACAAATCATTGTATGCATTCTTTTCTGTAATAACGGAAAGAACATTTAGTTCACCAAAATACACAATAAATATACCCAACACGATTTAGTGTCTTGGAATTACAAATGGTTCCATTTTCTACCCAATTTGCAAAATCTTGCACATCAACTTGCTTTCTGGTCAGTCTGCCGCCTTGATGCCAATCCTGTTGGCACAGACTTCACTTTTCTAACTTCTGCTCCAACCTCCTCTGTCTACAGCCACCTACGAAATACTGTTCTTAAAGCAGCTCACTACCGCCATTTGTAAAAGGTCTGTGTCCCTTTGGAACCAAACCGCTTAGTTGTTTTAGAACAGGAAAGCTCGAAACAAATGATGGTTTCAGAATAATGTTCAAGCTTGAGGCCTAACTTTAGGACATGAAAAAGAACAGAGGAAAAGTGAGAGAAGTGGGGAGTCCTGGTATCTGATGACGGAGCCAGCCCTCCCCCCGGGGGAACATTAGCCTCCTACCCTTCTCTGCTCCAATCTGTTGTACCCACTGCCTGTAATCCCACCAAGAATGAGTTCAATTTACAGACCACTTCTTGTAAACATAAGTTGTCTTGGGAAGACAGAGTAACAGGCATTCACTTTTACCTTTCTCCTTCTGGGGTCTAGCAGAGATTCCTTCTGCTCCCATCACCTCATCGAAAATGTGTTCCAGAAGACAATAGGTGCCTTCTATGCCACAGGCTGTTGTCAAGAGAGAGGATCAAACCCCAGTGGGATGGAGAGAGGAAAATTAAGTACTGTCCTAACGCACAATGCATGTTTAAATCGTCCCTGGATTAACCATATATTAAGACACGGGAAGATCTCTCTTCCTACTGTTCCGTGTTCCACACTTCTCATCTTTGTCCACAGCTCAGTGAGTACTTAGAACGATCCAGAAATTAGGCTGTATTCCTATCCCCACACATCAGCAACCCTTCCTATAACTTAGATATTCCTGGACTGGCCTCAGAGACTTCTCGTTCAGGCAGGTTAAGTTCAAGTTTGTGTACTTGGCCTCTCAGATACTGATCCATTCCTCTCCATTGCAATCCATTCCACTCGGTGGCTGCTTTTCAAACACCGGGCTTTTCACAGCATACTAGTTCTGTTATACCCTCTTCTGTCACAATCTCACTTCTGCTAGCTCTTGGTACTCCTTCAGGGCTTTAACTGTGGGAAGAGAAGATGCCTGGGACTTAAAGGGGAAAGATATCTGAAGTCCAAGGAGAAGAGGAAACAGCTATGTAAACCAACTGCCCAGTCATAACATTGCTGAATGGGAAAGGGCAATGTCCTGGAACAAGGTGTTTGTAAGTCATCCTCTGGAAACACTTCTGCCTTTCTTAGAGAAAAAACAAAAAAAAGAAAAAAACAAAAAAACCCAAAAAACCATGGTGGCACACTGTCCCCAGAGTTGATTGTCAAAGCATGTGTCTGTAGATTAGTCATAAAAAAGAATGAAGTAGAAATTAAACAATTTTGTAAGTATAATAAGTATAATAAAAATATAATTTTCTATCATTGTAGATCATGCTTACCCGTGAGACTACATGCATTATTTGATGTACCATTTACTCCCATTTTTCATTTATTCTGTTTAGCCACGAATCTTCCTTTGTTTACTACTGTCAACACATGCTAGCATATGCTATGTGACATAGGATTAGGAATGATATTAGGATACTTTGAAAACTTTCCAACTAAAATGGGAAGCATTTCACACAATGGTGGCCTACAGTTAACCTGCTAGTTAGGAAGTGAATTCCAACATTACTAGTAATAAGTTGTATGGATCATGAACACCACCGGGCACAGTACATAGAGGAAAGCACATTGTCATCTCTAAATGTGCCACCCAAGCCGAGGAAAGGCTTCAGAGCTAGCATCGCTTGCTCAAGGAGAAATGACACCTAACAACAATGCAGTCTGTGGAGTTCTGGAAATAGAAGAAGGAGCACGTGTGTGGGGAGACTGAAATGCCACAGTCCCCTACCATTATGCCATTGTCTTGGAAATTCCAGTATGGTTCTGTAAGATGCAGCTTTCTGAAAAAGCTGAGCACAGTCACAGGAACTCTGAGCTAGTTTCGGTGCTGTTCTGTAAACACGAAGGTTGTATTTATGAAAACAAAATCCTAAGCAGGTACAGTGGTGTGATCAAAGCAGCTGGGCTGTGAAACAGGATTTCAATGGCCGCAGTTTTTCAGGAGGAAAAGCAACCTGAAGCTGGATGTCTTCGTACGGGAGGCAGTGAGGATTCGTCCTCAGCAACGAAACTGTGAACAGCTTAACTGAAAACCCTCATAAGGTACACTGGCCACCTAATTTGCCCCCAGTGCTGTATATGAGGCAAATGGGAAACACCATGTATTTAAATAGAAGGGAAGAAATACTTGCATATGGATAGTTATAAGTCAGAAATAAACAAGAACCAGAGTCCACAAATTTTCTTAAATTAAGAAACATGTCAAATAAATTGGTGGAAGACTTACAAGAAGCAGCAATTTCCACTTCCCAATGTGGGCATCCTTCCCTTTTCTAACAAATAAACACCTTTTGATACACAGACCAGTAAAATCTAAACTCCTCCCTTGAGATCCAGAAGTGATGAAGGAGAGGAGCGTGTGGATGGCTGAAGCAAAGGGGATGGAAAACCCTGCCGTAAACACAGGATTGGAGACAGCTCACAAAGGCCGTTCAGGGGTCAGCCCTGTGCCCAGGGCTTTCACACACAGCCATAAACTGTACATCTCATTTAATTATAGAAACTGATTTTAGTAAAATGATATTTTACAGTAAAGAAATATTACTTAGAATCTAGATCTGTGTGGTTGGAAACAAACCTTTGGATTTTATCAATAAAAATTTTATTGGCTTCTCATAAAATGAAGACATTCATATGTTCTTCTTTCATGGCCCACAATATATATTTACTACAATAAAAATATTTACTGCGTGAATATGAACAGAAAATTCTGTAAAGACTCTTCTCCAAAACCAACGATGCTCAAATTTGAGTGTGTATCAGGATTCCCTGGGAGGTGTATTAATATACAAATTGGTTCATTTTACCAAAGACATTTCAATTCAATAGGTCTGGGGAGATTCATGAGAATTTTCTCTCAAAAGTACCAGGTGACAATACTGGTGTTGCTTGGAGACAAAATTTTAGAACCATTGTCCTTAATACCTTCTAAGGACAGCAACAAAGGATGACAGCACAGAATGAGAGGACGTATAGGGAGAGGGTACAGGGAAAGGGCTGGAAGGCTATGGTGTGTCTCTGCGTGGTAAATTGAAAGAGATGATTGAGGACAACATAAATGTAGGAGAAAGACGGGGCAGACACAGAGCGAGAGGAGAACATCAACTTTTACAAAGAGGAAATAGAGGATGAAGGAAAAGAGACATTCAGATGCTAATGATGACTTTTGGTTCTTAGCTCAGGGAACAGAGAGCTGGCAGTGGCATCTGTTGAAGGGGCTAAGGGGAATGACTAATTTGGAGGAAACGTGAAAAATTAGGTTTCTGATACATTGAGTTAAGAATGATTAGGATTTTGATTTAGCAATATTTTTAAATGGGATCTGACAGCACCCCCCCCCCCCCCCCCGATAAGGATAAGAGAAACAGAAAGCAGGGGCAGAGGAAGTTGAAGCCAAGGCTGAGCGGACAGGCTTGGGGAAGGCACTCCAGTGTTAGGATGGCTTCAAGAAACGGAACAAGGAAACACAAGCAGAACAAGATAAAACAGCCCACGTGCCAGATCAGCTCATGAATGAGTGGCTCTAGGGTTTATCAGGCAAACTAATTTGTGAAATTAAGAAGTTAACTTCACAGGGATGGACAGGTGAAATCTAGAGACAAATAAGGCGGTAGTTTGTAGATGAGCCATTTCAGATAAAAGAGAGACAAAAAGCTCTAGTCACCGGCAACACGAGATAGAAATTAGAGTTCAGATGATCTGTCCATTAATGGATACAGATGTGGGGGATGTAGTGCAAAAAATATTTATTATAAAAGGCGACAGATTTTTTTCTTTTTGAGACATGCCAAGTGGAAATAAGGCCAAAGGGGGAATTTGGTGAAAATCATCCACACCCCCTATGTACCAATTGCAACCTCGGAAGGCTCAACAAATAATTAAATAAGTAAATAAATAAATAAATAAATAAGAAGATGGAGGTCAAAAAAGCCAAGTCAGTCCAAAATAAACACACGTGCGCACACACACACACACACACACACACACACACACACTTTAAAAGTCTGGGAAACAAATCTGCTGTGCATCCCCATCTACTGCAATGGTAGGTGCTCATTACTATGTAACTAGTACCTTTTCCTTTGCCTTATAATATAGGTAGTATTTAATAGTATGGCACGTGTAAATATCTCAATACTTATTTATACTAACCTCATAGCAGAAGCTACCAATCTAATTAAAATCCTTACTAATTATCCAATCATATCAATTGTTATGATTGGATATCATATGAATCATTTTAATGAAGGTTTATCATTTACCAGAAATTTTACATGTACTATTTACTGTATTTATTGCACTGTCAGCTCTAGTCAATAGAGTATAATTGAGTATAATTGCTGCCTTGATCTAAACCAAGCTACAAATAAATAATATCTCTTAATATCCTTTTTTTATTTTTTCAAGACAGGGTTTCTCTGTAGCTTTGTAGCCTGTCCTGGAACTCATTCTGTAGAGCAGGTTGGCCTTGAACTCACAGAGATCCGCCCGTCTCTGCCTCCCAGTGCTGGGATTAAAAGCATGCGCCACTATTGCCCAGCTGAGATATTTCTTATTTTTTATGTACTTGCCAGTTTGTTGGACTATGTATGTAGGAATATCTCCCCTACAGATATTATTTTTCCACAGCATAATATATAATGTCTTGCTTAAGTAAACAATGGAAAGGCAGAGGAATTTTCCACAAAATAATTTTTCTTAGGTTTGCATACTTCAGAAAAATCAGTAGTATTGTTCCGAATAGCAGACACAATGGGCAGTGGTAGCAATGTTTGCATTTAATAGAGCTCAAGTACAATGCCCGGTCAAAATTATTAAAGGTTGAAGGAAGACACATATGGCCTACATGAAGACAATCTGCATGTGGAGATTCTGTATTTTTAAGAGCCTAACACAAGAAGCATTGTGGAAACTAAAGTTTTAAGATTAATTATAATTATTACTGTCCAACATGGAGCTTCCAGGGACAGAGCAAAACAGCAAACATTTGATTTTCTTTGTTTCAGCTGCATTTGTTAAATTGATTTAAACCTTTAATAGTGATTATTGCTAGCGTTTGTAGGCTTGGAAAGAATGGAGCTAACATAATTTTCTATAAAGGAGGTTCGTGAGAAAGTCTAACAAGAGTTGAAGGACATTTGCAGCTCGGCTTGGCACACAGGAAGTGCGATGGCCTGTGTTCTGTTTCTAACGAATGCCTTATTTTAATTAAAATTCAGAGATTTAAATTCCACCCGCTTAAATACTGTGAATGCATAGTCTTTTCACGGAAAAGGACAGAGTATTGCACCCCAAACTCAACTACTAAATCTTTACTAGAAAGTACTTCTTTTTTTCCTTGCAAAACAGAGAGAAGGAGACAAATTTGCTATTCAGTCTTGTCTTTATGGCACTGAGAGTTAAGGGGACAAAATGAAAATCTTCAAAAAATGATTCGTTTGTAAATAACCCAACTCTACATTTGAAAGGTACAGCCCTTCTATCTTTCCTCACCATTAATTACAAGCGAATTCATCTTTCTTTTGTGAAGTCTGAAGTTTGTTGTTATTATTGTTAGATGAGTTACGTTCGAACTCCAACAACAACAAGAAAAAAGAGAAAGCCAACATTGAAATTCATCTCACAGAGCAGAATTTACTTAACGGCCAGCCTGTGCACTGTGATAAACGGGAAGATGATCCGGCAACATGTCTTTATCCATGGTTTGCTTTAATTAACGCTGGCTTGTTTGTTGAAAAGATGATTAATATGCCAATGGAAACTGCATAATTGAATACCACAACACTGGCACAATCAGAAAGACACATGCAGTTTTTTGATTAACATTTATTATTATTATTATTGTGTTTTTCAATGTACTCTGTTCACTATGAAATGATGCCGTCTTTGACCAAGAGGTGAAAGGAAACAGGGCTGAGGGCAGGGCACTCCACAAGCACGAGGAAAATACAAGGTGGCTTAATCAGAGCAGAGCAGTCGTTCAGTTCTAATGGTCTTCGGAATTTCAAAAGGCAGCAAACTCCAAATAAAGGCAAGGGCCAGCCAGGCACAGAAGAGGACTATTCTGGTTGATGGCAGAGAAACGAAAAAGACAAACATCTCTAACATCCCGAGTGATTTTTATGAGTCCAAGAATGACTTAGGGTTTATAGATCTTTGACATGAATGACTTTTTAAATATCTCACTTTATTCTAATATTGAAAATTTGCATCTATTTCTTAGAATATAATCCTTTGACACTGCATATTGTGGATAGTTACGTACCAGAAAATGCTCTCAGCAAGTAATCTTCAGAAATATAAGTGCCATGCATGAATTATTTTACACTAAATTTTTATTTTGTTTTCATTTCATTTACTTAAGTACTTTTCTCTGACCTGTGCCGACAGGCCTGAATCTAATATCCAATATTTAGAGTTAAAATGTAAGTGGACAGAAGTTGGGAGGACCTGGGAGGAGTGGAGGAGGAGAGACACTGTAATCAGGAAACACACATCATATGAGATAAATGCATATTATATGAGAAAAGAATCTATTTTAAATAACAGGGAAAGTAAAAACAAAGTAAGATGCAAGTGAGAATCGTAATTACCTTCAAATTGCTCACTTTAGCAATATACTTTCAATATTATGTTTTAAAATAAATTTGGATTTTAATTTCAGAATTAGCTCATTACTGCTTGTTTAAATTGAAAACTGATAATCAAGTACATGTATGTCTAAAACACATGCACCCAGATTACTTGCACATGTGAAGGCTGAGATGAGAGTTTGGGCCTCTTGACTGTTTACCACAATAGCCCCACGGCCCACCACTGCTGGGTCTGGAGAGTATTTAGTCTTCCTGAACCACCACTACCGACGTTGAAATAACTCCATGCAGAACGTTTCTGTGAGGCTAGTTTTTCTAGGCGGTTAAGCTTTACAGAAAGCCTGCATAGGATTGATAACATTATTTTAGTAAAAGTAAAAACAAACTCAAACTAAGAACTGAAGAGACATGCTGGGCGGTACTGACACATGCCTTTAATCCCAATCCTTGGGAGACAGTGCCAGGTGAATCTCAGTGAGTTCGAGGCCAGCCTGGTCTACAAAACAATTTTTCAATAATATTTTTAATTTGCGAGCTGGTCATATGATTTAATATTATCATTGATGCCGCATTTTTGAAATTTTCTTGCAAGATATTATGATCATATTTGCACCCAAAAGCTCCCCCTAACTCCTCCCAGATTCAATACCACTCAAATTAAAAAAAAAATACTCTCCATATAGCCCCATGAGTGGGTACATTGCATTAGAACCAAATGCTTCTTTTTAGATAGCTTATGATTATTGCAGAGAGTTTTGAAGTTAATGATAAAGTGATATTAAAACAATTAAAAGGCAGAGCAGTTTCGCAATGGAAAATGAAGCTGAAGAAAACTCACCATGAACCAGAAAAGGCCATATTTCCTTAAAAATAAAGTATCCGACCTAGGAAGACACTTTCGGGACCATGACTCTCAACATGTCATACATGGTCTCTGCTCCTCCAATTCTGTGTCTGAGGTGAGTGTCCTAACCTCCCTAATCCTGTCTTTTGTCTTCTGAAAAATTCCAAGAATGGAGATCTAACTTTACCAAGAAAATTTCACTCCCATAATTTTGTCCCAGACTTTTTTTTTTTTTAATCAGTGTCCCCAGTTTTCAGTAAGCAACTGCTTGAAATAAACACAATATTTTCCAGCATCCTGTGCAGGTAATAGTGGTCATGCAAGAGGCCTTTAAAAGGAAAAGGAAAGTTATTCTTTAGTCTTGCTTCCTTTGTTGGGATTAGTAGTGTCTTGGGTGTGAGCTGCTATTGCAGCTCTTGAGCAGGAAATGCATGGTTGAGGGTGTTGCAATGGTATCAAACAGAGAACCTACCATGCGTAGTTCACGCAATGCTCCATATATACCCCAAAGAGCAAGTTTCTTTCGTATATGAGCTCTTGTTGTTTGAGATTTTATTCTCTTGCAGCTGAAACAAATAGTAAATATTAAGATAATCCGAAAGTGAATGGCAAGTGTTTGTGGATCGCCAATGACATCCGTCAGTTGTAAGAGATCATAACCCAGGGAAATCCTGGAGTACTCAAGAAGAGGTAGAACAAAGAATATATCGTTACTATACATTTTAAATATTCTTCAATATTTATATATGTGTGTGCTTTTACATACTTTATTATACATTAAGCCAATAGTTTAATTAGACTGATGCAACAAAAGACACAAAGATAATAGCACAGAGCCAGTTACTGACAACCCTAGACATGTGTCATTGACTATTATCTTAAAGGCAATGCTAATAATATATTGATTTATTTCATCTACTTGACTGTGGGTGTATGGGTAAGCGTGTGTGCGTGTGTGTGTGTGTGTGTGTGTATTTCTACTATATGACAAACACTGTTTTAGCTCAGGATTCAGTACAATCTGACCCGCCACCTGTACTCTTCCCTAAGCTTCCATTGGATCATATCCACGCTCATTCCCTTACAAATGTTCTGTTGTTGCTTTAGCCCAATGCTGGAGTTCCAATTCTCAATGAATTCCTCAGAAGCCATCTACTTCACTATTCACTGTTTCAGAAAACCATGAAGCTTGCATTATGTGATTTAAATGTATAGTATAACATTGTATTTTTTTTTAAAGACCCACATGGAAGATGAGTTCATCAGCTATGGAAACACACATACAGGAGGAGAAAGTAAGTGATAAGCCATCACTAGTACTTCATCAGGCACACAGGTATGTCCTAATTGTGAAGACTGACATATCCCCCAAGCTCATACAATTAATTGTAATATAATGCAATTACACCCCTACATTTGATCACAGCTTTGCTAAACCTGCCTCCGATAATCCAGTTTTTCTATGCCTTAATCAAAAAAAGAAAAAAAAATTACATGATACACAGGCAAACAGGAAGCACCACTGGTCTGTCTACCAAACACATTAATCTGAAATGAAGGAACTGTTGTCAGGTATAAACACCAATCTCTCGTGAGCTGTGTGGAAGATGCTTGTACCTTTGCGAGTGAAGACTTTCCATAGCGCTATTATCTAATTAATCAGTTAAACATCTTCCTATGTTGAAGAAATATCAAAGATACATTTGTGTACTGTGTTTCCTGTACAAAATCACTCCAACTCTCCAGAGTTCTAAGAAGAGAGGGAAGGTCTAGATTTGTTAAGCCAGACAGAAGCACATACATACGGAGGGGGAGGTCACAACTTCTCTGAGATGGTTTTACAAGCTGACTTGAGAGATCAGTCATTAGTAACACATATATCCAAAAAAATAATCCTTATCACTTTCCATGTCATGAAACTAAACTCTTAGGCAGAGAGATCAGGAGTTCCCTGAAGAGTAGAGCCTATTTTACAACATTTGAGTGACTTCTCTGGAGATTACTGCCTCCTTAATTCTAGACCTTGGATTATGAGTGAGAAAGAAGAAAAATTGACAAAAAGAAATATCCATTACTGATTTATTTTTCTCATCCCTGGCCCTCAGACTGTAGACTGCATGTTACTGAACTCTCCCTAGTATCTGAAGCAGGCTGTGCTTGGCCAAATACCCAGTCGGCATAAGTCACTAATGCCTCAATTTATTTCTACAAAAAGCAGCTTATAGCCCTCCTTACCTGGCTTCCTATTGCTGTTGTGATGGTCCCTTGCCAGTCACTTGATGAGATCCCCTTACCCTGATCCTCCCGTTAATTCTGGACTTTTAGCAGGTACTGCTCTCTCCAGAGTCCACATTTTCCTACGTTACTTAGTAGCCTATCTATGGTCATTGTCCTCAAATTCCCAACATTGACAGAATACCTCTACAGTTCCCCTTTCTCTCTCTGTCTCTGCATTCTTGTTTCAGTTTCTACTACGTAGTGTCCAGGCTTGTGCTCCCTCATCACAAAAGCAATTGTAATGGCAATCTTCCCCAAAAATCCAGTTGACTGTAAGAACCGTTAATCTACATTTTTGTGTATATATGTATGTGTCCATGAGTGAAGTTACATACACCACATGTGTGCAAGTGTCCACAAAGACCCAAGGGCATTGGATTCCCTGGCACTGGAGTTGTGTCCAGTTGTGGGTTGATTGACAGGCTAGAAACTGAACTGGGTCATCTACAAGAAGAGTGTATGTTCTTAAATGGGGAGCCATCTCTCCAGTCCCTCAATTAACTTTCAAATTTTCATTCTAAATAAAGACTAGGTGTAGCACCATAAGTGTTGGCTATGATGCTCTGTTTTGCATTATTCTGAGTCTTTGTAGCTCCATGTTGTCAACAACTAAAACTTAGATCATTCCATGAAGCCAGCCTATATTCATCTGAGTTTAATGGTAGTATTTATGCAATCCTATTTCTGAAAACTCTAATCTCTTTTGATAAATAGGAATCCAAACTGGTTCAATGTATCGGTATTCTTAGGCAGATGCAGATGGAAATATAAAATGCACTTTAAAACTCAAACTGCCCATCATTCCAGAGACAAAATATCCTTAAAATAAGCTCACAATTGGTTGAAAAATTGTGAATACATTTGAATAAAAATCTATGAAAATAATTAAACCAATTACTGGAATGAGGTTAAAAGAATTAGCAAAAATAAAGGATCTATTTCTTAAACTCTATGAGAAAAGTTCAAGTCTTCAGCATGAGTTCCAAGAGATGAAGAGAGAGAAGCGGAAGAATTGCATCATTTACAAAGACGATGGCTAAATTTATTTTCTGAAACTGATGCATGAGATGAATCTGCACACTTGCGAAAAATTGTAGAAAAAAAATGATAAAGCCACATCTGGTCAGGTCATGTGTAGCTATAGAGCATCGAAGATAGAATTGGACATCTAAAAGTCACCAAAGAGAAAATAAATAACTGGTTGACAAACACTTATCTGCCTATCTTTACACAACAAGAAGCCAGAAGAATAATGGAAAGGAGCCTCCAAAGACACGTGACGAATTCACTGAAATCAGACACTTGAATGTGGTCAGTTTATTATTCCACAGGAAGAACCAAATAAAATGCATTTTAGGCTTAATAGAGCTGAAGTTCTCCAACTAAAAAAAGCATTCCAGAAAAGACTGATAATTTCTTTCAAAAATAGAAATTGAAAGTGAAATGTAAGAAGAAAAAGTGTACCTATGAGTGCATGGGGATATCCATAAAGCATATGATTGCATTGAAATACATATTTTCATATTTCTAAATCATACTTTTCTATAAAACTTGAAAACAAAATGATATAAAGTATCTCTAATAATGTAAAATTCCCAAGGTGCCCTGAAGAATTGTATCATTTTAAAGTCTTTGGAGATTTTGAAAGAAGACTTCAGATCTCTATCAATGATTGCTGAAGTAATAATTTTCTACAACAGAACAGTGGCTTGTTTGTATGCAACAGCATAACCCCGGAGCACAGAAAGTAAAATTTCAGTGGCTAATAAAAGTTTGTCAAATCCATGTTTACAATGAATGATTCAGACACACCTTTAACTGGCCTTGGTAAACCAAACAGGAAAACAGTAGATGATGTGAAGACCAGACTATAATGCTGCATCCAGGAGAGTCTACACTAAACAATTAGAAAATACAGAAAATCCCAGGGTTCATGTACAATGTTGATAACTGCCTCTCAACTCAGTGCCAGCCCATGGGCCCTGAAGCCAAGCCTTTCCCATGATCTCTGATGGTAAGTAGATTTGTTCTTGATGATGTGCTGTTTAAACCTGTTTATGGTCCGGGTGACGTTCTAGTCAGGCCTTCCTATGCGTAAAGTCTGTTGTGTGTTTCTTTGGGGCACCAAGTAGATGCTCACTTACACACTTAGAGTAATTCAATATAAGCACAATGGTCTTTTTCAGTGGATGACGCAGAATTGCACTTCTGCCTACTTCAGATGTTCAAAGCCCAAACCCCCACGGGGACAGTATTGGCCTGTAGTCCTCTATGACCATAATTAAAGTTAAATGAGTTAAGCGACTTAGCATAAGTCCTAAGCAAAATGGATTAGAGTAATATAGCGTAAGAGACATAGCAGCAGAGTTAGGAGCTGGTCCTCTGTCACCAGGGAAAGAGCCCTCGTCAGACCTCCCTAGAATTGATCTGAAGCTTTCATTCTTGGTGACTATGAGAAAATGCCTTTCTGTTGTGTGAGCCTCTCAGCCTAAGGCACTGCATCACAGCAATTCAGGCCCTGATAGAGTAGTGTGCAAATAATGGAAAGTAAGCAACATTGTGCACACACTGTATCTAGTACTAAATTTAGACACCCAAAGCATGATGTCTTAGGCACAGGAAACCACTCTTGTTTTGCTACTAGTTACTTTGAGAGTTAGATTATTTTGAATGTAATCCCTTAGTGGCATTATTAATTTAAAATCCTCCACTGCCTGCATCATTACTTATGGAACTACTTCTTTTTCTGACTGGAACCTTTACAGTCTTTCAAAAAATATTACTCACCTTGAATGAGTCTCATTGGATGATCACCCAAAATTCTAATTGTTTAAAAAAGAAGATTAAGATTTATTGGATACTAAAGGTTTAATTCAAATGATTCTGTAGCTTACAGCCTTTGATGTCTCTCTCTCTCTCTCTCTCTCTCTCTCTCTCTCTCTCTCTCTCACACACACACACACACACACACACATACACACACACATACACACACAGAATCTAGAGCAATGCTGGGGCCAGTAGGAGAGAGTATATAGACAGTTCTACCGTAGAAATAAAGTTGCACAATATAACTACCCAGTAAGTGAAAGATGGTACCAGGTACAGGGAAGAGAAATGATGACATAGTTCTGAAATGAAGAAAAAGCAGCGAGCTGGAGTAGGTATCAGGGTTGTCTGGGTAAATGTTACATGTTTCTATCTGACAGTACCTAGTTCAGACAACCAGCTATGTTTCCTAGTTGCTTCCCACAAACCAAGACACAGAACATAGATCTTACCTTAGCCCATAAGGTCAGAGCAGCCATTATCCCTTCCAGCAAACCTCTGACAAAAAAAGCAATGCACTACCACAATCAGCCATTCTCCAAAGATTACCAGGGCAGTAACCGCACTCACAGCTCACAGGGACCTGCTCCACTGCATGTTGCTCAGTGCACAGTTCACAAGACTCACCAGCACACAGGGGCTGTATTGCTACAAAGTAATAAAAGCAAACTTGCAACTGGAGGAGACTAACGTAAGCCAGGGAACTGTGTTACATAAGTGAAAACTGGAATACATTTTGTACAGCTCCCCTGTTAAGTTCTAGCACTGGCACTTCCAAATGGAGAAGAAGCCAAAAGACCTCCAGTCAGGCAGTTATGATAGTTGTTAACATGTTTCTAAACATGCCTCCAGCTAAGAAGAAAATAATGGTTTATATGTGCTCAAAGAAATTAGCTTCTGATAGTTTTCAATTTGAAATCTAAAAACCTTTTTCATTCTGTGTTTTCAGTAACAATGGGATACACTGGGGGTTCTTCTCCTTTAGGAGGGCCTAGTATTAATCCTCATGGTTCCACAATTCTTGCATTAAATATTTCACTAGTTGTGCATGATTTAACTGTGTTGCCTGCATTCAAAATGAATTATGAGAACACTAACACAGGATATACATGGCTTAAAGAAATAAGACATGCCTGACTATGACCTTCAGTTCAGATGATGAAAAACTAAGATCCAGAAGGGCTGAGTTCCACTGTTTCCTAAAAATGTACTCAGCTTCAAGGACTGCAGTCAAAGTGTAAACAAATAAGAGGTTTAAGAAGCTGGGCAATTGGAAAATATCAAATAGTAATTTTAAATAAAATATTTCATAATTAAATAAAATAGAACAACTGCTGTGTCCTTCTTAGTGTCTTACAAGTTTGTATAATTCTACACATTACATCAAAATCTGAATTTTCATAAATTTTTTCATGTTTTTTTTCATGTGCTTGAGCTTTGCATACATTTATGTCTATGTATCATGTTCATGAATATCATGGAGACCATACAAGGAAACTTTGACTTCCTGAAACTGGAGTTATATAGACATGGTTATTAGCTGTCATGTGGGTGATAGGAATGAAGCCTGGGCCCCCTAGAAGAACAGTCTGTGATATCAGCTGGTGTTTGTGGTGCACACCTTTAATCCCAGCACTCCAGAGGCAGAGGCAGGCGGTTGGATCTCTGTGAGTCAAGGCAAACTTGATCTACAGAGTGAGTTCCAGGACAGGCTCCAAAGCTACAGAGAAATCTTGTCTCAAAACAAAACAGAACAAAACAAAGAAACAAACAAATACATATCTATGTCAAATGCCATCCATGTGTCTGTTAGGCCAGCATACACAAAAATCTTCCTGAGCATTTAGAGATCGGCAGAACTGTCCATGCTGTCCCTGACTTTCTGACCTCCAACATTGTATATAAAGTTGCACACACATTAACGGCAGCTCCTTCTCAGCCCGCTCTTATCATCTGTCATTTCAAGGCTCATTGTTGAAAACTTCCTTAACAAACTATTTCCAAATTTAAACGTGAAAATTAAAGTTCACCTGTAAGAAAATAAAGGGGGTCTGTGGATCAAGAAGGAAATGGGCGAAATTTCTCTTAAAAGACAACAATAGGTGTATTTCATTGTCTTTTCCTGCTTACTTGAAAATCTAGCCTCTAATGACATATAAACATAATGTTAAATTTTTTTTTCAGATCCACTTGACCAGTTCTTAACTATGCGTATCCGAAACTATCTTATACTCATCCATTTTTCTCCTCCACTAGCAGCTCTTTGGATCTTGCCAATTTTCTTTGGCTGAAGCATCATAATTGACACTTGACCCTTCCTCAGAAAAACCATAAGCCATAAGCAAGAAACAACAAAGACACACATTCCCTGCTAACAACCCATGCTCTCTGTTAGCAGTGCACATTCCAGAAGCTGGGAACTGGTACTTATTTATGTGTACAGGGGACAAGGAGGAAACACCAAAGTCTCTCTTAATTTCTAGGTCAAACATCACACTACCTATCGGTACAGGGTCAAGACAATGAGAAGCAGAGAGCTACTTTACAAGAGGTTAGTGGTTCTCCTTGGGAAGTTTGACTCACGGCTAGAAAATTAGAGTAGGAAGAATTAAAATGATTATGCTCTAAAAATGACTTAGTAGAAGTGACAGGGTTGTTTTTAACCTAAATATTTTTTAAGCACCAAATTTGTCACTCTCCTAAGTTATATGGTCCAAACTGTAAAATCTCTTTATTACAGCCATAAAAGAAATGAAGCACTTTTAGCCAATGCTTTTCAGTAAATCAGGAACTTTGTGTTAAATCCACATTTTATTTGCTTATACGGACGCTCTTTATTTTGAGTGATTTGGTATAAATTGCTGAATCCCAGAAAGAGGTGTTCTCCAGGCGTCCTTACAGGCCTTCAGGAAGTGATTGTTTTGGGGACAACAGACCTGGGAAATCATAGCAGGAAGGAGAGAAGTAGTGGCAGCTCAAACCCTCTGTTATGCTTCGGTTGAGAGACGCTGTATTCATCCAGGGTGGATGTTTCTAATGCCACTCTCTCACAATCACATCTACTCTCAATAATCATAGATGCTGTTAATTGCCTTAATTTTAAAAATTCACCTATTAGGTTTGCAAATTATTATGTAATTGCATATTAGCTAATGGCTGATGGTTAATGATCAGCTATAAAATTAGATTATTAAAAGATAAATGATGTTAAGTTTTCCATAGACTTCACATGACTTTTTTAACTGTGGAAGGAGTTATGGTTTTTATAGCAGTTGCTTCTTGATCATTTTTTTTTCATGTTATCAATGAAAATATAAGAAAGGAACCCCAAGGAGGAAAAGAACGTCCCAAATCTTCCCTAATTCTGCTTCTCGTTGGCATCTCAGTTAATGTCCGCTCGCTTCTGAACTGTTGAAGGGAGTTGTTGTATTCACAGAGGATTTAGTGGATTTGTACCCTTCCTGGGCACTGTCAAAATGAAGGCTGCAAGCTGTCACCATAACAACTTTTTGTCAAACTTACAGCGGTGTGACTCAACGATTGCCCCTTGTAGGACATTTCTTCCTGGGCATAAAGCAGTTTTAAACAAACAAACATAAATACAGAGAAAGGCAGATTGCAATTCAACATTTAACAGCAAAACTTCTGGATTTTACACAGGAGCCTATCCAGTAGTCCAAAAGATGGCTTAGTCACTTTGCTAATGGATTACCAAGTATATCGCTGTGATCTCATATAAATCAATTACAACTACAGCACTACAGTAGTAAAACTGCCATATGGCAGGGTAGTCTAAAGGCAACGGGACTTGTTTACGCGCTTTGGAACCCTTCCAATCTAAGCTGCAAGACTAACTACAAAGTTTATTTCATCCTATGTCCATTATTGAAAGCTTGTTTGTGTTTGTATGTGTGTGTGTGTTGTGTATTATTTGCACAAAATGCATGCATGTAGCTATGTAATTATCCAGTAGTAAATATTACACACCAATAATAAATCTACTAATATAAATGTTTTTCTGAGTGTATGTTTCTAAAGGCAAAGGAATTTGGTGGGATGTACATCCCTATATTTCTGTTACTCTATGGAAGTTCCTACTAAAGAAATAAAAAAAGATTTTTAAGATAGCAATCCTGATTAAAATGCCTCTAAAACTGTCCTTGGCCCTCTCCAACTCTTCTGGGGGAATGGTTGATTCTTTTCTTTTTTCCTTCATATACAATGATTAAATAAATCCAAAATCTCTAAATATTTACCAAGCACTTACTGTGTTGGTGGCGCTGTGAAGGGCACAATTGGTGAAATGAAGAGATACTCTGCCAGTTAAGGAGATAAGCCAGACACATGTAAAACATTTCAAATAAGATTGCAAGCATCAACTTACAACAATGAAAGATAAAATATCACAATGGCATTTGATTAATTTCCAAATAAATTATATGAAGTGCTGTTGTCACGGGGGGCTCCCTGGAGAGAAGGAGACTCATAAGGAAACCCCGAGTTGGGTCTCTAAAGATGAGACCATTTATCAGACTAGGGAAAGACATGTCCCAGGTGAATGGAATCAAAAGGCTAATAAATCCTAAATGCAGGGAGTGCCCAGGAGGCAAAGGCCAGCCATTTTTCAAATTTAAGTGGGTTCTAGTTGTAGAGTTTAAGTTGTGTTAACTCTAATAGCAACGTGTTGAAGCCACGAATTCTATGACATTGCATATTAAGGAAAAAAGTATCCCCTAAGGCATTATCAAGAATTGATTGGAATGAAGCAAAGAACGGACACTGATGTCACTTCAGAGTGTTTCAACAACCTCTTCAAGTTTTAGCCTGGCAGAATCTACCAAGTGGTAAAGAAGGGTGACTCCTTGTTTCTGAAGCTCTACAATATTATTTTGCTTCTTTGAAAGCAGAGCGGAGTGCTGACTAACAATTTTTTTTTCCTTGTTAACTTTATGGAATTAAGTGTGACGCTTCAAGTTTATTGACCTCTGTTCAAATCACAGCTGTTTCTAGGGGTTTTTAGAGATCACTGTGAGTAACATTTCATGCATTTCAAGATCCGGTTTATCTGTGTATGTACTTAAGTGATCCAGGATTCAAGCATGGTGACACAAAGGTCTAGACAACTGGGGTCGGGTAACCATACAAATGGTTCTTGGAGGATGTGGAAATTTGACAGTTGTGTCTAAATAAAGGTTTTTGGAAACATTGAGTTTAGTGGTGATTTTGATAAAGTTATAATTAAACAGTTTCTTCTGTCCTCAGAGATAAAATTCCATGCATAAGTGGAGAAGAGCTGACATAACCAAAAAACCTAAAGAGGGATGCTCACCATGCAAACACATCCTTGGAGAATATGGAAAAGATCCTGATTGTGCATCATCCCCTGACTTCCAGACAGTCACTAGCTGCTCCCGAGTCCTTTGGGAAAGAATATTAGTGCTTGACCTGTGACTGCCCACATTCTGTTATCAGACTTGACATGCTTGCTCTTCATCTGGCCTTGAATTAAACGAGCGAGAGACTCCCCATGTCAGAAGTGTGCTGCTCAATCATAAAAGACAGAAAGTAATACAGCTTCACTTGGAATGTTGACGGAGACCTTGGTGCTTCTTGGGGACTGTGGGCAGTCTAACGGAAGAGGGCATCACCACGATAACACTAAGGAACCATGTGTCTGTCTCTCCCACCCACACAATTAGCAGTTTGAGCTAGGGCAGTTGCTCATCTTGGTGGCCTTGAGCCTTGTAGGTATACAATAAATATATTACACCAACCATACATGCGAACAAGCTAGTGCCAAGCTCACCTCTATCCTAGAGTTGGCAATGAAGAGATTTACACAATGCCAAGAAATTCAAACAGAAATCATCAAATAAGGCAGCGTGCTTGATAGAATGGGAATTAGGAATGGAGTGAAACAGAGAAAAAGATATGAGGAGAAATAGAAACTGTTCCTAGTGAGATACATGGGAAAAAGATTTTTAACTTTCTAATAGGCAATAAAATCATCAAGAACCTTAAAGAACACAACAAAAGGAATAAACCTTTACAAAAATGTGAAGTGTGTTTTTAGAGGAAATATTAATGGCGATAGCAAATTTAAAATAGTTTTAAACTCAGTAATCTTTAATAAAAAGCAATGCAAAATATTAAAGTATTTTGATTTGTCAACAAGAAACATAAGACTAATAATAATCAATAAAGATAATTGTTTAAAATTTCCTATAGTTGAAAGTTAAATAAGTAAAGAGTGAAAAAACAGACTAACATTGTATTATAGTTAATAACCTTGGGTCCTAGCTCCTCTAATTTACATATTTGAAAATATTCAATATTATCTATAATCCTGATCGGCATGCATATGTATTGAATTCATTTTCATGGTATCAATACCAAGGCAAAGAAAAAGTAACTTAGCAAATATACCTAGCTAAAAATTAGAAACTAAGATAAGAAGACCTAGCCACATGACTGTCTCTCAGGCCGACGAGTCCTACCCGTGCAATTCCTCTTCCCATTCAAAAGGAGTGGAAGAATGGAAAAGGGAAGTAGAGATGGAAGAAAAGCTAATTATTTTAAAATATTCTGGATGTATTGAGTTTTATATATTGTGTTTGTAAACTTCTGAGATGGCCATTATATTTGACATGCCTCTCATACAAGTAGCTTACACGTCATTAGACTAGTATTTTAAGTACTTACTGAGTAGTGAAATGGTATGGTTTACAATTATGACAATTATAAGAGTTGGGTGCGCTCAAGCATTTACTTTGAACCAGGCACTTAGGGAAGGCCATTGTGTGAACAAGCTCATTTAAGCCCCAGAACAGATGGCTGATTGCATCAGTAAAGCATGGAATTAGTGACAGTATTGACATCATTGTGTTTTGAGACTGTGCTAGTGTTCACAACTTTTCAAAAAAAAAAAAAAGAAAAAGAAAAACAAAACCTCAAATACAGAGTGTTCACAGCAAATGTCAGTTTTCCTGTTCCTAAATCGTACAGTTAGCATGTACTCTTGGTTTGCAGATGAGGAAACTGAGGCACATAAGTTTAAGGGATTTGATCTATGACAAGAAGGAGACATATGAAATCTGCCAGTCAGGTCCACCCACATCAATGACTGTTCAAGGAATGCCTGTGGAATGTCTGCATGCACGAATCAGCACACAAACTGGGGAGAGGTGAGCATGTAAAGGGGAAATTACAGGTTGGGCACACCAAACATTACATAAATGCACTTGCCATCATGGCTGACCATCTGAGTTCAATTCCTGGGACCCACATGGTGGAAGGGGAGAACCAGTTCCTACACGTTATCCCCTGAGGTTCACATATATGCTCTGGTGCACTAAGACACACTCATAAACACACACACTAGTGTTCCTATACACATGCAAGTATGTGTAAATGCACACATACGAGCAAATCTACAATTTATTTTTTTAGAAGAATATACTAGATGAACTTAGAGAAAAGGAGTATTTTGAGAGTCTGTGATAGGAGGGAGGAAGGGTATTAAGCAGAGGCAAGTTTGAGGGAGGGTAAAGAAGGCAAAAGAAAAAAGAAGTTCATTACAAGAAGCCCTCACATAAGAGGGAGGCCATTTTCTTTTAATCACAAGCAGCAATTAATGTAAAAATGAAACTCTGAAATATCGGAGATCACACTGAGAAAATTAAAACAGCATTAAAGCAGATTCACCTTGAAGTTGGCGAAACTTATTATGTAAGTGGGCAAAGATAATAGGAGAGAAATTCCCACCACATGGCCCCACGATCAAAGTGGTTACAGTACCTCTAAGCTACAATGTTTCCAGACTTACGTGCTCCCAGCACAGTCTCTGCTCTGCTTCACATTGCCGTTTTCTCCGTCCGGGACAAGTGAGAGCAAAATTTGGAAAGGTCCCTAGGATGGAAATCTTTCAGGAAAATGATGTGTATTGAGTGAGAAGTAGAGAGAAGAGAGGGGCGATTGTTCCTGGCTCCAACTGCAGGGTGGAGAGCTACAGAGACACTTCCTACACAAGCGCATTTGGGGAGAGGCTGGAAATCAGTAATAACTTAGATTTTTTTAGTCATTTCTATACAAAGAGTTATGTCATAATTTCAGGTCCTCACATTATTGGGAACATTGCTGGGTGCCACTTACTAAATGTCTGGCACAGTATCCCCTGTAAAATCAACGCATCCTGTAGCTTCCCCAGGATTCTTGTGCAGTGATACAGCCACGGGGAACAAAGAGCATCTTTCCCTTATCCTCTTAATAAAGCAATGAGACACAAAACCGATGTTTGGAAGTCAAAGTCATGGTAGATTATGTAGTTGAGCCAAATATTTGCTGAAGGTGATGCCAGGATTTACATGGGTTCCTCATGGAGAGGGCAAGAAAATTCCATCCACAGTGAGAGAGATTTCTAAGTAACCACTTCTAAGTAATAGAGATGAGGAAAGTCTGGCCTTATGGGAGGCCTAACAGATGTAAATGAAGACATTATTTCTGGAGTGGAGCCACCTGTGAGGGTGGCAAGCCTTGAGGCCCATGGGCCAAGGTCAGAAAGCAATCTACAGAGAGAGAAAGAAAAAAAGAGGCCGACTTAAGATCTTTCAGCCGTCCTGATAGCGGGCTCAAGGGAATGTGAAGTTATGAGCTCCATGACAGAGGAGAAGTGGGTTCTTGGCTGAGCCCTAGAGAGCAGAGCAGCTAGGCTGGGACACTGCGGGAGGAAGGAAGCCACTTGGAACCAGGACGAAAAAAATGGAGTCATGAGTGTCAGAGAACCCAACCAAGAACAAGGGGAGAGAGAGGGTTAATGGTGGCGGGAGAACAGGGAGCTGTCCTTGGGGATTTTAAAGGCAGTGGGGACTTGAAAGACTTCCCAACTCATGGTCAGCAGATGCTTCCCTCAGGTTATTCCCTCCATCCTATAAAATTAAATCAATTTTGCTTTCCCCAGAAATTCTGTTTGTTAGACTTAGAACCTTGACAATCAACCTTACTTTACAGTACTTTGACATAGCTCAGGGCTTGCAATGGGGCAAAGTTCAGGAGGCCAAGTGCACGTGACTTAAGACTACAGCATTCTCTATAGACCAATACCTATTACATAGAGAAATTCATTATTTGCTAACTCACTGGGATAAGCAATTTGACTACCAGCCGTCTTTGACATGGCCAAGGAAAGAACTGTAACAATGATGGAGTGATTGAATTTGCTAGGCCTATAAGGTGTGTGCTTCCTTTAATACAAATACAAAGCAAAGAAATTGCTGTCATTACCACCATTTGTTGGTCACGGAACAGAGGATCATAGACATAAAGCATCTTGATCAAATTACCACCTATCTTAGTGATTTTATTTTCATTTTAGTAAAATAACTTTTATTAGAAATAATAAGAAACACATTCACAAAATATGTGGCCGAAGGTCAGCGTTCTGCACCTCATCTCCATGTGACCTCTCTCTCAGTTAAGGGTATTGTTCAGTTTCTAAAGGAGTCCTCTATCTACCTATACCCGCAGTATGGCTAAAAGGCAGCATACCCGGTGCTCTACATGACCTTAACTCAATTTCACAACAGATATTTGAGTGGGTTTCATTGGCATAAAAATGCTAAAGTTCAGGTAGAATTTACAACTAGTACCCAACATTGAGAGAGTATTTTAATTCGGTTTTATAGATATAAAATTTCAGATTTTTTTTCTGTCCTGAACTCATCAACGTCATAAGTCTTCCAAACTCTTAGAACAGAAAACATCATCAAACAAAGAAAATGAGTGGTTTAAACAATCATTTAACTTAGCATTAACTCTGAAGTGGGTGCTAAGGCATATATTAGAAATACACTGTTTAAATAACGTAAAAGTGGAAGCTACAATGTGAAGTACCAACAGCTCAGAAGAGACAATGTGGGCAGTTAATGGCCCTTCTCAGCATTTTATAAACCTCTGTGCTATAGAAGAATCTATAAAATAATTATGAACAAAAAAAAACACGGAAAAGGGAAGAAACAGTAAAATAAAAATGGAGTAATCAAATCACATAATTGTTAGATATGTATGACCAGCTTTGAAAATTACACATGTCTTAAACATAAAAGTGTGTGTGGATCTATAAAACTCATTGTTAATTAGCTGGTGTGTTACAGAAATTGCCTTAATTTATATTATTTATACTGGTATTCTAAGCTGTTTTGGCAATATTCAACATATATTCATGAAAATAGTATAATCTTATGAGGGTCTTCTCTTTTGCAATTCCACATGACTATGATGTTAGAACAGTATCTTATGACTGGAAAAAGTTTGCCACAGGTGAGAAATGACTTCACAGCTAGCCCTCTCATACCACGATTAAGATAGGAATTACTTTGGCAAAGGAATTGATATCACATTAAAATATTAAAAATTAAATGTAATAATATGAGGAAAACCCTGATAAAGTCATGACTCTTAAGCCCTCATCACCCACACTTGAGGAGAACCTTCACCCATGTCCACATCATCCTTACACAAGGAAAGATGTCTTTAACAGTGTTGTTTCCACAGTATAAGGGTACAAACAACAAGAAGCTCTCAAGTTTAAAGTATCCGTATCTGAAGGGACAGA
Organism: Myodes glareolus; assembly: GCF_982192425.1. Classification (NCBI taxonomy): domain Eukaryota; kingdom Metazoa; phylum Chordata; class Mammalia; order Rodentia; family Cricetidae; genus Myodes; species Myodes glareolus. The sequence goes on along the minus strand of NC_142044.1, from coordinate 6,916,689 downwards.
CAAAGGTACTTGAATGGTCAAATTCTTATCAGATTATTCTAATAGAAGAATTAGATTTGATCTAAATAAACAAATCCTTCCTTAAAATGTTACCAACTTCTTGAGAAATGTTGGTAGTTTTTGTCAAATATGTAGACCAGTATCTCATCGGCTGACATCTGTTTTGTGTCTCTCTCAAGCCTACACTTACTAAATCTTGAAACAGCATTGTATCGGAAACATCAAGCGCCTCATTGAGAGAGTTGACATCATTCTCTCCGTGCGCATCCAGGCACAACCCGGGACTCGCCGTAGAAACATCGGCAAACATCTGGCAGGCTATGTCACTGTACAGTTGAAATGTTAATGAAGATATAAGATATAAATGTATAATCTTTATTAATCTCACTTTAAAGAACGTTGGCATTGTATGTTAAGCATGACAAAATGGTATAAAATTTTATGTTGCATAGTGAGTGACAGAAACATCCTACAGGTGTGAATATGTTATGTTTCTCATACACATCGACAGTGATATGTGTAGCTACACACACAGTGCTGATGTGTTTGTCTGAAACATTTGTAGTTTTGTTATTTTAGAACTAATTTCAATTGTTTTATAATGCCGCATCATGTCTAGGGACATAGTAAATCAAACAAATCCTCTTTTCTCTTAATAAGTGGGTATGGAACGTGTTCGAAAAGGGGTGGGGGATCAGGAATGGAAAGTGGATCATTTGTGGTCCTTCCTGCTGCCATCTCTGAGGCAGGGCAGTGGCTGGCTTTCCTCGCTACTTCAGCAGAAGGGTTCACCACAGACTGATTTTCTGAGCAGTCTCAAACACACACAGCCCCGATCTGTTTGCAAAAGTGGCTCTAGAGGAAGAAATTTTCTCCTCACTTTCCTCCCCCATCTTCCCTCCCTCACAGTTGAGGCTTTCAATCCAAGCAGACAGGGACAGATCACAGACATTGTTTGCCCAGGCTGACCAATCTCTGAGGCGGGCTTTTTTCCCTTCAAGACACTCCTGTTAACAGCTTGAGGGCCTTCAATCAGCACGGCTTTGATCTCTGCTGGAACTATAATTATTTAACATTGTTACATGGATTTCTATAATCCACCCCACCATTAAATCCTTTTTTAACCCTCATCTTCGGAGGCCTAATCTGCATCTGAACACCAAATTTGTCTTCTCCGCTGGCCTCATCAGGAGCCTGAATTCTCCCAAGTCTTGACTGGTGGTTTCTCTTCTCCCTTCCCCTCTAATGAAATTATTTTCTTACAAATTGAAATCTGCAAAAATGTTATATGTGTTTTCTATACTTTTGAGAGCTCTATTGAGCTTAATACCAGTATCACACATTATTCCTTTAACACCCCCACCCAATTCTGTGGAATTCATTTTCATAAGTGGAACTTATATTAAAACAGCGATAAGCATATATTTTATTTTCTCAAAGGATTTTCTATAAAAATATCCCAAATAGAAAGTAGTAAATGCAGAAAGGTGGGAGAATTTAGCAACAGTTTGCACTTTTAAAATTTCCTCTTTTGAATAAGGCATAAAACTAAAAGATATGGACCCCCCCCCATGAGAGCAAATTCTGTGGAAACAATTGTTAAGAACACCCTAAAGAGGTCTGGGGAAGATAAATCCCAAAAGAAAGAAGAGGAAAGAGAAATAGGAAGGTAATTGTGAAAATCCAGGAGGGCCTCCACCAATAAAAAAGAAACAGTAAGAGCTCACTGGGAAGAGCCGAGGGTTCCACACTTTGCTAATCCTCGCCTGCACCTGTGCAGACATGGCAAAATTCAGGACAATCAACTAGCTTAAAAATGGCTGTCCTGCCATGTGTTGGGGGGGCTTAGTTCCTGGAGAATTTAAGCACAGATGCTGAGAAGTAAATGCAGAAATCTAATAAGAAAATGAGGAGAACGTGAGATGTGCTCATTTCCATAGTTTTCTTGATAGAAAAAGAAAACCGAAAATAATCATTTAAAATAATTTGCTCTGTGTGTGTGTGAGTGTGTGTGTGTGTGTGTGAGTGTGTGTGTGTGTGTGTGTGTGTGTGTGTGTGTGTATTCGTCTGTCTGTTTATCACACACATGTAGGTGCTCTGGAGGTCAAAAGAATTTTGAGAACCTTTGGAATCAGAGTTACAGGTGGTTGCCGGCTCTCTGATGTGAGCTCTGGGAACCGAACCTCAGTCCTCTGCAAGAGTAGCAAGGAATCTTAACGGCTTGTGCCATGTTTCATGTCCCTAAAGTAATCTTTAAAAAGTCAGAAACTTCCCATCAGTTTCCTTCATCAAGAAGGGACTCAAGATCTCCTAGCTGACATGGGACCCTTCGCTGTACTTAAACACGAAGACTGAAAGGAAGAATCTCGGGAGTGCATTGTCAGTTCCATCCATGCCGTGAGCAGACCTGACAGACACAAGCCCAAAGAAGGAAGCTTGTCTCTCTGCCTTGTTCCAGAGTGATCAGGCCATGGTGGAATGACCACATGGACTTGGCTATAGCGTCATGGCGGAGGGAGCACTGGTAAGATGGGTGACTATTGCACACAGGGAGCAGAGTGGAGTTGGGACAGGCACAGGCCAGGGCACAATGTCACCCAAGGACACAGCTCAAGGGACCTGTCAACCAGGTGTGGCCTTCCACATGGCAACACTCACTGGGCCAGAAGCCTCTTGGTCTACCTGTCTCCGGAACTGTTCCCATGGACACACAAAGGTATGCCTGACCAATCACCTAGATGTTTCTCAGTCACGCCAAGATGGAACCCTTGATGTAGCATCACAAGAATTCAGATACTTATTTAGTTGCCTGTTAGCTTGCTCACAAATACATGGATGAACTTTCTGTTGTGAGTTAAAGTCAACTGTTCCTTTAATACTGTCTTTAGAGGAATATTATGGCTGCTATTACGACAAGATCAATAAAAATAAATATACATACTTTTAAAGAAGAGTTTATTTTAATTTGTAAAACATAGTTAGCAATCATATTGAATAATTAATAATGAATACAAAGACATCTTTGAAAAGAAAGCTGGTAGTTTTCTTTTCAGTAAATTTGAACAACTATTAAAGACGCTAGCTTTGCCACACATATAACAAGACAACCCTCGCCTCTCTTATATTCTCTACTATGTTTCCCTTCATCTACTTTAATGATTTTTATTTCATTTTATATTTCGTATTTACTAAGTCATCACAAATCCATTGTGCAACAAGGCTGAATGTAAACAGAAAATGACTGAATTGTTTTCACCTAAAATTTTGTAGATTTTTAAACTTCTCTGAAATGCTGGAGTAAATTCTTTCTTATTCTAATCAAGAAAGTTAAGACCCTAATTTTCAGAACAAAACAGACATAAGTGGGCTCATTATTTCCCTGGCATTCAATATTTAAAGACAGCAAATGGAGAAGATGAAGATTCAGGATGAATTTAGACAGAAAAAATATCTAGGGATAAGAATGAAGATGGTGATCATTATTTCTCTGTAATCACATCACTTGGACAGCATCTGCTCTGTGAGACACATTTCTCAGTTGTTGCTGCTGAGTATACAGTCCTACAGAGCAAGGATGTGGCTCCGCCATTCTGGAGATGAGAAAGTTTATGGGAAAATTGGTTATCTAACTCATTGATAGGAAGTTTCCAGAAAAAGACAAATCTCACATCTCAAAATAGGAAATGAATGAATAGGGATTAATAAATTAAAAGTAGATATTAGCAGTGACTGTGAAACTTGAGAAATATAATTTTAAAAAAAAGCCCACACTAAGTTGTCCACTTTAAGTACTATAAACTAGATAAGCAGGGAATCACACCTATAAGCCCAGTATTTAGAAGGTTGATTGAGGAATATTGTGATTTCAAGTCTGGTGAGTTTGAGTACAACAAGAGAGAAACCCTGTCTCCAAACTAAATAAATAAAAACTAATAAAACTAAATGAAGTGTAATGATTAATGTTGTTGATGATCTCATATCTAGACATGCTGTGGGGCAGGCCACCAAGTGCATCTATGGGGAATGATGTAGATGGTGGGCATGCGTGCCTGGGAGGGATTGCTTGGAATGTGTTCCCTGACATGGGAAAACCTATTTTAACTGTGCGCAGGGAAGCAAGACTCAATAAAATGTAAGGAGTGGTCTGAGTAGTAACACACATCACTTCTTGATTCTGGATTGTGGATGGGATGCAGCCAGCTAACTCCAACTCCTTGACTTCCCTGCCATAAAGGGCTCTACTTAAAACTGTGACATAAGACAAGTCATTCCCTCCTTGCATTGCTTTTGTTGGAGTCTTTTATCACAGGACCAAAAAAAAAAAAACTGAGATAAGATGAAGACAGTCACACACACACACACACACAGACACACAGGCACACGTGAACATATACATACACTCTTACATAGGCAAATAAGTCTCTTCCATTCTTCTCCATAGCTCAGGGGTTCCAAGACTTCGACAAATTGCCTAATTTAATTAAATACCTTGTTTAGGGGCTATGTGATCTTCACCAAGGAGATGCTCCTAGGTCTCATCCTCAGTGGTCCAGGAGAGAACAACAACACAAGAAATATTGGGTATCACATCTACTTCTGCCACTTTGTTGCTTCTTTTTAAAAGTGAAGAATTAGTAAAATTCAGAAGGATGTGTTAACTCACAGCCTCATATTTTCATATTTAATATAATGTAAATATTTCATATTTACTTATGAAATATGCTAAAGTGTTCGATATATATTATTTAGGGATTGCTAGTGAGAAATGGTAGACTAAGGCTATGTGAGCTCATAGAGTAAGTCCCTCACACTTTCAGAAAGAATACTCCCATTCTATGAAAAATCAATTATTATTAATTTTAATTGTATGGCAATTAATTATTGCCAAACAATTCTAATTATAGTTTTACATGAATGAATAATTTGTACTCTTTCAAAAGTATCTAATATAAGCAATGCATCTTTTTCCTGCATTATACATCATTTATGACAATGTAAAAAGCTGCTATGAAAGAAATACAATTATTTTTATATTTAAGGAAAGATGTAGATTAAACCATTATCTTTCATATCTTGAAATAGTTAAAACTTTGTTTTTGGTAAAAATGCAAAAAACAACTTTTTTTAGAGAATAAATATGGTCCATTTTGTTCATATAACAATGAAAAACATTGCTTAAACTTAGCTGTGTGAAAGAAACACACACAGTCACATTTACATATGCAGATTTGCCTCTAACCTGCTCCTCTGCATAACTCTGACACCCCTTATGACCAGTGACAAAGGGCTCCCCAACACAGTGTGTAGCTACTTCCTTGCTACTGCCTGTCTTAGATTTTCTAATATAAGGCGCACTTAACTGATCACTGCTATAACAAGTAAACAAATATTTGTTCTCTTCAGTTATGGTATTAGAAATGATGGGCTATGATTTTTCAAATATTTTATTTACTATCCTATTAAGTAACTGTTGCTTTAATCACATTACTGTAATTATTGTTCAGGAGCCCAGTTCCTTCTTTTTATTCAATTTACAGGGTAATATAAAATATCCTAGAGTGAAGACTATGATAACTTTCTAGAGTAACCTCTGTTTAAAGGGAAAACAGTGGGAAGATGACACAGGAAGGAAAAGACTATGAAGACAGAATATACCTCTTGCTTTATTTTCTTTCCTTTTAACTTGCTTTTCTCCCTCTCTTGTTTGGACATGAAAGTATACCTAAAATATACAGCTACACAACGCAGTTTATTTAAAAAAAACACCTCCTACACATTGATGTTATCACTGTGGTTTGCAACCTACTTAATTCTGTAAGAAATAGCATGCCTCCACTCTTATTAGAATATATTTGTTTTATTATATTCAGTTCCTGTGATATACAATGTTCATAAATGTGCCAATATTATGATGATGTTAATGAGAAAAAAGAAAACAAGGGATTTTGTTAAATGTTCATTCAATCAGAAAGGTCTGCTACTTTGTACACAGGGAGTTAGTGGAAGTAACAGCCTTTGTGCTAGTACCATGAGAAAACAACAAACTTAGTTACTGGTGCCTTTACTCACATATAAACTTATGCTTGTAAGTCATTGTGTTCTTTTAGCTGTTTTCTTATACGTGACACTATGCTAACATTTAGAAATCAAAAGCACACATTATTTCATATTTAAGTCCATCTAAAATAAGACGAGTTTGCCATTGGAGTTCTGCCAAAATCTCTGGTGTCGGCAAGATCCTTACAATCCCTACAAGGGCTTCCCCTCTCTATTCCCTTCACACTTCTCTATGGAACTGCAAGAACCACCCTTGCTTTCCAATACCAGGTGTCATCGGCCTCGAACCTGAGGCTCTGATAGACAAATTAATTTCCAGGTAATACCCCAAGTTACATTTTGATTTCATCATGATTCCTTAACTGGCTTTTACCAAACCATTCCGTTTGTCTTAGTAGTTTGCAAATGGAAAGGTTTTAGCAAGCAGCCTCACGCCTACATCTGGGATCCCTATGTGGCTTAAAGATACAGTTTCCCTTCTTCACAGTCTTCATTCATCAGGCAGACTTCTAGCAAGGCTAGTCATCACTCCCTTTATAGACAGCTCTGTCTGGAGCTGACACATGACAATCACACATGTGGGAATTGTAGTTCACATTTATTTGATTTATCAATAACAATTCAAGTGGGCCCAATAAGAATGTATCACTTCCTGTGGAACCAAACGAAGGAGTCATCACTGCATGTGTCGTTGAATCAGCACCACATCTTACCATCAGCACCAATTGTCTTTTCCCACCCTTGCTCCAGAAAAAAAAAAAAAAGCTCCATTAGCGCCTTCATTATCATTGGATCATTGGTATTTGTTGGCACTTGGGGACCTGCTTCTATTTTTGTTACCATCACAACTTATACATACTTGTATGAAGAGACACCATGACAACAACAAATCTTATGAAGGATACATTTAATTGGGGCTGGCTTACAGTTTCAAAGATTGAGTCCACTATCGTCATGGCAGGACATGGTGGCATGCAGGCAGACATGGTGCTGGAAGGAGTTCTCTATCCACAGGCAACAGGAGACTGTGTACCATACTGGGAGTAACTTGAGCATATGGGATGTCAATGCCTACCCCCAGAGTGACACACTTCCTCCAACAAGGTCAAAACTGCTAATAGTGCCACTCCTGATGGGTCAAGCATTCAAACACGTGAGTCTATGGAGGCCATTCCTATAGAAACGACCACATTATTATCAATTATTTATTTCTTCAACAATCCTCTTCCTAAAGTGTCAGAGTTTGAAACTTTAGTATAGTAGTTTTGGGGAGAGAGAACTAAACTTGCAAGAACATTGATGTGTAAGTTTTAGATATGGGGTAAGACTTATACTTTAGTTAAGTAATTTCAACTGCAAAAGTAGACTAAGGAATCTATTATTGACGCAAATGCATAGAATTCAAAAGAGGAATTTGCTAACATATATTTCAAGAACTATGGTATAGTTATGAAATGAAGATTGTATCTGTTTTCCAATGGTGTCTTTTAGGGAAAGGTCTATGCAAAAAAAAAAAAAGTGCCTAAAGAAAATTAAATGTGAATTAATCACACTTTTGCTTGAATTTCTGAATTAAATTTGTATAAACAAATTAGGTGCTAGCCAAATCTAAAGTAATTCATTATCAAAATATTCTTATTTTGTATTCTCACACAGCTCTGGTAAAAATTGTGCTAAGTCAATGGTACTTTCGATGCAGTTCTTCACAGCCTCGTAAGTGTGTTTCCAAACAGTCACACAGACTATCTTTACTTTTTTCTGTTTGTTTTTAATTTATGCACGGCCTCCCTCTGTGTGAGAGTGGAAACCGAAGTGAGCTGGGAAGATGAAGAGGAAGTCACCCTACGAGCACGTGGTACTCTGCTCCACAGAGTCAGGCTTCCCTCGCTAATCCGAGATCCACTTAAGGACACCACAGAAGATTTGTTTTTACCCCCTCTTGTTTCACAGATGACTCAAAAGTCTACAGGAATTTTTGACAATATTTTTTTGAGTCCCCGCCGTATACAATTATCCCCCCACCTCTCTCTTTCTCTCTCTCTCTCTCTCTCTCTCTCTCTCTCTCTCTCTCTCTCTCCCCCTTGCCTCATTTTCATACGGACACAAAGCCTTGGGATAAAATGATGGTTCATTATAGTGGTACAGAGCTCTTATCTTCATCCGGCAAGAGTCATTTCCTTCCAAAGATTGAAATGCAAATGTGAAAATTAATGATAACTGTATTATCTGATAACAGAGATAATACCAATTCACTGTCAGCATAGCACACAGTGGCTCCACCATTTCCCCTGCTTCTCACTATATTCTTCTTACTGTCAGACTGTATCTGTGCTTAACTATGTTTCATAGGTGTCTGTTCATTTTCTTCAAATGGCATTTCCCAGATCTTATATCTACCACATTTTCCCAATCAAAAAGAAAACGAGATCAGAACTGTAATCTTCGAGCCCTTCTTTGGACTATAAGGAGGTGGGGGTTGGGGATGGGGGACCTATATCATGAAGCGGGTGCTTCTGTCTCACAGTGGTCTTTGAGTTAGCATTCCACTGGATGCAAACCAGCTCCCGACTTGTTAGGTTCATTTAGACACAAAACAGAAAAAGCCCAATCAGCATCATACGTTCAAAGTACTGAACAAAAGCATAAGAGATAACTTAGTAAGGATCTCCTAAACAATGTTTAGTCTCTGTGCAACAAGTATACACACTTAACTTTTTCTATGCAATTGTTTTTCAAAATTTATTGACACTAAAAATTTTTTTTAGCTGAATTATGTTTCAAGTCAGGTAGATGAGAACAGAGTAAACATAACTTTATGATGTTTAGTTATAGAGCAAGATCATTTTGTAAAATTAATTCCCTGTACTAATGTCTAATGAAGACTTCTATGGAAAGCATTGTAACAGCTACTGAGGCCCAATGGCCAACATGACAGGAAAATCAATATTAAGAGTGATTTATTGAGTGCTTCTGAGACACTGTGCTCCATGCTTTCCATGTAAAATCTCATTAATGAGAGAGTTATTGTTATTAGCCTGATTTGTAAGCACTAAAGCCACAGGCAGTATTAACTTGCTCTGAGCCATATTATTAGCTATAGCAAGGCCACACAAGAAATACACAGAGAAAATATTTTTGCTATACAGCTCATGACATTATCCCAAAATAACTTACCTGCGACAGCAAAAAGTTCTGATGTTTTATAATATATAATTTCAAAAGTTATTACCAAGTAATTTTTTTATTTATTAAATTGTCAATTCAGGACTGATTTTTTTGCTTAATTTTGTCAATATGATCATATAGGTTTAATAGCTAAATATCAAGAGTTATTTAACCAACAGTTGTGTCAGAAAGGCAGATAGCCATTTTGTCAAAAATATTATCTGGGTAGGTATCTATGAACACATAGTTTTAAAAACTTACACTACCATTATACATTATGGTAATATTCTTTTGTATTATGAAAGAGAAGCCAATTATTCGCTATCCGCAAGTGTGAGAAGTCAAGTTGTAAGAATGGGACCTGTCAGAGTCCTGAGTTGATGTAAGTGAGGCCTGACTGTCACCAAACTTCCCTCAGAGATGGCAACAGATTTATAGGATGCTGCTGAACCTTGCTACAAAGTTTCTAAATCCCAGTCCACAGATCAGTACTCCAGACCAGCCTTGCAAAGCAGTTCTGAAGACTTTCTTATGAAAAAGACAGAGATATAAGCAATATTTCCAAAATAAGGTCAATATTTCCACCATTGACTGGTCTAAGAGGACCGCAGTTAAAATATTTCCCTAGGGGTAACATGCAGGAGGAAGAAGGCGGCCAACACTGGATGCTCCCGAGCAAGGGGATGGAAACCCTGTGCAGGCTATCCATTTCAAAGTTCATCTTCATAAAAACATTGCTCAGCAGCTATTGTTATACCCATTTCAGAGATAAGGAAACTGAGGATTGTCTGTTTAACAAGCCAACCTACGAGGCCATAAATAGTACTATTGTCATGGTCTGTCTGACTCTGAACTATGTAAACACTTCAAACATACATAGCAGACACTATGGTCTACTTTCAAGAATAAAGGAGGTTTAATTATTGCTTTTGTGACCAGTCTATGACCAATTAAAGGAGTGAATTGGTGCCAAGAGGGTAGCATGCAGACAGAGTAGTGTACCATCCTTACATGGCTTGCTGGGGTCCTTCCCCATCAATGCATGATAAATATCCACTGAAGGATTAAACATGGCATTAAATACATAGAGATGTTGGTAAAATGAAGAGCCTGTGACATAGAAAAAATATAAAATCCATGAGGTTGACGAAAAAGAGACGCTACTTTGAAAGAGGACACACAAGGTAAGAATAGTACTTGTGAACAGGGGACTAGGAGTGAGCAGCAACCGTTGGATAGCACACGCCACAGGACGTGTCAGGATAACATCTTTCAGAGCAAGGAAAACAAAGGACCTGGAAATGAGATGTATGGAATGCTGAAATGATGAGGTAATGACTCTTACTTTGGCCTGACTAAGAGTGTGCGTCTAGCTTTCCAGACGTAAACGATTGCTGCTGCTTCCATAAGGTTTACAAACACTGAAGAGCTCCGCAGTCTGACTACTGAGGAACATGACTTCCTTTGATTGTTTAGGCTCCACTTAAAAGTTAGCAAAGGTGTGAATAGTTCTGACTTCTGAGCATTCCTTTCCTCTGAATGACAAACAAAGGATAACTTTCTTACATGGGAGGATTTGCATTTTATAGAAATAGAATCTCTCAGGCAGGGTTGATTCATTATTGAACCGAGCTGTCAAAAAAGGTTATGCCATCGTCTTCAATCAAACTCCATAAGAATAAGATAACTCCTGATCCATCTTCAATGATGTCAGTACTATGCTTCGAATTCCTTAGATAAGTTTTACATCCTCTGATTCTTTTCTATTTTTATAGAAAACTGTCCTCCTTACGATGAGTGTCAGCACTGGGAAGTAGGGGTGTGAAATTAGGAGACCTTGAAAACAACCTGACTCAGTGCTAGTGCTAGATGTCTCAAACAATGACTTGTGACAAACAGAAAACTAATGTTTAGAACCACCTAACTTTACCCCTTGGGGTCTTAGATATTCTGTGAGATTTTTAAAAACCTTTGACACATAATAGTTGCAAAACTGTAAGGAAAAACATCATTAGCGCCTTATGATTATGAGCTGCTGCAGTTTTGGAGACGTTCATAATCTTTTCTCGACTTTCCAAATGCATGAAGCTCCAAGAAACTAAGCAGTGTTCCACAGATCTCCCAGCTAGATATTGACAAGTCAAGGGGGAGCTAATCCTGACCTAGGGCATAGTTTGATATCCAGATGCACGAGCTACTGAGTTTGGAACCGTCACCAAAAGCTGCAAGTTTTTCTCTTCCACACAGGTATAAAGTGCCAGCACACGTCAGTGAGCAAAAAAAATTACCGTTACCAATGTTTAAACAATTGATATCTCAGTAGCAAAAGGTTACACAATGTCTATCTTTCTTTCATAGACTCTCCCAGTTGAATGAAATCAATGAACATGCTACTGGAAATGGAATGAACATCAAAGAGACTTTGTTGTCATGGGCTAACCTCATAATTTCAAGGAGTTTCAAAGTGACACAGTCTGGCCTACCAGAAGTAGCTATGGAGAGAAATGTGTTACTCACCTTATAATATACAGGAATGGAGTCTTATCAGCATCAAAAAGACATGTACTTTTCCATTAAAGTTTTAATATATCACTATATAAATAGTACAGAACACAGCAATGTCTAGACCAAATCCACAACATAAAAAAATATATTCAGTGAAATACGTAAGTTAATTTAAATGGAAACTAAACAGCACACCTGTAGCAGGTCCATTGACTTCATTTCACAAGCACCATTCTCTACTCAACACTTCCAATTACTATTAATGTTTCCTTGACAACAGTATCCTTTCTGCAAAAGCTTCCCAAATATGGCATTAGCTTTGCTGTGCATGCTCAGCAGCTTAGGACACTGTTGTTTTCTTATTGTCTCACAACTGGGAAGGCAAGTTGGATTCCAGAAGCGTGCCCAAAGCAGATGTGTGACTGATGTATCAAAATAGAAACACCTAAAACCCGCCCAGTCTAACCACACAGGCAAAATATTTTCTAAATACAAATATTCAATCCTATTAATAAATAACTATAAGATAAAAGATCCTGTTCTCTTTTCATGTTGTATTGAAGCTTCATAATAAAGTTGAGGTATTTCTTTAAAAAAAATACTTTCCAATTATTCTAAGGAAATTGCCCCACGTTGAGAAGTCAGAAAAAAATATACACAAGAATACAAACACCAGAAGTTTGCATTTAAATCAGTGCATTAAAATACCTTAAAACATGGTTCAATAGTATTTTAAAATATAATAAAATTGGGTGCAGGGTCTTGTATGGCATGATGCTCTAGTGTGTAGACTGCAAACATTTGTATGTATCATGAATAACATTAGAAATGGCATGATAATAATCAATATACTGCATCTTCATTTTTGTTTGCATTATATTTTCCAGCTGCTGGTTTCAGAAAATGAGCAGTGGATTTCCTCTCCTTCCCTTGCACAGCAGAGAGCGGTTTGCAAAGTCATGCAAGGGTGAAAATGGGATTGAAATATAGTGATTGTTCTTAATGAAAAAGGGTACTTACTGCTCTGGAAATTAAGGCTGAAACTATTTCAAAACTCACTTATAACCTAAAATCCTAAAAGACAATGGTCTCCATTTATAAGGACATCATAAATTGCTCAGCAATAATCAATCAGGTTATTTCCTACAGTGTTATTATAAGCAGTATATATTTATGACTTTTATTTATATTAAATTTTGATTAGCCTTTTGTTTTACCTAAAATGAACAAATACCAAACCTTTTAAGAACCAATTATATTTGACTAATAAAGGTGACAATGTTGCTAGAACATTGAATGAGAGGCGAAAAATCTATGACTTGTGACTCAATGTCTAAATAAATGCTGAGGCCCCATCTGTAACTTACAACAGAACTAAACGGAAATGACAGGTCTTTGAAGTATTATTGTTACTGTCTGATTTGCAAGCTTTTAAACTGAGTCTGATTTGAATTTGGATGTAGCTAAATGATTCTCTGTTGAAACAGCAAGCAATAGAATTGACTAACTTGATGTAAGAGTGAAAGAAGAAAAGACAGAGACTTCAAGCTGAGATGATGCTGGGTTTTAAAGTTTTCTTATTTAAATAATGATATTGACTCAAACTCCTATATTATCAGCATGCATGCGCACACACAAGTCCATGTATGATTTTAAATCCAAGTTGAATTTTTGTTTTAAGTTTTACAAGCTCTCTATATTTTTATTTTCCCACCTCCCCTTTCAATCTAAAATTTAGAGGGGAAATTGTGAGATTCTGCTAAACAGTGAAAGAGGGTGGAATGTACTATTCTCTGTCCTACCTGGGCCATCCCAGTCATCTGTGTCCACTCCAGGCTGCCCAGGTTTGTCGGAATGGTTGTCCCCATCGGATTCTGCTGGCTGCTGGGATCCTTCATCCTCAGCTGAAACACAACAACAGAGGAAGGAGAAATGACCAAAGTTCTGTGACATTGAAATCTGGTAAGGAAATGTCTTTGCCACATATTTTCTAATTCACTGGCAAAAATGTCCACAAGTAATTATTTTGAAATCTATTGTAGCTTAAAATTAAAGAAAGCTATCAATATTCGGCATTAAGTAAATGAAGTTAAGTGCTGTAAATAATGACAAACATTTGCATATACATCTCACCTTGCAGTTACTATTATTTTATAAGAAAAAATCAGATACCAACGTATAGTTTTTCTGAATACCTTGAATACAAAAAAAAAAAAGCCATAGTGGCCTTATTTCCAAATTGTAATTTTAAAAACATAATACAGAAAACCAAATTAAATATCATAGAGTAAAGTGCTTTCCTGTCTTGGGGTGAGTTTACATTATTGGGAGACTTCTATTCTTCCTGTTATGCTTCTAAAACTTGGTGCTCTTTCTCTTAAAGAGAAGTTACCAGAGCCCCAGCTAAATGATTAGCATGTGATCTAAGCTGGCGACTCCATTCATCACAACAGAAGATACTGTGAAGTTAAACTTATGCTTGGATGACTATGGTAAGTTTTCATAATTTTATGGTTTCGCTTCACAAGAAAAGTAAAAGCAAGCAGGCAAGCAAACAAACCCTGTATGTCTTGAAAAGAACTGAGATGCAGTGAAAGAGGAAACATACAACTGCATTTTAAAGCAAAAACTCTAGATTTCAGCATCTTGATTTTATAATATTATAAATACGAAGAGGCGCAGTGCAGAGACACAAACAAAAACAATATTGAAGTCATGCCTACTAGATTTTGAACCTAACAGTGCTAACATCTGAGTTTAAATGGCCTGTCTACCTTTCTTTGAAGCATCCTATAGTTACTTTCTACCTAGTCATTCAGATCTCTATTTGAACTTGAATCTCTATATAAATATAAAAATGTACTATATCTTGTAACTTTAAAGATAGACATATAAGGTATAAGTTTTAGGAAACCATTAGTATCCTTGCCCCTCCCCTCATTTGTAAATTCAATATAGAAATTAATTCTAAAACCTGGAATAAAGGTAAGGAGAATGAGAAAAGCCAAAATCCATTCTTTAAGAAATAAAAAAAAAGTCACTCATTTTGAATTCAGTACAACAAAGCTGCTTTGGTTGATGATACAGAATAAAGCATACCTTTCATAACACTATAAACCTCATGAAACTCTTTAGAAACTGAGTGGCTTTTAGTATGATCAGAAAGAACATTGATGAACGTATCCATCCTTTCCAGAAGGTACGTATTGGGCATCTCCTGTGATTAAGGAGCTACTATAGGCTCAGTGGGCTTTGTGCAGAAAGTGAGTTCTTTATTGACTGTAGAAGTCATCACGGAGAGCGCATTCTCAAATGAGAGTGTGGCATGAGGCCACAGAGACACAAGAACGGCACAGAGGCTCAATAATAGGGTGGTGTCCCAATCTTCTACACTCTACTTGCAGGCTGCATCTAAGAGCATAAACAAATCAACCAATTATCTTCTGGAGATCAAAGGAGATGCTCTGCTCTCAATGTTCAGGGCCAGAGAAGGCTTTCTCTCATTCTGTGTATACAAGCAGACTTGATGATGTCTAAATACTGGTAGCCTTGCACTAAGCAACTGGCTTTCAGCCAGCCTGGATTCCTACCTGTTCCCTCCCCTTCAAGTTACCCCCATAGAGACAAAAAGAGATTCAGTTTTTGTAAGCAGGAGGCTTGCATCATCTGCCTTGATAGATTAGGCCAAGGCCATTCCTTTTATCCAATTTCCAGCACCATTTCCTGCCTATGAGTAAACACTGAACTAATGCCATACACTAAGCAGGCTGGTGTAACCAGAATCCTGTTAGCTAGGACAGAGAAACTTAGAATCTCCCATGAGCTGGATCTTTCCTACTTGACCTTTCTTGCTCGACTCGCTTGGCATTCCTTTCTTTGTCCCCTACTTCGTGAGATGCAGAGCTCACTTCTGTGAACTTCCTTATCTTCTGCCTTCTGGCTGCAATCATCCAGAGCAAGCAGGGACAGCAGATTGGAGGACAGAGTGCAGAAGGAGAGAAAGGCCAGGTGCTTGTCCGGCAAAGATCCCCTTTTTCGTTGATAGTCTCCAACTGCTACAGAGACTACCCTTCTGCTCCGGCTCAGTGTTCTCCCCATATCCCCGCATCAGCATCCTCTCCAGTGCCTCTCAGGACAGAAGAACTTAAATTCTTTCTGACCATTTGAGGACCAAATCATTAAAATAATGCCTTTTAAGTTGCAGACACTGTCTTGGCCTTTAAGAACATAAAAAACTATGGCTTTCCTACATTATGGCATTTGTGTCTTAAAGATACATGACTGGAAACTACTGAAAAGGGAGCTGTCTCCACAAAGCAGGCCACAGAGGACATATCATAACACTAGACAAAAGGCAAGCGTGAACTTTGCAAGAGGTCAAACTAGGATATGTAGTGATCTGAGAGTGGGTTTGGGGGTGCTGGAAGGCACTGATGGGAAGTTTTTAGGCTGTGTCTTCTCTGTGGTTGTTACGTGAAGAAGTCATTCCTCATTAAGCACAGGACAAACTCACCTGAGATCACCTCACCAGTGTCTAGGAGTGTCTAAGAAATGCTGGGATGACAGAACACGTCAGCAGGTATTTGGTATCCATGTTATTAAATGGCTCAAAATGAAACATTTTAATTTAGCTGATTAAGGGCTTGAGTGAGTTTATAATTTCAAATATCCAAGTTCTTTCGCTAAATGCCACTTAGCTGCCCAATCAAGACTGCAATGCTTCCATTTCGTTTGCCCCAACATCTGGAGCAAGGCTAAATATTGATGACTCTGATTTGAGCCATTGTTAAAATAGCTAATTATGCACAAATATAACTGTTTTATTTTGCATCTATCTGGAGATGTTTAATAAACGGGGGAAGTCTACTACATATCTCACTACAAGAATTAAATCTGAGATGGAATAATAGGTTAAAATCACAAGGCTTTAGTCATTTTTATGTTTTCTAAAATAAGAAACACAGAATAGAGAAACTGACTCATCTGCAATGATACATATGAATATAGAAAATAAAATAGGTCAGTGCTTATTTTATATTGGTTTACACACTTTCCAGAAGCCAAATGTTGAAGTCAGAACTATTAGCAAGGTGCAAATCTTCTCCTAAGGTCAGTTTCCAACCTGAACCTCAACAGGGCCACCACATCTTGAACCCTGCTCCACGCTGTGTACTTAGCTAAGAGCTGCATTAACGTTGTCTTATCAGCCCTGTCAGGAATTAGTGTTCTGATACTTCAGAAAAACAAACTAAGGGAGAGAAGTGAGGGGACTCCCCGACACAGAAAGCATCAGGGACAAGATTAGATTCCATGTTTTCCTGACTCCAAAGGCCATACTTTAACATCTAAGAATATAATCCTGATGCTCCAGGTGTAGCTCGGAAGTGGAGGATGTGTTCAGTACAGGTGAGGTCCTGGGTCTGATCCGTACCACCAGAAAGGAGCAACAAAGGATCCGGCAGACATCGTCTACATGGCAAGCCACAAAGACGGCAAGATATGGTCTGAGAGTCACTTTCTCTTCCTCACATTAAGTCCCCATTTATTCATTATGCTTATACACTAAGATGAAAGGTTTAATGGACTTAATCTTTTTAATCATTACTTTTTAAGATTTCCTATTTTACTTGGCACTTAATAAAATCAACTACACATAGATGGTTGATCAATAACCATTGCTCACTGACCAGTTAGGAAATTAGATTTTTGTCTCATTCTTTTTGCCATAACCTACTGCAATATCATTACATTTGCTAATTAATTGCTTTCAGCACATTATTTCTATTTAATAACTAAAATATGTCACATTTTTCAACTTTTGGACCTTTCATCTTCTAACTTTATCTCAGGAAACTAGTTCTCATTTTTATGGTAATGTTTTTTACCTAATTCATTTCTAATCTTTTTACTAATGAAAAATGAAATGATTAAAAATAATTTAATCAAATATGAAATCTCTGAAGTATTCTTAAGAAACACCATTTTTAAACTCATAATGGACACTTGCTTCTTTCGTTTCAGTATTTTATTCTCATAGAAAATTTATAAATAGAATTTTATTTTGATATTAACCCAACTCCAGCTTCTTCTTGACTTGAATGGAACTCACCTCACTGCCTGTCTTTTTTTTTTTCTTAGTCCATTTTTGATTCTCCTATGTTTGAAATCAGGGCTATGGAATAGCGTAGGACAAATGTCATGAATAATTACTAGCCAAGATAATATGACAGGTCTGCCAGCTGCTCCAAAAGCTGTAGTGGTCGGAAAAGGAAAGCCGTAGAGAAAAAAGAGAGAGAAAGAGAGAGACAGAGGAGCTGGGCGAGGGTTTGACATCCTCTCATTTGCTCTCTGAATTCTTTATTCACACACCTCTGAATAGACAGCTCAGTGTATTTCCAGCAAAGCACAAACATACTTAATGCGGGAGCTGTGATATCTATCCTGAGAGTAATTCATAAAAGAATGAAACTGAATAAATGCCAAGCAGTTGAAAAAAAATCTGTAATATTTCTAAAATTATGACTATGGAGTTAATGGTTTTCTACTTCAAGATTAAACGCCTTTGTTGCTCTTTTAAAAGATATAAGTGTATTGAGAGCCCTTCCATTTTTCTTAGTCTAGTTTTCCAAATCAATGCAAGCCCTATGGGGGGAAATTGAAGGTGTTATTGAGAAATGTAACGCACAAACATAAATGACTTGGAGAAATATAGTCTTTGAGCATGTGAAGCAGCGCCTTTAAAGACCATATTAGGTATTGTTGACAAGGTGGTGAAGGCAGTGGTCCTCTTCGCCAAGCAAAAATAATTTCAAAAATGCAAACAAACACCTTTTCAGTCAAAGTTTAACGCTGCTGTCGGAATTAAAGACTTGCCGCGTTCTGAGACCGTCACTTTCCCAGCACACAACAGCGGCAGTGTCTGAGAGCAGTCATGCAGGCAGTCAGCCTTTCTCGACCCTGCTCTTTTAATCCATGTAGTTCCTGTCAATATTAACCTCTTATAGAAATTCTTGTACAATATAACTATTGAACTTTCCTGACTAGGAGTGTCGCCGGAGCTCCGAGCCATCCCTAGAATGTATTTTTGCAATCAGCTAAATCATCAAAGTGTTTTTTAACAATGAGCAGTTCAGAAGTGACAGATCTACTTTCTTGTTCACAACTGCTTATCAGAGGAGAGATACCACATATGTTTTCCAGGTGCTTCCTATAGTTAGGATACCTTCAGAGAAGCCGCTCGTGAAAGATAAGGTCATAAAAGAGATGAAAAATGTGTGAGCTTCATACACTTATGGTTTTATCATCAGACAAGATAGCTTTGGTGAAAAGACTGTAGGAGTCAAAAACAGAAAACTGCAGCTCACGCTGAAGGACGAGGATGTTAAAGTTTCGCGCTGAGTTTGGGCTTGCCTAATAGTAAGATGGTTGGGCTGGAAATGCTTATTTAGCTACAGATTATTTGGGGGGGGATTAGGTAATATTAAGCCATTATTGCCAAATTATAGTCATAGACATGAATAGAGAATCAAAATAGAGGTGCAAACAATACCCCAATTTTAGCAATAACTAAGGGGAACTTTAAACAGGTCAACTGTAAATAATAACAGGAGGGTAGCCATCACAGCGTCTGACTCAGGTTCCCTCTGACTATCCAATACAGTTATATAAATAACACAATTATTTTCAAATATGCAAGTCATCTCCCTGTTACTTTACTTGCTTTCTCTATATTTAGTATTTCATTATCTTGAAAATCCTTTTCAGATTCCAGAATATGAAAAAAATTAAGCAAAAGAATAAAATGCATATTATCTGGTTATGACATTGAGATCCCAATAAGAAAATCCTAAAATTACTCATAGCAACAATCCAGGGGTAAATGTATTATTTTAAGAGAAAAAAAAACTAATTTTTATAGTCAGTGTATGGCTCCTGTAGTTTGCAATATCTTATTATAGCTGGTAAGGGAAATTATTGAAAACACTTATGTACAATTAAAGTTTGGAGGATTTAAGGAGAAATAGTGATTTGCAATCCTTCTAGAGTACTTAAAGTTGTTCCAGCCATCAGTGCCATATCCCAGGTGAAGGATAGCTAAGTTCAAGCTTCCCGAGGATTTCACACATAAGGAAAATGTCCAAATGAAAGTAGAATAGCTTTCAACAGAACATCACTCAATAATCTTTTAAAAATTGTTTTTATTGACCTATATATTTTTCCCCACTAGACTCCCATATTCTACCCTGCTCTTCTATCCTCTCCCATGGTCCTCATGATCCCAATTTACTCAGGAGATCTTGTCTCTTTCTACTTCCCATGTAGATTAGATCCACATATATCTCTCTTAGGGTCCTCTTTGTTGTCTAGGTTCTCTGGGATTGTGAATTGTAGGCTGGTTTTTCTATACTTTGCATCTAAAAGTCACTTATGAGTGAGCACATATAATATTTCTCTTTCTGCGTCTAGGTTACCTCACTCAATATGATGTTTTCTAGATCCACTCATTTGCCTGCGATTTTCAAGATGTCATTTTTTTTCCGCTGTGTAGTACTCCATTGTGCAAATGTACCACATTTCCCTCATCCACTCTTGGTTGAGGGGCATCCAGGTTGTTTCCAGGTTCTGGTTATGACAAATAATGCTGCTATGAACACAGTTGAGCACATGGCCTTGTGGTATGATTGAGCCTCCTTTGGGTATATACCCAAAAGTGGTATTACTGGGTCTTGAGGTAGGTTGTTTCCTAATTTTCTGAGAAATCGCCATACTGATATCCAAAGCAGCTGTACCAGTTTATTCCTCATTATTCTCCTGAGTAAGCATTAGAATGGCTTAAATAAATAATCAAATGTAGGCAGAAAGACTTACTTTATATGTTTAGATTAATTTACTTTATTATTAATACATACACATTTTTAATATGCATGTATGTGCACCATAGACAGTTGTGCACCATCACATGGGTACTGGGCACTGAATCTGTGTCTCCTGAAGTGCAGTAAGTGGCCATCACCACTGAGTCACCTCTCTAGTATTTACTTTAAAATCTACTGAAATAAACATATCTCAAAGTTTATGCTTAAATAATTTGTATTGTCTTTCCCAAATTTATCATCCAAAAAATCTTTATTGCAACTAATATCAAACTATTCAGAGATTTTACTCAAATCAGACCCATCTCATTCTGAAGATGAGACCGTGTCTGGAGGGCTGTAACAGGATGACTGTTTGCAAGTCTGCCAACCTACTGTAAGATCTTAAGACTTACAAATAAGAGAGTAAATGTGGCATTTACCTTTCAGGGTCTGGACTGGTGCCACCAACTGATCACTATTCTTTTAGTTTGTTGCCTGGGTTTCAAACTCATCATTCACTTCACAAACCCATTATTGCCATCAAGATAAAAGCAAAGCCAGATTTTACTTTTGAACCTGCCTTTCCCACAAGCCAAATCTCCACGTGCAGTGGATCCGACAGGTTTTAGAACACGATGGTGTTTGACCACCATGTTCCACACATCCTTACTCTTCCCCCTGCTTTTTTACAGAATTACCCTTCCCACAGGGACAGCTCTGTTCTGATGCTCTACTAACAGACATGATGAACAAGCATGCACACAACCCTACAGCCTTTGGCCACACCGTGCTCACTTGTGTAGTACTCATTCAAATATGAAGCGTAACACAGAACCAGTCTACAATGTGTCTTCACAGACACCAGCTACAATGACAAAACATGAAGGCTGCAATCTGAATGCCATTTAGAATACATAGTTCTAGCACCATAATGGGAGATGAATTCCAGAAGTCAAAAGTTGGGCTCAACAAAACAGTAACAACAAAGGCAAGCAATTCCTCCAAAAATGCATGGACTGAAAAGGCAGGCAAAGGTTAAAAGTGCATGCAGTACTGTCCTGAGGACTGGAGTTCAGATTCCAGCACTGACACATAGGAAGTCATGCCTTCCTAAAGGTCCCATGATTCTAGGTCTACACAAGGATTTAACATCTTCCTCCTACACATGCAGGGGTACACACACTAACACACGTGCATATATTCACATGGACACCAATAGAGTAAATAAATTTTCAAAGTATAAGTGATATCATTTTTTTTGCCAATAAATCTAGTTTGTTCCTGCTGGTATTTTTTTACTTATCTCTTTTCTCTCTATCTTACAGCTTATGGGAAACTTAAATTAAGATTTCTTTTTCATTTTAATTAATCAGATTTTGTGGTTGTATTGCCTGTGTGTGTGGACATGTGGTGGACACATGCATATGACTGTGGACCTGTGGAGATCAGAGGACAGCTCAGCAGAGTGGGTTCTCTCTTTCCACTTTGTAGGTTCTAAGAATCATGCGTGGGTCCTCAGGCTTGTAAACATGTGCCTTTACCCACTATGTCATCTAACTGGTCCTTCAGATCTGCATTGAAAATTTCAGATTTCCAGTTATGCATTCCCTCTTGTATCTGTCTTTGTTTAGTTTCTTGTTCTTAGTAGTTTCATCATTCATTGTCCTTTCTGATCCTCATCTTTGTCTCTGGGGTCGACTATATGACAGTCACCTCTGTATATCTGGACGTTCTGTTCTCTTCCCTGAGCCTGGCAGTCAGTTCCTTCTTCACACCTATGAATATTTGGTTACAGTTCCCGTGAACCCACTTTATGCCTATGCAACATTGATTCCAGTCCCAACACCGCATTCTTAAAGACAGTTTCACTCACCTTCCTCACTAGGTCAGACAACCTTTTATCAACATGTTAGCAATGTTGCCCGTAGGATAATAAACTCAGCTTTGTATTGTAGCATGGCTCACATGGCTGAGACAGCAGGCATTCAATCAGTATCTGTTAGATCGGGAGTATAAATTCAGTTTGCCCTGAGTACCACTGTGCTAGACTGTTTTTGCCTTTATTCAATGGACATATGTGTGATCTGTGTACATGCATGTGCACATATGTGAGTGTGTTTGTGCACATGCATGTGTGCATATGGATACAGATATGTGTACCAGAGAATGTACGTCACATTTAGAGAGCAACTTTCAGGTGTCAGTTTTCTCCTACTAACGTGTGTTTCAGAGATCGAAATCAAATAGGCAAGGGTAGAGACAAGTGTTTCAGCCTTCTGAGTCTACCAGTCTGGTCCTGACCCTGTGTTTAGAGTCATTCATTATTCCAATAATCAAGTAAAGCAAATTCAAACTATATATTTTCACAATCTCAGCAATAAGAAAAATTAGATCTGGACATGCAGTCACCTAAAGAATAAACATCTCTGTATGTCTTAGCATGAGCCATTTACAAAGCTGACCAGTTCTGTGGCTACTTTCAGGAGTCTTTTATTACTATAAAACCTGGTCCAAATGAAGTTTCTATATCTATTGGAAGCAAATGTTTCAAAAAAAAATCCCAGGTCATATCATTTTTACCCTTTCTCAGATTTATATCTAGCTTCCAACACCAGAGATTGCCCCAAACGTTATCACAAGACCCATTCAGACTCTATGGAGGGCTGAGTCCTCCCACATCCCCCACTGCTTCAGTGCCAGGAGGACCTTGAATGCTGTATGATAACACCAGGAAAACACAGATGGTACCCACAACACCATCCAGATGTTCAGAAGCATGGGACAACTCTCCCTTTAGAGGGCTTTAAAGCTGGTTTCCTGACTCTCTGTGGCCTTTACGAACTCTGACAGTTTATTCAAGTTTGGTAGATTTGTTGTTCAGGTATCTAATATAAATAGAAAGGCATTTTAAGAACCTTACTGAAACCCAAAACCAGACTTAACACTCTTGATCACTGTTGCCTACTATGAATTTACCTCACTCTTCTGTGTTTTTCATTGGGTTGATTTGGGCTGGTGGGGCCTGATAATGTAGGAGGCACTTGCTAAGAACATAAGTGGGAATTAGAGAGAGATAGAATACTGGG
Source organism: Myodes glareolus (assembly GCF_982192425.1). Taxonomy (NCBI): domain Eukaryota; kingdom Metazoa; phylum Chordata; class Mammalia; order Rodentia; family Cricetidae; genus Myodes; species Myodes glareolus. The sequence goes on along the minus strand of NC_142044.1, from coordinate 6,893,021 downwards.
ACAAGTGGCCAGCACTGAAGCTAGAACTGCGTTTCTCTCGGAGGAAAAGGACCTTTGAGTACTAAGTGAAGGTCAGTCGACCCTTTCTGATTAACCTCACAGTTCTGCCTAGAGTGCTCAGGAATTCAGGCGCTGTTGACAAACCAGCCGCAGAGTTCTGAAGTAATATCCAACATTTATGCAAATTGCTCACATCTCAGACTTGTTTAACACTATTCTGAACTGTTGTAGTTCTGTTATTATTTGATACAAAGCTAATTAAACAGTTGTAAAATTAAATACAAAGGAGAATGAATACATGTATTATCTGCTTGGCCATATGAAATATGAACATAACATCTACATAATACATAATTCTCAAAATGTTTCTTAATTAATGATCTGATGTTTTGGGAGATCACCTTAAATGTCTCAACACAGCCATTTGGACTGCAGGGAAAACACATCATTTTTTTGTAACATGTGTTTTCCTCATAATGTAAACTATCTTTTGTCTTATCTTTTGTCTTTTCACATGCACTGCCATAGAGTTATTATTTCTTATTAAAAGTGAGTATGTGGGATAGTACAATTGGAAATGGGGGGTTCTTGGGGGGTGATGTGGAAACCTAGTGCAATGGAAACTCCCTGAAAAAGTGTAAAAGTAGCACTAACAGGGAGTCCTTAGTAATGGAGGTCACAGGGCCTGAATGCACCGTCTTCTATAACCAGGGATGGCATCCAGTGGGGGATCAGGACATCAACTCAGCCACAAAACCTTCAGCCTATAACCCATTTGCCTGTCAGATGCACTGGGGTGATGGTGGGTCAGAGATTGTGAGAGAAGCCAACTAAGGACCGGTTTAACTCACTTAGGAGAGGAGGGTAACCCATGCTCAACACTACCCTGATGGCCAGAAACTAGAATCTGGATACCCCAGAGACTTAGGGTAGAACCAACCACAACTAGAAAAAGAAAAAGAAAAAGAAAATAATCAATAAAATTACTGAAATTATCCTAATGATATTCTGCTATATTCATTATACTTGTAGATCAGATCCTAGATCAGTGGCCACCAGAAAGGGTTCCTCTGCAGCTGATCGGAGCCAATGTCCCCAAACATTAGTCAGAGTCCAGGGAACCCTGAGGAAGAGGGGGGGGGGGAAAGGATTGTAGAACCTAGAGAGGTTGAGCACAACAGGAGAACATGACCCACAGAATCAACTTAGCAGGGTTTATAGGAGCTCACAGAGACTGACATAGCAATCACACAGCATGCACGGGACTTCACTAGGTCTTCTGGATACATGTTGTTGTAGAGTTTGATGTCCTTGTGAGACACCTCTCAGTGAGTCAGGGCTGTCTCTGACTCTTTCGCCTGCTCTTGGAACCCTTTTCCTCCTACTGGGTTGCTTAATCCAGCCTTGATAGGGGGGTTTACGCTTAGCTTTATCATGTCTTGTCTTGTCTGGCTGATATACCTGGTAGTCTTGCTCTTTTCTGAAGGGAAATGGAGGAGCAGTGAATCTGGTAGAGAGAGAAGGTGGGGGTTACTGGAAGGAGTGGAGGGAAGAGAGGCTGTAGTCTTGTATTATATGAGAAAAGAATAAATAAAAAAAAGAATGACTATATGCTAGTATTATACAGTCATCAGCCTCCAGGACAGAACACAGGAATGTACAACAAAGACTCAAGCGGGCAAATTCAGGCTGAGGGACATCCAAACATTTACACAGGGTCCACATGTTACATGCTTTCCTGTGTTTTACATAGGCAAAGCTTTTCCTTTATTTACTATATTATTCTAAGAGATGAGAATATTCTTTATCTAGTCTTTCTTCTGCTCTAAAATATTCAGTAAGACCATTTACACACATCCATGCTCACATACCACAAGCAGGTCACATGAGTGAGTTCTCAGTGTTTGAAGTGCACTTTGCATAGCCCGAAAAATTACAAGTTTGTCCAAGACCCCCAGGTACAGAGACATAAGCTAATCCCAGTGCTACAGTAGACTATCATCAGATCTCATTGTCAGCCAGGTGGAGGCATGGAGGGTAGTCTGTGCATCTCGGTTGTTGATCCCTCCCTTGATAAATCGATGCCTTTAATCAATAAAAAGATCTTCCCTTCTCACTGTCAGAAAAATATCATCACAGTCTACCGCCTGTGCAGTTTTTCTTTCCATCTCTGCTATGTGCGTAAGGCTGGTGCGATATAGCCACTGTCAAGTTTCCGAAGAGTTCCTTGTCTAATCTTCCTACCCCTCCAGATCGTCGATACAGAACCCCTTTAGGATGCATTGCTTGCTTTTCCAGTTCCTGTGTTTATCTCGCGTCCACTCTTACCATCTGCTGCATTGCATTTCCTTCAGAAAAGGGAGAAGTTTTCACAGTGCCCAGAGCTCTCCCTGCAAACAATGCCCTCTTCCTCTCTTCCTTCCTTCCTTTCCCTGCTTTTTACTTAGGTTTATTGTGTGTTAAGGTCAAACAGTTTTAAAGAGTTCAATTTGCAAACATTTCCATAAGGCCGAAATTCCTATCCAAATAGTTGTGATGGAATTATAAACACCCCAGTCATTTATTACTGGCTTCAGCCCAAGTATACACACTCTGGTGTGTTTCTGTTCCTTTGAATTGCCTGAAAACAAGAATACAAGGAACAGGCAGTGAGAAATTATGGCCTATTTTATGCTACCATACAGAGTGACATGGCCATTCATTAAGTCTCAGTGGTCAAAAGTACTTTCCGTATAGACCTTGCATCATTGATATACCCTCTTTCTGTACTTCAGACAGGTTTTTATCTATTAAGCCTTTAAAGAGACCCTACATGACAGGAATACTTTAAGAACATTTATCATTAATTTACTTAATACTTGTTGTTTCTTGGTTTTGGTAAAACCCCATAGTTTTTTTTTTTTTTTACTTGTGCAAGAGTGTTGTTGTTGTGGTTACTTTGTTTGTTTATTTGGTTTTGTTTTTGAGACAGTCCATTTAAAAATATCTTGTGAAAGTGAGGTTTAGACTTCTTCAGATGTTTTCATTTCCTTCTAAAAGAATTATTTCATAATGAATGTCAGAAAAATATTTCCATAATTTATTAAAACTAATACCCTCTGCCTTATTTTTTACTTTTATTTTTATTTATTTTATTAGTGTTTTGGAGACTGAGTCTCTAACTGTATTTCAAGTTAGCCTATGATGTGGGATTCCCCTTTGTATGCCATGATTATCATTGCTGAATAAAGAAACTGCGTTGGCCTGTTGATAGGTAGGCAAGGAAAACTAAACTGAATGCTGGGAGAAAGAAGGCAGAGTCAGAGAGAAGCCATGGAGTTGTCGCCAGAGACAGATGTTGGGAACTTTACTCAATAAGCGACAACCATGTGGCGATACACAAATTAATGGAATTGAGTTAAATTAAGATGTAAGAGTTAGCAAATAAGAAGCTAGAGCTAATGGGCCAAGCAGTGATTTAATTAATACAGTTTCTGTGTGATTATTTTGGGGTCGAGCAGCCGGGAATCAACAAGCGACCCCTCCTTACAACAAGCCTAAACTAGAAGCAGTATCTTGTCTAATCTTCCTGTGCTAGCCCCCAACATCTACTCTAATTTTTTAATATATTTTTTTGAAATGCACATTCATGTGTGTCCATATGTGTGCAAATGAACATGTGTCTAGACATGTATGCTTGTACATGAAGAGGCCAGGAGTTGACATTGGGTGTCTTTCTCAATCACTCCCCACTTTGTTTATTGAGGCAAGGTCTCTCGCATAAACCTGCCAGTTATGGGTTGCTGGTCAGCCTGTGCCAAGGGACCTCTTCCTCATATTTGCTTCCCAAATACTTGAATTAGTGACCACCTACACTCCTGCCAGGGTGTTGGTGAGCTATGGGGATCTGAACTCGCGTCCTCACATGGCGCTACAGATTCCCTATCCACTGAGACATCTTCACCATCCTCCTCACTGTAATGTGGTATTACCTTGGTAGTTTTCTGACTTTCACCAAAGTACCAAACCTATGGATGATAAAGTGAAAAATGATATCTATGCTGCAAGCCAGTAAGCTGATTAGAAACACTGTGCACACACCAAGATTCCTGACTTTCAGGGACAAACAGAAAATGGGAGTTGCTGTTACCATTATCCCAATTACTGTAATTGGTGCAGTCTCAACGCTGCTCTGTCTAATCTCAGAAAGAAAAGGAACGCACTGAGACGGTGACAATCGGCATCCGTTATCAGCGCTTATTGGTACAACACGGCGAGCTATTTTCATTTGACCTCTTAAGAACAACAAAAAGTGACTAACTTTATTACTATAATTAAATTCATCATATCACAGCTTTCTCCATTTCCCTCTACACCTTCTATGTTTAGGGCTACCAGAGATAAAGATTATCCCATCAGGTAATGGATGGGCAAATGCCTAATACTGCCTGTTGCTTCTCAAATGATAACAAATCACTGAGAGAATTTTACATACTAACAAGAAAATGCAAATTTTATGTGAGAAGATTAAGAGCTTTGAAAAACCTATTTTACTTAAAAACTTACTAAATGGTAGAGCAGAACCATGAAACTGGAAATCATTTGTGATATTTAAGGATATAAAGTAGAGGAGACACTGCTATTTCCAAGAAAAGTCTCCTACAGAGCGAACACTTTCTCTTTAATCCTGGTTCGCCCAACAGTTAACATTCAGGTTTGTGAATCAACCTAATTCATACGGTTAAAGTAAATTGGCTACCCAGGCATTACCAAAGCTATTCGTACTTATAGTTTCCTTTAGAATAGAAAAATAAACAGTGCTAGCAGATAGGCATGCTTGGCAAACAGGCGACTGACGCTCAAAAATAAATTACATAACACTGAGATAAATAGACCTTAAATATAACAGTAATTCGATTAAAAATGCTTTCTTAAGAAACACTGAATCTTTATTCAGTACAAAACTGCACCCAAGAAAATGGAGAAATTAAATTGGGCTTCCATATAGGTAGTTCTCTTTCATATTATTCAGCTAAATTTAATGATCAACTGGTTCAATATCTAGATTAAAACTGAAAGAGCCAATCAATAATGCATGTGTCTCATAATAACCAGATGTATATAAATATAATGCCAGGATATTAAATAGATTATTCTTCTTTTATATGACTTTTAACATTCAGACCAACCAACAACCCAAGATAAATCTTACAAGTCCAGAAAGGGTCTCGCTCTTGCAAAAACCTTACACTTTAAACCAACAAATACATTTTCTAAATTATAAGAAAATGGCCTTTATAGTAATATTCATTCTTTCTGTTGTAAACACATTGCTCATTTGAAATTAAGATATCGTTGAAAATAAGTCAATCCCTCCCAAGCCGTATGTATTTAGCTAGACAAAAAGAGAAATATACTTTGGTATAACATGAGGTTATATGAGAAATTCTAACAGAATGCATGTCTTACCAAGTTCAAATTTATCTTGTAAAAGAACTTTAGCAGACTGCACTTGTGAAATGTTGATGACCATTTCACAGGAAAAAAAATGCAACAGACTTATCATATGCAAAAAAAGTGTGATATGGTTTCATACATGACTCCTATAAACACCACAGTATGAGACATTTCACATAATGAGAAAAATCTATCACTTTTCGCCTTGTTGAAATTTTTGTCTTGATCTAGAGTCCAAGGTGAGGTAGGTAGACAAAGCTTTATCTGACCCTTATATATGGAGCATTATGTCACAGGAAAAAAATGAAAAAAACTACAAAGCCATCTGGTTTCACCAAACAATTACCACCAAAACCTGCCTCTCTACTCTCTTGCTGCCCGGGGCTTGCTCAGGTGCCCCTCATTTTCCCACTGATCAACATTTAAAACATTCTGCTGAGTTCTGAGTAATAACCATGCTGTGGAGACTTTTTAAGCGGCTAAGAAAGCCTGGCAGCCCCACGTCACAGGTGTACTACTTATCATGAGATAAAAACCCAAGCCGGATATGACTATTATCTCTCTTACTAGTACCTTAAAAAGTCATTACTTTTCAGTTCTCACCATGGGACAGCCCATGCAGGAAAAACACGGTGATTTTTAAAGTGCATTACAACAGAATGTGAAGGAGAACTGGGCCTAGGACAGCCTAAGGTTTGCCAAGGAACAATGTTATGCGAAGGGAGGGAGGTGGCGGAGAAGCAAAGCCAGGTCCATGCCAAGCAAAGCTGGGGGCTGTTCAATCAGCCCTATCGGCTCTCCATCAGTGTCTCCACTCCAGCCAAATCCAGGAAAAACAAGGAGTCAAAGATTCAGGTCAATAAGCTTACAGGCGATTTGCACAAACAGCTCCTCCAGCAAGGTAAAAAACAAAGTCATATTGGCTTTTCTCTTTCACTCCTTCTCTTTGAACTCCCTGGTCCAAACACACCCTGGAAATGTCAATGTTATATGCAAGAGTTTAAGGAGCTGAGCTTCTTAATCCCGTGAAGAGAAAAAGAAGAACTTTGTCTGTAAATATCCCCTTCCTTATTGAGTTCAAAGTGATTACAGCAGACCTGCCACCTGCAGATATGGGTTCTGTTACCCCGCATCTGAGAAGGAGGCAAGGCTTCACAAAAGCCAAGCAGGGAAAGAACCCAACTGAAGGGGAGATAGAAACGGACTTCTTTACTGAGAAAAGGATCCAGAGAAAAGAAGAAACTAAAAGACAAAAATAAACACGGATGTTTGAGATGAGGAACAGCTGAAAAACAAGCAGGACCCCACAGGTTTGAGGGCAGGTAGGAAAAGAGCGATGCTAACCGGCTAGGCTTAGCTTGTTATGTAAAGTCCAAGGAAAAGATACAGCCTTTCCAGCTCTGTTAACTTTTAAAACAAAACTACAAAAACAGATAGAGGCAAGGGGGAGAGGGGAGGAGGGACAGCTCAAAGGGTCTAGCAGCCAGTCTCCCTAAGCATAATAATAAAACTTCTACCAATTTGCTGGCTTCCTATTCTTTGTTTTTCTCATTCAAGGATGTGGGAATCTGTAGAAAACATTGACCCAACTCTGCTAAGGTGGAAAGGAGCAAGGTGACACAGATTGTCCCCAAACACCCGCAAAATGCTACTGTGGAATTTATATTAATGAGCTACAGATGGGGTCTCATCAAGCTCTTGGCTGAAGAGATGATTCGGATTGGGTTATTTGTATTTCCTGACAGCTCCCCCAATTTACCTGTCTCGGTTTCCTGCTGCCACCTTCATTTTTTTGCAGACCGGTCCTCACTCGGCACGAGCAAGCTGCCTCCTGACTGTGCATCTTCTCTCGTGTTCTCCCCCTTTCACAGTCCCCTTCCCTGTATCGTCCACAGTGCCCGGATCCAGCACAGGTTCCTGGAGCAGCAAATCCTGCACAACTGCACCTTTCCCTCCAGCTCTCTGCTGTCCTCTGTGTGCTAGGTCCAACACTAGGCACACAGGTCAGAAAGTTCTAGAAGCCCACTGCTTTCCTTCTGCCTTCTATTCAAAGTCTGCCTGCCTAATTGTTCTTTATAGAATCTGAAGTATCTCCACACATAGCTATAAAGCCACTCCACCACCTAAAACTCTCCTGTCTTTCCTCATGGGCTCAATATTGCCCACCGTACACAGACTGAGTTTGATTCCTTCATTAACCATTCCTTTTCCCCTCGGATAGAGATTGTGTTTTGTTATTGTAGATGCATATTACTGAGTAGCTTGAGTTCTATTGAATTTATCTATGAACAAGACTGGAAACTTCTGGTCACCTGATTCAGTATCTGTTTTGTTTGTTTATTTAATTTCATAACTACTGCTAGGGCTAACATTAATTCCAACACTGAGGAACCTGTGTTCTATTCTACTTTCTTAATGTACCTTACAATGTTCAATTTTAAAAGGGTACTTAAAATATTCATTCCCTTTTAAATATTATTTAATATAAGCTCTTTGAATATATGATAATGTCCATCACTGCACAATATGCTTCCTTATTGTATGGATTTCCATCTTGCAGGCTTTTGCCAACACTGATCTTCCCAAATGCCTTTTTAGTGTGCACACTATCCAATAATCTCTGACCATTTTTTATATCTAGGTGCTAGGAGAAGAATTTGGGTTTTCTGTCTTTAAATGACAAGGTTGATGGTATTATATTCCCTCTTAGCTTCCTTAGAGACCATAACATCACAGAAAAATTTCCAAAGGCTCCTAGTAACTTTCCTAGATCATTATTAACAACTCAGGCTATCATTGCCATATAGTTTTTGAAGATTTTTCTCCATAGCACAGCTGCTTTCTTACTTACTACATGACAGAGACACCCATCTGACTCTCTCCTTCCTGTTCACACATCCTGTTCATTCTCCTGAAATGTATCCTATACATAATTACTTCACCTCTTTCATAAACAAACTTAAATATTTCACTTTGGAATTCCACTTGGACTAATTATTAAGTCTAGGCTTAGTTTTGCACATGCATGACTATATGCCCCTGTTTTCTACATTAAACAGGGAAAGAGAGATGCAATAGCTGGGGCAAATAATTCAATACCACAGGAAATGTGTAGCACTTATGAGCCCAGTGTGGATGTCTTCGTCATCTGCAAATTCAAGGAAATAATTCTTGCTTGTTCCCTTCCTGTCGCAGATGCCGGGAAGGCAAGAAGCCAAGCAGTTTAGAACAAAAGACAATGCTACGACCTGAACCATCACTTTATATTTTGCCCAGCGTTTTAAAATATCAGAGGCCCAAAGCAGTTTAAAGAAACATCTTATAGTAAACAGTCTCTTTTGTGTGAAGGTGAGACGCACACACTAGTCCAAACCAAGAGCTGACTTGGTATTTTCAATGGGATTTGTCAATTCTAGGCCTACAACTTGAAGAGGGATATGTCTGAGATACAAACACATAATTAAGAATTTAACCTATTAAAGAAACATAAAGTATAAATTACACTTTTCCTGATTTTAACCTTGCTAGGTTGAGATAAACGATATTTGATCCCATGGTTTAGAGAGACCCACGGCTTTAATATTAATGATTTCTTCCAGATGTGCACAAAATCTTGCCCTTTAGCAAGAACATAGATAATATGAGTGAAGTCAGGAAAAATAGAAAGTAAAATTATTCTAGCCATTGACAATATCCTACAATATATGGCAATCCTAAACATAGAAACATTTACCTATAATAAGCAGTTTTTTCACAGATATTTAAAGAATGAAGCTTTTCCTCTCTTATTCCTCAAAAAACTAAACAGTTACGATAACATGGCATCAGTTACACAAAATCCAACACTAAAATACTGATGAGGATGCAGTCACCTTGTAAGGATGCTTCCTATTCTCCCTGAACTCATGTCAGTATTTGTGGCTTGAAGAATTAAGAGACTCTTCGTATGTTTTATAGTATAAGATCTTAAGCTAACTCTTACTTATTAAGAACATGCATCCAATGTCTAAACATTTTATCTATGGCAGCCATTAAAATAACTAGATCATTGTAGATTTTTGAAAGAAACTAAACCATCTAACTCACTTGTTGATATAGAATGACAACTTTGGAATCATCATAAATGGTCAAGAATGTATACAAAAATTAGATTTTCAGTGAAAAGGCTCCTTTTAAGAGACCATTTTATACCTGGCTTTTCAGTCACAGTATTCATTCCCTTAAGCTTTAAGTCATTCTCCTGCTTCACTGCTTAGTCAATCTTCTCTCGTCAACCACAAAGGAAGCCAAACCGTGTGCCACGGAGACAGATGCGACTACCTACGCAGAGATCGCATTCTACTCTTCAAATGAGATGTTTTCTCTTCCAATTTAAACTACACAAGTTAAATAGTGAGAGAAGGCGAAAGAGAGTGAATGAGAAGACTGCAGTCCTTGTACAACCGGCTACAGTGCCGATCAGTGCTGGCTTCCTTTCGTATCTGTTTAACCAAATTCCAGGGGCATTCCCACCATTCACTGTCTATGAGAGTAAAATCATGTAATTCTCTCCTGTTACATAAGGCCACAGGAAAACGAAATAGTAATGTTCTCATTTATAGTAACGATATCACATGAAAATAACAGTCCTTATTCCCATGGATGACTTTTTTTGTTTCAAACTGAGCATTAAGGAATTGTTTTATAATTCACGTATATTATATACTATTCAACAGCAGTGCCTGTGCTATTAAGTGTTTGTTGCATATTTAAAATATCTTAGGATTCCCAAGTGTTTATCAAATGGTCACATCCATTAAATAGCATTCACAATAATTGTAATTCAATGTTCTCATTTCCCAAATGCCCGTTATTACATTGAGTCCTGATTCTTGTTAGTGTAGATGAATATTATTGTCTTACGACTATAGACACTGTTTACAAAAAACCATTTGTTCTGGTTCTGTCTGTCTCCAAGAGATCACCCAAAGCTTTAGGTTTACCAAACTCTTTTATTAAACATAAGCCTTTAGGAGTGATGACTCCAAATTAAAACAGGATATAGAAATACTTACCATTGCTAAATTAATGCAATTATTAACTTTATTTATTTTTAATTACATTAGTTATGCTTCTAAAGATCTAAATTTATGTCTTAACTCTTTAATCATAAGAGTCCAAAGAGAGAGGAAAAGGCAAATGCCTTCCATTCCTTAGCTTTTCTCGTTCTTTTTTTTGAAAATAATAATACTCTAGAAAAAATAGATATTTTATAATAAACATAGAAATAGAAATTTGATGGAAACAATAGAGAATAAGATGGTGGCAGATGTAATTTAAAAGCCAGCATACCTCAACACCTCAGCCTGTGCTTACATGCATCGCCTAAACTACAGATTCTCAAGAGAGACACAGAATCCAGAACACCTAAAGGAAACATCAAATTGGTCTGAAATCGCTCTATGGACAAAACTGTTCTATTCGTTATACTCTTATTTTCAGTCAAACTGATCTGTCCTAGAGATAGGCACCGTGTTACCAGGCCACTGTTCATGCTCTTGGAGATCCCAGTGACGTTGTTGCTCTAGTGAACAGAAGGACAAGAATGAGTTGGCTTTCTGAGTTTCTAAGACACCATCAACATGGGATTGCACTGTTGAGCTTTTAAAACTACTATAAATACATGTGATCATCAAGATAGATACACTGGCCATTTTTAAGCTATTGTATCAGCTTTCTTGATTTTAGGCTGCCTAGACAATCAGCACACACAAGCTCACTTCACCTCGCTCAACTGTCTAAACCCATATGCAGGTTTAGGAAAATGGCGTGCCTGCACGAGAATCGCACGCATATAAATATCGGCAGGTGTAGACAGATGCAGACTCCAAGCGGCTCAGCCAGTGTCGTCTGGGATACAATCCTGCTCAATTAGCAGACGCAGCTGTTATATCAACACTTATGACATTGCATGCTGGTAAAGGAGGAAAAGAAGTTCTAACCCAGGGGAGACTAAACAAACTAGTAAAAACAAATAATAACAAAGTCATGTGAAATCATAAAATTACTTTTAGAAAAAAAGAGGATGTAAAATAGGGAAAAAAGTTCAGGTTAGAAATCGACTGAAATTTGTTGCCGGTACTTTTTGGGTTATTTTGTGTGTGTGTGTGTGTGTGTGTGTGTGTGCATGTATGGTGTGTGTGTGTGTGTGTGGTGTCTGTAATGTGTGTGTGTATATGTAGTGTTTGTGTGTGTGTGGTGATGGGTGTGTATATGTAGTGTGTAGTGTGTGTGTGGTGATGGGTGTGTGTGTGTGTGATGTGTGTGTGGGTGGTGTGTGTGTATGTGTGTTTATATATGTGTGGTGTGGGGGTGGTGTGTGTATTTGTGTGTGTATATGTGTGGTGTTGGGGTGGTGTGTGTATGTGTGGTATGTATGTGATGTGGGTGTGTGGGGAGTAGTGTGTGTATGTGTGGTATGTGGGTGGTATATGTATATGTGTGGTCTATACGGTGTTTGTGGGGGTGCTATGTGTGTATGTGCAGTGTGTGGTGTGTGTGTGTGTGTGGTGTATGTGTATGTGGTGTATGTGTGCGTGGTGTGTGTATGTCCAAAGAGGATCCACAGAGGAAAAGGTCCTCCACTTTTTTATCCAGATAACCTAACAGGGAGCAGCAGAGTTGAAAGCTAACACCCACAGTACTCAGTTTCTAGAGAGACTGAGCCAGCTCTTGGGCTGGGGATTATCTGCACCACTAGGTGCTCATATTCAGTTACTAGTGCCATGCAAACTAAAGGAGTTCAATCACTATCTGTTGAAAGAGAGAAGAAGAAATTTGATAAATGTCAAATGTGTTATAGCTGTTTGGAAAAAACAGCAACAAAATTAGCTCAGGGAATATACCAATCAGCAATAGAGTATTTGAAAATAAAAAAGATCATTATCAAAATGAAAAAACTTGTCTGAATGACAAAAGACCTTCCTATATCCTAATCTTCCCGTAATATAGACCATTGCATTATGTTAGTACTTTTATTCCATCCTAAGGTTCAGAATGAGGAGGAGAAAGAGGAGGAAGAGAAGGAGGAAAGGAGAAGTAAGAGGAGAAGGAGGAGGAGGAGGAGGAGGAGGAAAGAAGAAGACAATTTCTTTCAAAACCACCTAAGTGACTCCATCCTCCATTCAGTCATCAAGGATTACCTTTGTTACAAAAGAACTCCACTTCTTCGCAGCTCAGATTTTCTGGCCCAAAGTCTGCTGGGAAGCTTCCCTCCAGTGGAAAGTCCCCTTTAGCGATGCCTTCCGCCTCCTCCGATGGATACTCTTCGTCCTCATCCTCAATGGCATCTTCCAGCGGTCCTTGAAAAAGAATCAGGGACACTGTACCAAACACATCCAAGGAAGAGGCAAAATAAGAATCCTTTAAGTAGGGTGGTTCTGATTACAGAAGTGAGGGAAGAGAATCACAGTTATGTTGTCCCAAGAGGACACGCACACATTAATGTAATGACACCCAAGCAACAGTGCACAGGGGTTTATGGGAAGTGAATATATTTAATATACAATAAGTACATATATGGAAACTTATAGAATAAGTGAATTTTTTAAAGTGGGGAAAAAAGAAGAAGAAATACGGCCTTCGCTGAGAAGGCAAAGAAAGCCGGTGCCAGAGGAGATGATGAGACACAGTCACTTCAGTCTCTATTGCCTCTATTCCCAGTACCAAGCCTCTCTGTGCCCGTGGACACACACACAAACAACACACACATACACATGCACTACACACATACACGCAAACACCATATACATGTCACATACACACAGATACACCACACACACCACACACACATACACATGCACGCACACACTACACACGCACACCACACATACACCGCACACATACATGCAAACACCACACACACACGTGCACATATGCATGAACACACACATGCACATACACACATACACACACACATATACACGCCTGTCTTGGAGAGCAAACCTGTGCACTTTACAATCATTTGTTAGAATTCACTGCCTGGTAAAGAAGCATGACTCTCTCTTACACTGTTGAACAATTTTACCTGCGATTTTAATAAAGATTTATAGTAACTGAATGCATTTTAATTGAACTGAGATTTTAATAAAGTCTATACTTTTAAAAATCCTTCGTAAGAGTGGATTCCAAGAAAAGATTTCATTATTATATGTGTTTGAGGCTTGAAGAAAAATTACATATTTCTCTCCCTGGCGAAATCATAACCTTATTCACAATTAATTGAATTTTTTTTTCTAAAATGAAAAGTAGTTTCCTAATGAAAAAATGTAATTTGTATTTATGTGATGCTTTTTCAGTAATAGAAATGCAATTCCCCCAGAAAGAGCGAGAGTCAGGTACACTACATTCACAGGCCTATCTACTGCAAGAGAGGGAAGGGTTGCAGTGGCACCTCCGAGTGAGTGGCGTGGGAACACGTGCTGTTAACCAAATAATGCAGCCGACTCGTTTTCCTAAGAAAAGCCTGCATTTACTGCAGAAGAAGCAATGTGGCATTTTATCCTCAGAGCACAATTATGGTAATCGGTACTAATTGTCACTCTGTCACTGGTCCCGACAGGATAAATACTTGCAGAATTAAGTTTCTGCCTCTGCTGTGTCTCTCTCCTTTTCTCTCACTTTCTCTCTTTCTCTCTCTCTCTCTCTCTCTCTCTCTCTCTCTCTCTCTCTCTCTCCAAATGTAGTAGAAAATTTTAGGATCAAAGATAAATCTTATCAATTTAAATGCTTCAATATTATTGTTGTTATATATCTGTGTAAGCCAACATGCCTACATCCTGTGGTTTAAGGCTGCCACCCATGTGAGCTTTCTAAGGTCTGAATTGACAAGACACATTTACATGCAGACTTAATTACCTGCATTTAAATTAAGGCACACCCAAGCAATACATTTTCTTTAGAAATTTTTGTCCTCTTCAGAATTTATTTTTCCCTTATGTAATTTTTAAAAAGTTTATTTTTAATATTCTCATAATTGTAACACTTCTTTTACTTAAACTGAAGAGTCAAAATAAATAAATTCATAGATCTCCTATTAGTTTTTATACAGTTATTAACAATTTCAAGTCTAGCATTTATAATTTTAGAACAGTTATGTTAAATAACAAAGCGTCCAAGCCATATATTAAATAGTAGCAAGGGATCATTCCTCCTCAAATTCATTTGTTACATTTTTTAATAAATTTATTAATGATTTATCTAATGAAGACACTAACTGATGCCATTTCCTTGTTTTTATTCTTCTGAAGTAATTTAATGTTTAATAAAAAGGAAACATGTTTAAAAAGAAAGTCTCATTTGTGTTTGATGCAGGAGTTCTGGGGTGCTTTCTCACATGATGTGCTATATAGCCAGGCTCTCTTCAGTTTTATGGTCTGAAAAGCATCTCCGCTAGCAGAACAATGTCATAGCCCACTAAGTGAAGCTGTTGATTTGCAAAGTGCAGCATTCTGCACACCCTTTCTCTAACATCGTGCATTCCCGTGCACACCAGTCTGTGGCAGTGATAAACATTTCCTGTCGGAAACAGAACTCTGAAATTCAAGCAATTCGTGAAGATGAGAACGTCAGCAGCTGGCTGTCCACAATGCCCAGTTCTCCTCCACAGGCAGGTTAACAAGCAGCTTTACATGTGTGCCTTGCTCTTCCGACTGCTTCAAGTCAACCAAAGTCTATGTTCCCCTTCCATGAAAATCAGGAGATCTTTTGGTAGACCCCCCCAAAATAAAAATATCTGATTACTCATTTTCATTCTTTTTATATAATCCATACTGGATCAATTTGTAAAGTAACTGATTTACTATTAGTTACAACAGAAATGGCATGAAATAGTCCCTTGGGGATCGTATTTTTCTTTGAAAATAAATACTCTGAATTTTGCTTACAGAAATAACTTCCAATAAAATAATAAATATTTGAACAGTTCATGTATAAAATATGAAAAGCATAAAACCCTTCATACCTAGAGAACATGCTTGCATACTATAAAAATAAAATTAACAATATGCACTGTCCTTTTTAAAGTTGAAACAGATGTGATAAAAATTTTGCAAGATCCTTTATTAAAGATAATGTTACTGAATAATTAAAACACAGAATAGCAAATTGACTTCAGCAATATATTAAATTAAATTTTGAGAGTCGTATTAAAATCTGGCGCCTGTAATCCCGGGAAAGAAAACGAACCCTGCAACCCTGATTTATCGTCGGCAAACCTCGGACTCAGCTAATGTGCTGTGGATCTTTAATAGGTGCGCAGATTCAAAATGTGCGCTTCACTTTTATTTCTAGGTTTATGGAAAACTTATAATTGATAAGTCTCCTGCAAATTCAAGAGTTAAAAATATGTCTTAGGCATCTCTTTGTGAGCTTGAGCCTCCTCCTGGAAAGGAGCATTTCCGTTCAAAGTACAAAATGGTAAAGGCTTTTTGAGCTCCTTTGCTGGAAAGGTGTGAGAACCCAATGCTTATTTAGAATAAGATGCAGGAAGATGGTTAAAGAGTCGATTCGCACTCTTCCCAAAGTAAATTAAGATTTATATAATCTACCGTACTTTCAAATGTGAAATTACTAGTCACTTCTTTAACCGTCAAGCCAGATGCTGAGAGAGGGGTTTCCCTTAAAATGCATCGTGTTTATATTTTAAGCCAGGATCTCACGTTCCTGTCAACACTATTTAACAAGAAACATCGCTGATAATTGGTGGCCATAAACTAACATTTTAAAGGGGTAAATAAGAGACACTTGAAGCCCAAGTATAATTAAAAGCACCAATGAAGGAAGGAATAGAGAGACCTCCTGGGTATGGATTAGTGGGCACAGAGTCCACTTCAGGAAAATCAGCACACGTAATTTGACACAAATAATATCTCCTCCGAAGAGGCTCACAACCAAGCTCCATGTGCCCTCATGGAGAAAATTACTTCTGATTGAGGCCACTTGGCAGGCAAGGGTGAGGAACTCTGAAGTTCAGCCCTTCAATTGTGTCAGATTTACAGATATTCAAACCCTCCTGCCAGAATTAATAGTCTTGCTGTTTATAAACATCAACATTTACCTGATTATAAAATATGAGAAAAGAGGCTCTGTATCCTAAAACGGCAACTAGAATGGAACTAAAGGGAAAGCCCGCCATGCTCTTGATTGTCCCAGAGAGTAAATGAGCAGGCTTGGGTGGAAAGTATTTGTTCCATTTTTAGGGCAGAGAAACGATGTGTGCTCAGGACCCCTTTGAATTGGCCACGGCTACCTTTGTGTCCCAGAAATAAACCAAAACGGAAGGTCCACTGGAATTCACAAGACCCACAGAACTCCATGGTACAGCGCAGCCCAGTGCCTCAGTTGCCTGGCAAAGCCCGGCCCAGTGTGGGTCTATCCTGGAATTTGTCATAGGGAGAGGATTCGAATGGCCTAAAGTTGTAAAGGGGCATATGAGATATTAAAGATTAAGTCATTCTGTCCTAGACCCTGGTTACATAACCACGGAATGAAATGTAAAATAACAGAGTGTATGCCTATGGCTATGAAGCAGATAGAAGAGAATCGATCCCCTGGGAGAAGAAACTGTTGAGAAACGCTCGCCACAGCTTCAGGGGGCTAAAGAAATCCCCCAAAGCATCCCCATAGCAGCTAATGTTAGAGCGAGAAACAGACAAAGAAAATGTGGGGGTACTATCTAAATGACATGTGAAATACAGAAGCAAGATTAAAATTAGCCACAGCACCGGGAATTGAAAGTGGAAATCAGCAAGTAAATAGCAACATTAAATACACGTGTCTTTACATACACTGCTTGCTCTGTAACTCTATCTTGGCAGACAATTCTAAACGGGGCAACCCTCACCTAAATGTCAGAACGCCTTTGTTGAGATAGTTCAAAGTGTTTCAGAATAAGGGGTTCTAACAAAAGACATTCAGCTGTGCAGAAATTAACAGGCAGGGTCATGTATGGAGGGTGGAAAGAAAGGCCAAATTCTTTGGTTCGAATGCAATATCCCCTACATGAAATTGTTCCCCTTAAGCAGCCATTGGCATGAATTTATTACATATTATCTCGGTTTGATTTTGCATACACTTTGGTTAAAATACAACACGATAAAACTATAGAGAACATTCAGTCTCTCCCGAGCATTAATATTCTACGCATCTTACAGGCTGCACAAGACTAGCCACCTAGTAAAATGAGCTTGTTTCCGAATACTGGGCAGCCTTGATTACAACTGACAGGTGGGAAGAAAGTCACATTAAAATATTATCATTCCCAATAATTACATTAATCCATCACGGTGTGCTCAGAAATTCTGGTCGTTCAGTATTTCCCTAAACCACACACAAATGTTTCCAGACTTCTCCATTCCAGTGGTTTTTTTTTGTTGTTTGTTTGTTTTTCAGCGTAGGCTGCTTTTCACTCTTTCTACTAATATCAGCTCCACAGTGAAAGCTTCAACACAAGCTTTGTTACTTCACACACACAGAACACGGTTTCCACACTCATGGAATAAATCTTTCAAAAATGTTAGTATTTTAAGGAAAACGAAAATGGTGAGGCTCTGTCCAAATTGTGTATTTCTGTGTCATGCCTCTTTCAAAATTCCTTTGTAGTAGATGTATTCAGACAAAGGAGGAAGAAGATGCATAAATATATATTCCCAAGCATGTGCACATAGCCACAGACACATACACATACACATGCATACATAAACATGGACACACATGCACAGACACACACACACACACGCACACACACACACACACACACACACAAACGTACCAATAGGGAACTCCAAAAACCACAATGTGAACAGAATATACCCTGCTTGAACCACCACGTTGCAGCTGAACTACATTTGCCTGGCCATGTTACTTTTCAAATTTACAAGTATATAAAAATAAAAGGTACAAATTCAGATTCACATTTAATCTGTAAACACACAAGCATGTGAAAACTCTACATACTTCCATTAATATATGAAAGCAGCTAAAAGGCAACTTTTCATTTTAAAATAACTTACATTTTTCTCTATGTGATGAAATGAACCAGTGGATTTATATTGGCTGTCTTGGTATCTAACTACCTGTATCTTACCTTGGTTTCTTTGTTAATTTCAAGGTAATATTCATAATACATACAATACAAAGCCTTTTTATGGGAAACATTAATAAATAGAATAACTTAGTAGTTTAATTAGATGTTGAGGTTAAAAAAAAGCGCCTTTGATTATAACAACTTAAATCTCTGGGGAAAAATGTGCCCCTCTTTTTAAAGAAGGTATTGTTTTCCTTACTTAACTGTGGGTGTATTTTTCAGCTGTGATATTCACACATTCTTATGGATCATCATTATCCTGTGGGCACACTGCAAAATGCTTCTCTCTTGGTTCCTATTCCATTTGTCTCATGCATACCCCACCGAGTCATTTAATGAGAAGGACAGGGCACAGGAATGCTCTTTGGACAGTGCAGATCTCTACGAACTCATGTAATTGAGCTTAACAGCAAGAATAAAACCTTATTTCTGTAGTCTAAAAAAAATGGTACTGTGGGAGAACAAGCTGGTTCTGCCATCACCCACTTCCAACAATAGTGGCATCAGGGGATCTGGTAGGAAAGAAACAGTTTTATTAATTTTTCTCCTTATCTACCGGAAGAATGTTGATTTTTTTCCCTCCCATTTACATTTGTTGCCTGCAGGTAGCAGGCCAGAGAATCATATAGCTGAAATTCTCCTTTTTTCATTAATTTCTTTCCATGTGTTATTTCTTATATATAATTGATTTGGGACTTTGCTCGTAGCTGTACATCTTCTTAAAAAAATATATCTGTACCAACTGCTGTCCTTCAATCAAAAAAGTTAAAGGAAATAACCGGAGTTTTGTTAAGTTTATTAAAAATGAGATCTGTGGATATTTAAATTGAGTTTTGAAATGTTAATGCACAGAAGATATTAGAGAAATTCTCATGGAATTTTCCACTCTGAAACGAAGGGGAAGGAGTCAGTTCTCATTTAAGCTGTTTCTTTGGGGGGAAGGGGTCTTTTTTATCTTAAATAGAATGGAGCAACATTTTACTATATAATCAGTACATACTTTTTATATAAAATAGTATTAACAATTTTGTGTCTAAACACAGAACAACCCAAATTGTTACATGCCATTTCCCTGAAAAGGCCACTTTTGGAACATGCAGTCACCTGAATAACAGTGGCAAACAATGTTTTCCTATGAATAGACACAAACTTGCACACAGCATTCATCTTGTGTAGTACAGTCAACTGATATTGCAAGGGAAACAGTTACAGAAGAAATTGAGACAGGGTCTGAACTGGAGTCCTTAATGACTAACTTACTCCTGAGAAGTAACTTGGACATCAAGAAAATTCACTTTATTAGTAAATACCTTGTGGATCAACCCAGAACATTAGTGACAGGAATAGCAACGAAATTCAAATATTTTGCCAGCAGGTCTCAGTCCAGAGCCTTAATTTACTGAAGATAGTAAATGTCTTGACACCTTATTTTGACTGAAATGGTCAGTCCCTTCCCTTCTACGCAGAAGATCCACTTCAAGATTCTTGGTGGATCCCTAAGCCATGGTAAGAATCAAATCTCATAGATGTATATATGTGTGTGTATGTATATGAGGCTTGATACTCACAAGAGTTTATTCTAATGGACACACCTATGTTAAACTTTATGTAATTTGCTTTGTAAACATTATAAACAAATAAACTGCATAAGACATTAACACCAATAAATAAGCTTGGTGTCAAGGCATGTTGTTACTTCAATACTTGGAAAGTGGATGGGAATTCAAGGTTTAAAACCTGGTCTTTAAAGCAATTCCTCACTTTGAAAAGAAAATAATAATTTAAAAAAAATAGGATAATTATAGTAACATGCTATAACAAATTTGCTTGGTTTGAGGGGAATTTGAGGTTTTAAGATTTTTCTCTCTTCATTTTGTGTGGTATGTGTGTTGGTATGTGCATGGTGTGGGTGTTTACGTGGTATGTGTATGTATGTGAACATGTGTATGGCGTGTGTATGTATGGATGTTGCGGTATGTATGTGTGTGTGGTGTGTATTTTTGTGTGTGATATGGTATGTTTCTTTGTGTGTGTGTATGGCATGTGTAGTGTGACTGTGTGTGTACAGCTGTGTATATATGTATAAGGTGTATTTGTATTGAATTGTGGTGTGCAATTATATGTGGTGTATGTACGTATGGTTTGTACTTATGTGTGGTATGGGTAAGTGTGTGGTGTGTAGTTGGTGTGTGTGTGTGTGTGTGTGTGTGTGTGTGTGGTTTCTGAGGATGGAACCAAGGGTCTCAAGCATGCTTAACAAGTGCTCTATCTCTGACCTACATCCCATTCCTGAAATTTACAGTCCCACCATGGCAATAAGTAAAAAATATAGAAGGCACTGTACACAACTCCGTCCTCTTCATGAGAGTATCCGGCATTTCCTCAATGTTTTATTCACCTCACTCAAAATACTTAGGTTGCTGAAAATGACAAGTAGTATATTAGGGACCGGGATCACAGCAACATACGAAATGAGAGGACCCTACCCTGAAAGGAGCAAACAACTCCCTTTCAGAAGACAAACTTGTGCACACAAGGCATGAGACCAGACAGAGGAGAACAAAACACTCCGTGTTAGCGTGGAGCGGCAAAAAGAGGTCCTTATATAATATCCTAAATGATGTGCATTTGAGCTTTTTCTTATCTTCTCTGTTATAATTCTATCCTATCCACATTTTCCACTGGAAGCAGCAGGTTTGGAGCTCTGCATTGTGTCTGCATGCCTCAAATGCTCATTCGACTAACGATTCCTCAGTTGAATTTAATTGTAACACAATTGGAAATCAAACGGCGAAGTGATAGCACTGAGAGGTAGAAAATGAGTATAAATGCCTGAGATTTTGAATAGCATGCTCACACATACATAAAATCTAAGTATATTATTATTATTATTAATGTTTAATAATAACTGGATGCAATCCATTGTTCTTTCCTCACTATCCCTCCCTCAGCCTGATACAAACTTGTTTAGATATGTGAACTCCAGAATGATGGGATTTTTTTAATGTTAGAGATGGCTCCCTGAAACTTCAGATGTTACCATGACATGGAGTGTACTGTATTTGATTTTTTTAACAGCACTTATGGGCAAGAAGATGGAAAATTGGACAATACCACAAAACCTTTTGTACATAGGTGTCTTATAAATATTTATAAAATATATAATTTATAAAATTTGTAATTTTACAAACCTCTAAAAGAAAGCACATAGATATATTCTTTAAGAATTTCAAATCAGAAGCAAAATATATCTACTATTCTTGTCTAAAAAACAAAACAAATGTATTTATAAAATGGTACCATTGGGTGTTGTCATGCATAGTTTTATCACAAAGCTAAATCTTCAAAAGTAGAAGTGAGTTTTAAAATCATTTTTTAAGTAAAGACATGCAGAGAAAGGGTAGCCCAATGGTCTTTGATACCAGATTTGAGTTATATCCTCTTTCTTAGTAGAGTAAACCAATGACAATGTACAAGTTGATTTTTTAGTATAAATGACAAAAATTTGGCTTAAAAGGATTATAAACAAGGGGCATTGGTTATCAACTTTATTAAACACTTTATGATGTCAACAAGAATTAAGGATGACCTTTAAAAAGATCTGCCCAAAATATCATGCTAATCATACTATACAGAGTGAGAAGGTTAATGTTTCTAGGAGAGAGAGAGAGAGAGAGAGAGAGAGAGAGAGAGAGAGAGAGAGAATAACTAAAGAAAAAGAGGCCATAAATTTGAAAGAGAGGAAGAGGGTTCATGAGAGGGATAATTTCAAAACACATTACACAAAAGATTTACCATACATTTTTTATCTCTTGAGAACAAATATGGATGTTTTCAGAACATAAAAAAGAAAACCAATTTATTGCATAGAGTCTGAGGAAAACATAGAACTAGAGAAGAAAAATCAATGCAGATACTTGCATCAGAAATATGGTATATGCTCAATATATAATAGTTTTTCTTCTTATCTTTTGTTTCATTTCTTGGCCAATTAAATTTGAACATGACCAACTTCTCATCTTTTAATCACACCTCTTCTGAACCTGCATTGTTTAAGCAATTCTTTACCTGTGTGATTAGTTACTAATGGAACCTTCTGGTGGCTAATAAATTATTGATATGTGCGTGAAATGATGCCTGAGTTTTGGCCAAATATGGAACTGAGGAGCAAACCTTGGCTCCCCATCTGCAACCAGCACCCCAGCAGCACTGGAATCATCTAGAAACTTGCAACAGAGCAAACTAATAGTCAAACCCCACCCTGGTCATCTCTTGGTCCCAGAACCTTCAGCATTGTGACCACAAATCTGTTTTAAGAAGCCTGATGGTAACCCTGATAAATGTTTACATTTGAGTACTAAACTGGAATACAAATGCTAACCAGGAATTTTTATGTACCAGTATATAGTTTATTATCAATATCATTTGTAGTAAGCAATTTAATAACTTAGGCCCCTTCAGGCTCCTGCACCAGCCTCAGTCAGACATTCTTACCACCGCAGCCGAGGGTCTAACTCAGACTTCTCTCCAGCGGAGTTTCTCAGCCCTGTGTATGAAGCCCTTGGGCAGCACAGGTTTATTGACATAGTCCTGGTACACCATTCTCTCAGTACAGAATCCAGCAAGTATCCAAAGAGCACATCATGAACTAATTCTGGGATGGCATGGAATAGTCTGTAGTCACCTCAGGCTAAGCCCTCCTGTTATTTCTCCATCTACTTCAGAGGTACTGGAGAACACGAACAGAGAAAGATGACGCCATGTTAGAGAAGAAGCCCGTGCCACGTCCCCACTCGGCTCATGTGTCTGGCTAAGGTCAGGGGAAGACGGGGCGGGGAGGTGGGGGGAGAAACAGAAGCTTCCCAGATTTTAGCATTGCACTCTGTTGCTTAGGTCTCACAGAATAAGAGTTTCTTTCTTATTTGAGTGCTTTCTCAACCTCCTGTCTTGTAGAGCAAGCATTTTGGAAGATGTGAGGAGTCTTCCCCTCTGACACAGGTAGAGCTGAGCAGCCAATACAAGAGGACCGGAGCAGCAAGGAGTCCTGGCCAGATCATACCCGTTCCCACTGCTCTTCATACATTACTGCGAACCTTTATAGTCATCAGGCCGAAGCACAAACCAAGCAAAGCCGGTGGGGTTTTGGAGCTCGGTGTCATGACCTGCTTGCACCGTGAACCACCGCACGCAGCTCACCAAACTGCATGCTGTTGCACTTCCTCCTTGGACCAAAGATTTAAGGCGAGGGCAACGACAGACCTAGATTCCGTTTTTCACAAGTGAGGTGGCTTCCTAAGCCTGGAAAGCTGCCAATTTAGCCCTGTTTGCATCTGACACAGAACATAATGATGGATAATGTCTCTGAACCTGTACCGTCCTGCACGTAGAGACGAGTAAAAATCCCTTACACTAAACAAAGCATTGGTGTAGATCCCACACACTGGCTAGATATGTTTTAAGTTAACTGCTTACTTTCACAAGTTTAAGTGTTATTTCCATTTTGTTTTTCATTCCTGGTAAATCCCTTTCATCTTTGGAACACTACAAAATAAAATAAAAAAAATAAAATCTGATCTTCACCGGACGTCCAGTTGGAAGATATTATCGAGGTAACGGACGCTGTGCAAGTGAAGGTAAAGTAAAATAAAAATTTCCACACGTTCAACCTGCTCTAATTGTAGTATGCCCTGGGACACACATCCACAGGACATTTCAGAACAAAGCACCGGGTGTTGTCATTAATGGCCGCAAAGGTACTTGGATTCAGTACGTGAGAACATCTCAAGGGGCCCAGAAAGCACTTGTCCATAAAACCTATCACACAACGGCGTTTACTTTATGCCTGCACATTAAAGGGTGTCTGAAGACACCAGGCGTCGGAGAAGCTGAATTTTTAAGAGGAGCCCCTGCGCTCTGGACACCTAGGAGGGCAGGGAGAGTACAGGTATGAGCCCACCCACACCATCTAGCAGATGCAGCCTGGAGGAAGCCTCTAAGGACTCTCTTAAAACAGAAAATATACTTTGCCTCTGCAACAAAGCCTAGGGCAGAATGAAAGTCAGTACCTTTACAGGCAGGAGTTATAGGTTGAGTCAAAGGGGGCGAGCTCTCATAAATGAGCACTCCGCTGGTGGCTTCAGGCACTCCAGCGCCTGTGTCATAAACCCTGGTCACCCTCCCTGCCACACTCACTTCTGACTGAAGCACACGTTTGACAGCACATGTGGAAAAAAACCTGGGCATAGTAGTTAATTAGAGTCATCTCGTCTTCCAATCTGTAGGGGTAAACAATGTGCTTACTATGTCCTACTGAAGGTGTAAAGTTCCTCTTTCAGTGATTTCACAGCACCTGCTTGAAGAAGCCTAGGAGAGTTCTCATTTGCAGATACCCAAACACAATCACCTTTTCTCAATTAAGCCAATGAAACCATCTCCCTTTCTCGAGGTAAACCATGCCGGAATGTTCGCTTCACCTGGCATTAATACATACCACATCAGCAACAAGTTCAGGGAGACTGTGCCCCCAGATCACTTCACCCACATTGTTTATGATGTGGCTCCTAAGCCTTGGGAACAGATTAACTCCGAACTTGAATGAACAGAGAATTAACATTTTCCTGTTTTCAAATAAAGGGTGCTGCTAACAGACGCTGCTGTGTGTTCAGGCGGCACTTGTTTTGCTTCTGCTATTGGTTTTCGCGTTGTGTTTTTGCTGCCTCGAGGCAGAATGATGTAAGTTCTACACGGTGAAAAGCATCGGTGTTCCTTGTGTGTTTCTAATCTCTTCCTAGCTCAGATATTATTTTCCTGTCATTGTTTGGAAAGCCATTCCTTCGGACCTTACTGACTTCATATACTTAAAGATACTTTCCTCTTGATTTTAAAATTATAAGCAAGCAAACCCTACTCCCAAATGAAAAGGAAAAGTAAATTCGTGGTCTCCATTCACTGTTAGCTAAAACTTCCAATTCGATCCCCTCTGTAGATGTGAGCTCACACTTTCTGACTGAAAAATAAAAGTAGGTATGGTGCCTCCTACCACCCAGCACCCTACCGCACTACACCATCTTCCCTGTTCCAGTCTTCTGCCTTGGCGTCAGTTTGACCTTTGATCATCTATCACGGGAACATGGGAAAGGTTTGTGGGAGTTCTTACAGGGAGAGTCTGGTACCAAAAGGTGGTCCTACTATGGTTGACGGTGGCTCCAGGTTTCTCTCCATCTTCTACTCATGACATCAACTTTAGTGTATGTTGAAGGTCTGATGTGAAGGTGGCCTTTTAAGACCCATTCCCAAACTTGAGCAATTCGGTGACAACAGCCATGAACAAAGTACTTTGTTGTGTTCCAGGTTATTCTAGTACAGACTACGTGACAGGGCACAGGGATCAGTCCTCTGAACCTGCTGGGATGGAGGATGAATCAGGCTGAGTTCTACAACAGGAAGAGAGGCCAGGTAAGAGTAGCCATTGCTATCTTGTATATTCCCAAGATTGTTTTTTTTTTCTTTAAATTTTAAACTTTCTTGGTGGAACACAGCCTGTCCCAATGTGGGAGATTGTTTATCCATCGATAAAAGAAATGGCTTGCTATTTCTTTAACTTCATTTTCTGTGCGGTTAGCTTCTTGTTCAGAACAGAGACACAGTCTCGTGTGGCCTTCACATCGTACACTGAACTTCATACTCTGAACTTCAGAACTTTGTGTGCACCATGTGGAGAACTGCAAGGGGGAGAATGTGTGGGAATTCTCCTCCTCCGAGCTCCTCACAGGTCCTGCGACACAAAGGAAGCAGCATAAAATTTAGATTGTGGAAAGCCTTACTTGAGTGGTTTGCTGGTTTGGGTTTTTATTTCAGTTTATACATGAAACCAACTGGAGTAAGTTTCAGAGGGAGTGGCAGGAGATAGCAGGACAGTGTACCCCATCTTCTTATGAGTGCTTGTTAGGTGAGGGCTCTAAGAATTCTCAGGAAATTGACTTAGACTCCACATACCAACCGAAGCTTTCAGAAACTCCTTGAGAGAATCAAAATGTGTGCATAAAATGGATGTGAAGTCAGATACATGTTCACGAGCATGCTGTGTGGACAGACTACAAAATCAAGAGAGAAAATCACTCAAGCTATCGGCTAGATATGACTTGTTTACATTTAGCACAACTCACAGTGAGCAGAGTGGTACAAAGTTTGGGGAAAAAAAATTAAATACTGTATACATGAAAAATACTACGCAGTGAAAACCCAGAATAGAAAACTATATTATGCTGAAGTTTAACAAAGCAATTTTTCCTATAATGTAACATTTTGCGTGTCCGGGATCACTGAAGAAGAGAAAGTAAATGGATGAGGTGTCAATCACCAACAGACCAATTGAAATTAAGGCAAATTCGAACCAAGAGAAGAAAACTGAGTAATGACCTTTCTATAAACCTAGAGCTAATAAAACATAGGGCTACGCGCCAGGCATAGCTTATGCATCAGTATCTCCAGCATTTCTGAGGAGAGGAAGAAGTATACAGGTCCTAGGCCAGCCCTGGCTGCATAGTGAGACCCTGACGGAACAAAACCAAACCCTATTTTTCTGTAATAGAGAAGTGTACTTCCGGAACTCTCATTTGAGTAAGTGATGACACAGAGCTGCTCCTTCCAATACCCACGAGCTGTCTGAAACAGCACCTCTTCCCTGGAAGCACAGGAGACTCTCTCAGTCTGACAGGAGCCTGCTCACCCTTCGGTGGGTTCGATCCCTGAGGTATCTGCTGCACACTCCCCTGGTTTCTGCTATTTGAGGTGGAGTCTAGGCCCCCAGCCAAGCCTGCATGTGGTAATAATTACAAAAGTCCCTTAAAATGAATAATTTTCTTGAGATTGCAATTTTGGTCCCTGCAAAGCCAAACAGATTGCCAGCTTTTATGGAGAAGGGGGAGTCAGTCAACCCCGTGTGTCTGTCTTGTGAGCAACCTGGACAACTGACCCTGCAATGCCAGGGCTTTGCCATCCCTGTCTCAGACAAGTGGCACCAGCAGCCAGGAAAGAACAGGAGGAGGTGACAGAGACCCTGAAGTCCACAGATGCTCTGCTCACAGCATGACAAATGTCTGTGACACTTCAGAACATAAAAAATATATTCTGTGACTACCTAGTAGTTTAAAGTTTAGAAATAGAAGGGAGACGTTAGTACGAACATTGCCCTTGCCTTTCCCTCATCAAAATATTTATATTAGAAAACATAGTAATATTTTCAACACTCAGATTATGGTTTTGAGGATAATTCTTAAAGATATTTTTCAAATAAGCTAAGAATGTAATAAGAAAAAGACATGATAAAAATTACAACAACCAAGTAAAAGTACGACAATAAACACCATTTTCTTATAGAGAGAAAGTTGATGATGCAGAAAAATTGAATTAGTGAGGTTGATGGCAAACGGTGGGAATAGCGTGAAAGGTAGAGAATAAGAAAACCATGAAAAGTGAGAAGGGGAGGGCTAGAGAGAAGAGAAGAGAGGGACAGCTGCACGCTATCAATAATAGACCAGGCCAAACTTAACTAAAGTAACGCAATGAGTAGTTAGCATTATGACACTATAAAATATATTATATATGCATACTATATATATATATATATATATGAAACTTTTAGATGTAAAAAAGCCCTCCATTTTAGAAGATAAAAAGCAACCAAAATTAATGCTAAGATTTTTTTATTTTTGTTTTATTTTCAAACAATAAGAGTTTAGATCTTTTGCACCATTCAGTCTGTCTTTCTGTTCTCAAAACTACACAAATCTATGACTGCAAAGAAAATTCACAGGGAAGGCTACATTAAAATAGAGATAGACTACTAGATTTAGTTAACCATAAAATGTGTGTGTAACGTTGACAGAAACAGACTGAGAAACTATATTGGAAGATGCAAATTTCCTCACAAGATCCAAAGACGTTCTGCCAACACCAGAGATAAATTATTAACAATCATGGGAAACACAGCTTTTCTCAGAGAATACTTTCTAGGGAACACCAAAGTTTGGTATACACAGAAAGGAAATCTAAAAGTCAGGTCCAAATTCTACTAGAGTTAAAATAATAGAATATGAACAATGAATACAAAACAGTAATTTCATTTTAACATGGTTAATAAAGACAAATTAGATTAACAGAATGGATAACTTCAAATGAAAATGAGCCCTCAAACCTATTTTTTCCCTGACCAGGTATGGTATGCAGGGGTATAATGGTCCCATGCCTCTAACTGCAGTACTGAGCAGGAAGAGAGAGGCTAACTAGGAGCTCAGGGTCCTCATGGCTAGAGGGCTAGCACAAGGGTGAGTCCCTGAACTCAACTCTCAAAGCCCAAGTTAAAGATGCTAGCCCAGATTGGCGGTGTGCACATCTTTAATCCCAGTATCCTGGAGGCAGAGTCAGTTTGAATTTCTGCCTCCTGGTCTACATTGTGAGTTCCAGAACCACAAAGACTACAGAGTGAGTCTAAGAGAAAGGGAGACAGAGAGGGAAAGAGAAAAGATGGCCAGGTGAATGTGATCCACTTAAAGTCCCAGCATTTGTGTTCTGGCGAGGTGGAGAAGGCAAATCCCTGGAACTCACTGGCCAATGAGCCCAGTCTAATATGGAAGCTCTGTCCTCTGACCACCATATCCATGCATTCACACACGTTTATCCACACATGCACACACATACATATACACACACACGCACACAATCAAAATTTTAAGATCAAAATAATGTTGGACCTTTGGAAAAAAAACAAAAAAGAAGACAGCATTGAGAATACAAATAATGAAATTTAAGAGTGAAAGAAAAAAAACAAAAGTTGATCTTTCATCTTTCATCAGATAAATATTTTAAATGATGCAACTATTCTCAAATGGGTAGGATTTATCATTCAACCCAAAAGAAGAAAAATGAAACATAAGAAGGCAAATAATGTTTTTACTTAAAAATAAGCAAATGAAAGTTTGGCATTTTGATGGAAGAATGAGTAACAATACGATTGACTGACTAATGCCAACAAGCCATTATTATGAGCCACAGTGAAAAAAGAAATAAAGAAAAACTTGATCTCTGTAAACTATATGTCCTGTACAATTCTGTTTCTTATAAATGAAGAATAAATCCTTCCAGGAATTCATATAATATTTATAAACACTGACCACATATTAGCAACTACAAACCTCAGCAGTTTTGAAAGAGAACATTTTACAAACCATATGCTTTAATTAAAAATTATGTGTAACTTGCATAACTTCAAACAACTTGGAATTTGTTCTTACAAACACCCTTTCTGATTTCGGGAGTTTGGGCTTCAAATTTTAGCATCCTCCAGCCTTCTGACTTCATAGCACATAGGAGAGACAGAATAGCGACCTCTGAGAACTCAGGAGTGAGAAGAAGAAGATGCCCCGAAGCCAAATGATGAACCGAGCTGGAAGGTCGTCTGAGGCACCAAACCCTCTGCTCAGTTAAAGGGACTCCCAGAGCAGCAGATATGGAACACCAGGAAAGCTGTACAACTGGGGATATATAAGAGTTGATACTTTCTTTAACAGCTGAAAATTTGAAGCATTTGGTGGAGAAAACAGTGAAACAATTACATATTCTGCTCAGAGAAGAGAGTAAAGCAGAATTATTATTTTAAAAAACCTTATGCAACCAAACTTGAAATGATACGATGAAATGAATATTTCTTTTTTTTATGAGAAAGTAATTTTATTAAATTATAAAAGTTTCCATTTCCGCCCCTCCTCCCAACACCCTCCCACTCCCCCCACTCCCTCTCCTCCTCCCTCTCCATCCCTAAGAGCAGTCAGGGTTTCCTGCCCTGTGGGAAGTTCCAGTTCCTCCCCCCTCCCTCCAGGTCCAGGAAGGTGAATGTCCAGACAAACTGGATCCCCAAAATCCAGTATATGCAGAGGAAACAAGTCCCAGTGTCATTGTCAATGGCTTTTCAGAAAGACTCCGGGCCAGCCACATTCAGATAATCTGGCCACATTCAGAGAATCTGGTTGGATCGCGTCCTCATTCAGTCCCAGTCCAACTGGCCTTGATATTTCTTTAAGTGGCATTATATCTACAAAAAATTAATTACAATGCTTTAACTTAAAGCTGGTTGAAGGAATGACTAAGAACTTATTAAATAATCGTTGAATCCCTGGTCTAGTGCTAGGGTCTGGAGCTTTCATCAATAATTAATGACTAGGATTATTACACACACATGCACACACCCAAAACACTCTCACACTCAAAAAAACACACATGTATACACACACACAATACACACACATGCACACAAAAGCACACACGTGCACATACAACACACATACACTCACACATGCACATACACATACATGCACACACACCCATCACACACACATACATGAGCACATTAAAAATCAGAGCTTACACGAGACTAGAAGGAGATGCTGTGTTGGCATGTCTGCATAAAACACTTTTTCAGAAGTAGAAAGGAAGTATCATAAGGATGTCAAGTGATTTGCAAAGGGAACATGTCTTATTTTCTGATTATAAAATTCCTTGCAGGATTTTTAGGAATCTGGGGAAAATGAGCTCTCCAGAGAGAACTGACCAGTTCTGTGATAGCAAGATGTTCCGAAACTCTGCTCTGTGTGCCGAGGTGGCCAAACGTGTGTGGCAATTCTGACATTTGAGAAAAGTCTAATGAGATGAAAAGCAGGATGCAATTGTATTTAATTTTAATTAATTTAAATTTAAATATCCATTTGTGACTAGTGAGTACCAGGGTGCAATAAATCAATAAATCTGCACAGCATCCCAGACTCTCCAGATAATAGTTTTTAAATAAAATTATGGTCTGAATGATATATATATATATATATATATATATATATATATATATATATATATATAGGAAGCTCACATATTCCAACATGATAGAATCCCAACAGTGGACACAGCTGCTAATGCATGATAGGACACTAAGCAGTAGAACTCAACTAACAATAAAGAAACTTCCTAAGAGGGAAGGATTAATTAACTGAGGAAGTTGAAATAATCAGTTAGCAATTTAGGAAGAAAAATCAATTCAGAGTCTTATCTCAAGCATTATTTAAAAAAGAAATTTCAAATTGTCTCTCAGGAATTAACACAAAAGTAAACATGAGAAGCAAAACGGGTTATTAGTCATGCTTGTGGATAGGAAATGATGTTTAAGCATAACAAAAGAAAAGCAGAGTGGTAAATAGATGCAAAAATACAGAAAATATGAATAATAAAGATCATAAACCCAAGCGTGATTTCTAGACAGCAAAAAGCAAAGCTAAAAGCACAGCATAAGAAAGAGACTTCTCAAACAACTGAACCATTTGCAACTTGTTATATCATCACATCATTAGGTGTCTCGACTGCAGCTTCTTGTGTATGCTGTGCACAAGAAATAAAGGATTTAGAGTTACAACTTGGGGGAACAGCAATGGAAACATTACATGAACAGTGCTCTCCTGCGCAACAGAGGGATATCCTAAAGGACTGGTTTGTTTATTTGTTGTCTTCTCTTCCCCCAATCACACATCAGATCTACTGCCAGCTCCCTAAAGTACCCCCTTGCCACATCATCAAGCTGACCCCTGTCACCAGCTCTCCCTCTGAGAGTCGTGCAAGGCTCTCTAGTTTTCGTCCAGCAAGCACACTAGCTTGCTAATCTCAGGTACCTCTTCAGCTAAGCTCAATTTGTGCCATTTTAATTAATTAATTAATTTAATTTTTTTTTGTAAATTTCTAAAAGTGAAAAGCATTCTAAAAAGCTTTTAAGAAAAATAAATGACATATTTTAATGAATTTATATAGAGATTTCCGAAAACCTGTTTATAATTTTGTGTTAGCAAATGCCTGCTAGTCCTTCACGGTGGTTCTACCAGTATTATTTTACTAACCTTAAGGGGTCACTTTATCTTGTCACCCTTTCTAGTTGTCTGTAAAATGATAATAACAATAATCCTTTGGAGAGGTTTTTTAAAATTACATCTTTCACGTTTTGAGATTAAATAGAAGAAAAAGGAAAGATGTATTCGTTTTTCAGAAAAATGATGTCCTAGCTTGCTCCTCGGTTGCTATGATAAGACATTTGACCAAAAGCAAGTGGTAAGCGGAAAGGGTATATTTGGCTCACAGGTTATGGTCTATCATCAAGTCAGGTCAGGGAAGGGACTCAAGGTAGGTACCTGGAGGAAGGAGCTGAAGAGACGACATGGAAGGATGCAATACTGCTTCCCCTGGCTTGTTCAG
This sequence comes from Myodes glareolus, assembly GCF_982192425.1. Lineage (NCBI taxonomy): Eukaryota > Metazoa > Chordata > Mammalia > Rodentia > Cricetidae > Myodes > Myodes glareolus. Next base: position 6,860,182 of record NC_142044.1, on the reverse strand, counting down.
CTACCTACTTCCTGCCCAGTGATGATAATGCCCAAGTGAGCTAGACCTCTCCATCAATGAGAAAACAATAAAATGCCCTCAAAGATGTGCCCACAGGCAAATCTGAGGGAGGCATTCTTCACTAGTTTTCCTCTTCCAGAAATGTCTAGGCTGGTATCAAGGTGAGGAGAATGACGACAAACGGGTCAGTGAGCGTCATGTTTCCATAATAATACTAAGTAAACAACAGTGAAAAATACTAACGGTTGATTCATAGTTTCAACATGGAATGCTATCATGAAGCATAATAATTAGGGCAATTTCACAATATCTTTCCAAAGCTGCAAAATTGTTCTTATCAGTTATTAACTCAACTTCAGTCTTCCTCTTCCAACAAATACTTCTTGGAGAAGACAGATCTGTATTGGGCAAAGTTTATCAGTGGTTGTTCTTAGAGAGAGGTTTGAGAAACTATATTGGTGTGGGAAATCCTCCTGTATGTGTGTTGCTTTTATTGGTTAATGAATAAAGAAGCTCCTTATGCCTAAGGCAGGGCAGAATAGAGCAAGGTGGAAATTCCAAGTAGAGATAGAGGAGAAAAGGTGGAGTCAGGGAGGTACCATGTAGCTGCTGAAAGAGAAAGAAGCCAGTCGCCAGACAGAACCTTACCGGTAAGACACCACTTTGTAGTAATACACAGATTAACAAAAATGGATTAATTTAAGACGTAAGAGTTAGTTGATAAGAAGTCTAAGCTATTGGCCAAGCAGTGTTTTTAGGTCAGGGTGGCCAGGAATAATCGAATGGTTGCTGCCTATAATATATAAATAGTATCCCTGATTTCAAAAGCTGTAAACCATAGTCATCAGTACAAGGCAGTCTTTGAGAAAGGTTTTCTTTTTAGAAGAAAGTCAATGACAGGAATGTTCAAAACATATTAAGTAAAGAAAAAAAAACTATCCTCGCATTGTTAGCACGGTTTTACCCTTAATAAACCTAAAAAAAAAAATCACATTTGCCATTCCTGAGGCCAATCATTCTCCCTAAATGAAAGCCCATGAGCATTTTAAGTGCATGGACAGTGTGGTCTATATTTTTGCTGTGTTTGGATTCCATTTTCTCTTCTAATTGGCAAATTTTTAGAAACAGAAGTTGCAGGCTTTGTCCTGTGCTGATTTCTGGCTTCTTATCATGATGTGTCTCTCCTAGGTCAACAGATCCTATGTTTAACCTGTGAGATTATGCCTGGTTGCTGGTCTTGTCCTATCTCGGAGTTGCCTTGGTGAACAGAACAACTTGGCTTGTCCCTGGCAGAGGAATGCACGCTCACTTTCTCTTCTGCTATGTTGATTTTAGCAATAGGCATCACGTCCTCAAAAGTAGGAAATGAAACTACCTCTTCCACGAGAAAAGAGAATTCCTAAGCCCATAACTTATTGTATTGTATAAATCTGTGAATGTCACAGTGAACTACAGAAAGGCAATAAAATATGATATTTGAAAAAAATCTTTGCTCATGAGGACCTGAACTGCTATATCAGAAAACAGGCTATTTCCAAGACCTGGAAGAGTAAAGCTGCCTCAGTAACATTGTTCAACACCAGCTTTGTAAAAGGCTGCTTGAAACACAAAAGAACAAGTACCAAAATCAAGAACAAAATCGTATATTCATTTACTATACAGTTAGAACTGAAAGTAACACTGAACAAATGTCCTGAAAGACAGAAAAAAAGACTCTTGCCAGTGGTCAATGTAAGCACTGTGGTAAAACTATTTGCTCTAAAGGGGATAAATATTTTCTTCTTAGTGTTCAAAGAACACTTCATAAATAAAGCCATGTTACCTAAGGGATATTATTTATAAAATGGGACACACTGAATCCCATGGATAGGGTTCTCCTCCTTATTAACAAACTTTCTACTTATCATCCCAATGACATCAATGCTTATGACGGATGATTGCTGCATAGATGGGTAGAGCTTACAGATAGGAGCTACGATGTGGAGGAGTGGAAGAACGGTTTGGAGGAGGGAAAGTAAATAAAATTACAAAGCAGGTTGGATATGTTAAAAAATGGTGGTCTGAGTAATTGATTAGGATGCATGTTTATTCCCAGTGTATGTCAAAACGAAGTAGGCAAAGTTATTTCTTAACTTGTAAATGGTTAACAACAACATTTACATCTAAACAATTTCAATTGACAACCACCTCATTGTAATATTACTGGCAGTGTTTAAAATTGAATAGATGCACAAATTATGTTAGGCAGGACACAATGACACTTTCCATATCATATGAACAGGCCCAACATCTACAGTCCCTGATCCACAATGATTAGGTTACATGAGCTGTATGCTCAGCATTTATAGATTTGTTAGATCACTAAAGCTGGTTGTAGCGTTACTGAACTTTGTCGGGGTATTCCTTATGGTCCTTGAAAAGCAGCCCAGGAGCAAACAAAGGATTCACAGTGACTGAAGGTGTTTGTGTCCTCCCACATCAGGAGATTAAGAGTCTCTTCCTGGTGTCTGACCTGATCCACATCCTTTATTTCTTTTATCTAAGAAGGGTCTTATTTCTATTCCAGTGCCTTTGCCTTCAAAGAGCCTTAGTCTATTCTTCACCCCCCCACCACCACCACACTGAATGGCAACATGGAAATCTCCCTGAAGAAATATGTTAGTAATAGGGATCTAACTCATTTCCCACTTCAAGGACTCAGACTGAATAGGGCCAGTGTTCACTCCCTCCGGGCCGGAGAATGGAGGATACTCACAGCCCACCCAATGTAAAACAAGGGCATTCTTGTCAAGCTGCCTAGAAAAACTCTTCAACAAGCACAACCTAGAAAGTATTCCAGTAGCCCAGGCTTGCACACATATCCAGGTCTACGGGAAACCACAGCAACACAGCAGAGTTCCGCTCCCCTCCTTCTCTCCCGCTTTCTGTTTTCATATCCTGGTCTCGCATTACCTTACACACTACAGTTTGGAGAAATATAGGTAAGCGTGAGCCAAGAAGTCATAGTAAAATGAAGAAACATGGTGAATTAGGACAATGGGAAAACATCAAAAATTCGTATCAGTAATGGAAATGCAGTTGTGAAAAATCATTTGCTTCAATACTTGAAGGTACGAAGCTTAAAAATCAGCGAGACACTTCAAAACCTGAGTCTCAGCAGCTCTAATAAGAGGTTTAAACCTTAGCTGTTTCCCTGATGAGCTGTCTGACGTGGGAGTGCCGCAGAAATCTCGAGTGTCCATTTCTCGTCTGCAAAGTCAGGGTGATAGCCCCCAGTCACTGCAATCATGTGTGCTCCCCCATGTGATGAACTTCCCTGACGGCTGGCACAGTCTGACTAGGCAAAGGTCGGTGGTGCACTATGTCTGAAATACTCATAGAGGGCTCAGGAAAGATGCTAAGAAGAACCCCACCATGGGAGAGGGCGAGCACAAGGTAGTTCAGTATCGGAGAAGCATACTGATTTGATGGTGTCTTGAAATTAAACACTGTGTACCTAAAAGGAGGAAACGACCCCACTTGAAGTCTCCCCGAATTTCCAAAGCCCTGCGACATTACTCACGAGGCCGTGAGCGAGTTTCTGTGGTTAAAAAGGATCAGATAAAATGTTTACCCTGCCATCTCTAGGGTTAGTGTTGACTCGAAGAATTAAATTATCCCTTACTTATTGACAAGGATATAACAAAGGGGTTTCTAATTAGAGAGGACACAGGGTTACAGTAAAGATAAACCTTTGCTCCACAAAATAAATAAATAAATAAAATAAACTTCTGTTTTAGATTTTAAAAAAAAGAACACTCTCTCCAGTCTCTTTAGGAAATGCTCAGAGAAAGTGCAAAATGGGAGGAGGCACAAATGGAAGGAGCAGTGCAGACCAGACCAGCTGCTGCAGAGCAGGAATGCAGAGGAGCCCTGGGGACATCTTTTCCACCAACTTTTGCTTCTGTGTCACGGAGATATGTAAGGACAGCAGTAGCCTGGACCATACCCAGTAGAAACAAAAAAAGATGTCTTCCCTTCCTGAGCGCTCATCAACTTATAATTTCTACTGAGTAACAAAGTTCTAGCCATAGACGCTACTCAGAGGCCACAGAAGGAAAAAGGACCAGAAAAGAGTTTGACATACACGTGTCCACAAAACTCCAAGCTCCTGCAGACTGGCAAAAACAGAGGGGTCTCTTGTTTCGTGTTTCCCCACACGGCTTCATGAGGATAAACTGGTTTGAAAATGTCGAAGGCAGGAAAAATACTACTCAAAATTCAAATCATTTGATGCCGCACCTTTAATTTAGTTTTATTGCCTCAAGGGTGGAAAAGGCATGTTCTCCACTGTCTGGAGACGGGAGGCGGTGCCAAGGTAATGCTAATGGGATATCTGTGGCCAGAGCCCACACTCGAAGACAGTCATGTATGTTTCAGCATGGAATTTACCTGCTTCTGCAAAACAGCACAGCAACGTGCATCCAGGGCAAAGGCAGAGCCGGACTCATTTGACATTTGGTGCCTACTAGGCCCTACAAGAATATAAAACGTCTGGACTACATTCTAGACAGTGGTCAAAGCAGAACTGTCAAGGCAGTTTTGAAATTCCATTTCCAAGTACTATTAGGCGTTACCAAAACAAACAAGCAAACAAAGAAACTAACAAAAACCTGGAACAATAGAAAGGTGACATATTTCCAGACGTACCATGTGTGTCAATAAGAAGTAAGGAGTCATGCTATATAAAACACATTCTCTTACACAAAAGTGGCTTTCAGGAGAGGCACTACTTTTTTTTTTTTAACTCACAGTCTTCTCAGGGCTTGAGCATCTCAGAACCATGAAACCGCCATAGAAGTACTCCAGATCTAATTGTGGTAAATGTCCCTCTTCAAATTACAGTGTTCCAGAGTTAGAAATAACCATAGTTCTCATCGACCAAAGATGACTTTATTGTAATTACTATATCCTCATATTTAAACTTTCACTAAGTTTATGAACCAATGTTCAAAGTCTCAAATAAATGCACACAATGATAAAACAAACAAACAGAAATAGCACCAATATTTCTCTAGAGTCTGAATTTCTTCGACTCAAAACTTCACCATGGCTTTGCTAAAGTCAGCTCCTCTTGACAGAACCCGAAGCAGCCTATGTGTTTTCGTGTGCTAGACGGAGAAGCAAAGCTGCCTCTGCCTACAAGAATGAACGTCGAAAACGATCAAGCCACAGTGTCAGGGACGTCACCTTCATGCTGCTGAAGTGTTCTCAAATACTACAGCCTTATAGATTTTAGCGAAATGTTTAACGATTATCTTAAAAGACTATAATTTCTTGCTTCTAGCAAATGCCACAGTTTTTTGTATCAGACTGCTTTTTATTTCAGCTTTACTCACATTCATATTGTCATATATAACTCTGACTATAATGGTCTAAACTTAGCTCTTTGGTTCTTTCATTTATTATAATTATTTTCTTTCCTTCCTTTTTCTCCCCCCTTGCTCTCCCTCCTCCCTTCTTTGTCTTCCCATCCTTCCCCCTTCCCTCCCTCCCTTCCTTCCTACCTTCCCCCTTCCTTCCTTCTTTTCTCTCTTGTTTTTATGACTAGGTGTCATGTATCCCAGTCTGGGTTTGAACATGCAATGAAGCCAAAGAAGATGTTGAATTTCAAATCTGCTCACAATACCTCCAAATTGTTAAGATTGTGTTGCAATGCATCACCAAGCTCTGCTTATGCAATGCAGAAATTCATGGCTCTGTATGTGCTTGCTAGGCAAAAATTCTACCAACTGAACTCATCGTTCACCCTTAATCATAGCTGTTCAGACTGGATTCATTATATATATAATCTTTTATATAGTTGCACATAGTCCTTTCTTTTTTGGTTTCTTTTTGCTATTGTCATTTTGCTTTGTTTTTGATTGTTTTATAAGAAACAGCTAATGGAAATCCATCCTCTTATCTTCCACCATTTGACTTTGCAGTTCATGTTGGATGAAGAAATAGCGGCATCTATTATTAATTCCTAATTCTAAGGCTTCAGACAGAACATGGATTTTAGTACTAAGACCTACTATCTGACACTGCAAACTAACAAACTCTACAAAAGAAAGACTAGATATTCACAAATCCTCATTTATAGGATGAAGTGAAAAAAGGCAAAGCAACTCATATGTTTACATGTTTCAGACATCTCTAGGGTTCCTATTTTTAATTTGTGTTTTTGTTTGACTGATTATTTTGCTGGAGAAATCAAAATATAATCTCACTGATCAAACTTATAATTAATTTTATGTTTATGTATTCACTGATATTTTCTCTAAACCAGTCTATATATTATATATTGCTGAACATACGACAATGCTAAAAATAATGTATTGCTATTTAATAGGTATAGAACTTTTGTTGAATGTTAATATGTTCTAGAAGGAGACAAGACAAAGAAATATTATATTTTACAAGTTAAATTTTTCCAATGTGACCTATGTATAGTATTTATGATCTAATGGAAGTACAATGCAATTATTTGCCAGTAATTCATTAGAAACCTATAATTACTTTGACTAATTTACTGGTAGTAGTTGTAAGCCACTTTTGTAATTAAAGAGTAAGTTTAAAATAAATAGATAAAAGCTACGGACTTCAATTCCATTTTGTTAACCTTCCTGTCTACGGGAAAAGGTAAACTTTGAAGAGTATAGATTGGGTTAACTTCAAAGCCGGACTGACTCAGGCAAAATATGTTAATTTAATAATATTATACATACCCAAGCTCACAGACTCTACACTCTTCTTTTCAAGTAACTTAAAAGTTGGCCTACATCCAGGGTATTCTCTTAATGTTTTGACAATGCATCAAATACTTTTACAGTTACACAAAAATTGGGTAAAACTCCAGTTTAGATATAAAAGTAAATGTATTAATAATGTTAAAAGTTTAAAGGAAATAGGCAAACATAAAATATAGAATACATGTGTAAAAACATTTAAATGAACATCATTGCTTTAAAAAGGACATGTGCTCTTATGTAAGCGGCTATAAAATTAACCTCTGAGAATTCAGAAAATTTGAGCTATGACAAGCCTATTTTTATTTTACTGGAGTTTTGTGCTCCCATCCTGTAATGCTTTGATTTATTTTTCTATTGCGTGTTGTGCCCTGTAGCAATATTATTATACTGTAGAAGCACAAGTATCACATTCATACGAAGAAGTATTGAGCTTTGTTATGAAATTCTGAAAATTCTTCCGAGCCTCACAAGTGCGTTCCTGGACCTCTAGCCTGCACTGACAGAACATAGCGCCTCCCTGTCTCCAACTTCTGGCATCTTAAATTAGCCCATTATCTTACTTTTTCATTCCTACCTCATTCTGCATCTCATCATATGTGCACAATCTACTATCAGTTTAAAACTGATATCAATTTAATCTAGCATGCCAACATTAATGTTAAGGCTGGGGATGGAGTTCAAGAGCAGATTGTTGTCTTGTGTGTTCTATGACCTGGTTTTTCCCTCCAGCTGTATAGACAACATAGAAACTAGCTTCAGCTTATTCTTGTTATAATACATCGAGCCCACCTTGAAATGGTCAGTGACCAATGACTTTAAGCAGCCACAGAAACAGAGTATCTCCTGGCATCCTGACAGTGTAAGAATTTACAGAAAGCCTTGTCTTTTATTCAAGCATTCCTCTTTCTGGTTTCCCTTTTCTCCACATATCCTTCAGGGATGTCTCTATCTGTGATGTTCTACCTATCCTTGGTGACTCATCTCATGCCTGGCTCTTAGCTGATGATCTGCCAACGCTGAAATAGTCATACTCTCCGATATGCTGACAGACTCCAAAGATTAAATCCAGGCTTCAGATTCTAGTGCCCATTGCCATGAGACAGGACTGATTTAGTGTGCTGTGGTCATCTTAGACCTGCTGCTCTAATCCTTCCTCCCCTTTCAGTCTACACTGCCTATTTCTTCCAATAGCATGTCTTTGTTAGACAAGGCCAGACAGAAGGGCCAGGCTACCCATGTCCTTTTCCTTAGTCTGTGCCCTCACACAACTACCTTGTTAATTTGCTGAAATTCAAAATATAATCTCAAAATCTCTAGTCCGACCTACACAAATGACTGCCTATTTCACTTAGCATCTCTTTAGGTAAATGAATGTTTACTGACATTTAAACTAGTAGAGTATACATGTGCCTCAGGGCTACGAATGTCACTCTGTTTTGCAGAAACTGAGGCATCTAAGAGGTGGGTAATTTGCCCAAGGTCACAGAGAAAGAAGTAGCAGGCCTTCTGAAGCAATTAGCCTCTCACTTTTGCCCCCTTGTGTCAGTATTTCTTTTCCTCAGAGCCCTTAGCTTAAGGACGGAAAGGAGTGAATAGTAAGTACATTGTGCCTTTTCTTCCCCGCTGATCCCCTCTGCCAATGAAGAAAGAACATCCTTGCTTTAAAGTAATCATTGTAGTGCTTTTGCTGACCAAGGGAGATCTAAAAGTGACTTACTTTGGGAAAGAAAGAAAATAATATTTGCATGTATTTACAATGTAGCCTTCTTCTCAGAAAGGATTTAAGGTGTTTCTCTAAGATATGTACATTACTGACAGATAAAGAAAATTAAAATAGGTAAAATATCAGAGCAAATAGAAAGTTGGGACAGAACAGAGCAGAGTGCCCACAACACAGGTCGTGAATTTTTAGGGATTTGCCAATAGCAAGCTTGATGTTTGGCACTAGCTCATAGTAGTCAATGAAAACAGAGAAATGAGATAAAACAGTTGATTTTTCTACAAAACACAAACAAAGTGGTTGCTTAGGAGAAGCCTAAACATTTCCATTACTAAGAATAGAAAGAAATTACTTCTATGGTCTTCCAGAGAGGACCCTGTATAATACATAACCTTATAAATACCTTGTCCAGAGTGTGTAGAGAAATGAGCATCAAAATCACGGTTCGCAAAACTACGCTAAAATAAGCATAATGTATATGAAATATAGGTCACACACTACAGTGCACAGAAAATAAAGATTTGTTCATTTATAGCTCGTACACAGCTTCTTTAGTATGGCCTGATACAAATTGGTTGGTTTGAATTCTGACTACAATTTACTAGCCCCACAATACTCTGCAAGATCTAGTTGGGTCTCAGTTTAATTATCAACAAAATGGACATAAGAAGAATAACTTGCCAGGAGGTGGTTGTGCCTGCCTTTAATCCCAGCACTTGGGAGGCAGAGGCAGGCAGATCTCTGTGAGTTCAAGGCCAGCCTGGTCTACAAGAGCTAGTTCCAGGACTGCTAGGGCTGTGACACAGAGAAACCTTGTCTCGAAGAAAATGAAAACAAACAAACAAAATTTAAAAGAAGAAGAAGAACTCAAAAGGCATGGAATATTCTAGTCAATAAACTTACCGTGTATAGAACCGTGACTGGAATGAGGGTCTGTGATTGTTATTAAATAATTAGCTTACATTTCCAACCCCGACCCCCTAAAGGACAGGCAAACATCAGGAGGTGTGCGGAAAGTTAGGAGAGAAAGTATCCGGTCCTTCCTGTCACTGAGCCAGCTTAACATCTTTGTACTCCACAGCTCCTTTAGCTGAGTCAATGTCGTGCAGCCTTCCAGGTCCACAGCACCCAGTTCCTTCTCCTGTAGTGGTGCAGGGCAGCCAATGGGCTTGCCGCAGACACCTCTCTCCTCTCTGAAGCCTTGTCAGCTTCCCAAGACTTATCATGGGAAATCAGCACGGACTCCATATAATGGCCAGCGAATGAACCTCCTGGGGAGATGCTATAGCTGATCCAATTATTGGGACACACTAAAGGTGGGCGGAGCGTGGGGTGGGAAGGAGAATTGTACGTGGAAGGGATAAGGTTGAGGAAGCTTCTTCTCTTGCCTCAGCATCTGCTTTCCTTTGCCTGTTCACTTTTTTATACTCACTCAGGTTGCAGTCTCTGTGTGTGTGCAACTCAGAAGACAAGGACTTCCTCTGTGTTCCTTGTGTGTTTCTATCCTTAAACCAATAATTCAGAGCAGGTAGGATGGATATAGGAATGTTGAGGCTGTCCCAGTTTGTGGCAAGAGACCACAAGCCACTTAACTTTTTACAGTATATCCTGTTGCCAAACAAAGATTGAATTTTTGTAAGCGTACATCGGATGAAGCAATTCTCTAGTTATTTGGTGTGATGTGGCCCCTATCTGAAGCTCTATCTTTTACATATTTGTTCTTAGTCAGATGTTCAAAATGATGAAATACGGACCAGTGGAAGAAAGGAGTAATATGTGTTTACACAAGTTTAAAGAATTTGATAACGTTGGAACTTGGCTTATTCGCAATTCTGAGTAGAAGGCTCAACTCGAGGTGCTGCTGGCTGATATAGTAGGAACCTGAAATGGTCTGCCCCAAAGCTCAACTCAGTCTGCTCTTAAAGCCACTGCAAAGGATAACATAGTAACTTCTATGAAAAACACCGATTTCTGATACAATCAGCACCACTAAAAACCAGGTCCAATAGATGATTCCAGGAAATTGCATGTTATATAGAAAACAACTTGGAGGCGATCTGCAAGGTCTTCCAAAGTACAGGTTTTCAGTAGACATGTGGGACCTGCTTTGCTGCTGTTGTTCTCACATCTTGATATTTTATTTATATCTATTTATATTAAATGAAAGATGTAAGATCTTAACTACTCATACCCTACTTTTCTCTTTGTTCCTACAATAAAGTCTCAAGCCTCATACAATAAGCATGTATTTCGTATCCAGAGAACATCAGGACTGAAAGGATTTTGAGATAACATTTCTTTCCTTTAATGTAGATGGTCATAAACAAAATATTAAGTGATCAGAACAAAATTATATCAGCTCAGATAAGTCATTCCACCCAGAGCCCCGATTCCTGACAGTGGCGACTTATTTATCCGCTGTAATTCTGTGTGCTTTCAGCAATCCCATTGAAAATACCTTCTAAGATAAGCCCAATCACCCAAGAAATTTACAAATTCCCAGCTAATCATTGTTTTATACCTGCACATGATAAAGCGTTTGTGAACTGTGATATGTACATCATACATCAATGACCATGTGACCTGAATATCCTTCCCATCTTCTCTGCATCCTACAATCCTCTAGTCCTGAAGGCTCAGGCCAAGTCCAACCCCAGTCATGATGTCTTCCTTAGCTTCTCTACCCACTGATATTCCTCTTTGGCCTAATCACTTTCCTTATTACCAAATCTTTGTTCATTTCAATACATCCCGGAGGTTTAAGTGAGAAATGTGTGCCATAGGCTCAGGTATTTGAAAGCTTGGTACCCGGTTGGTGGGATTGTTTGTAGAGGTTATGGAGCCTTTGCAAAGAGGAGCCTTGCTAAAGGAAATATATTACTGAGGGCAGGCTTTGAGATTTTATAACCTTGTTTCCCTTCCTCTTAGCCCCCTCTTTAGCTTTCTTTGTGTGTGGGTGATCTCTTGGCATCCTGCTGCCAGGCCCTACTTCTGCTTTCCTGACATGGTAGACTCTGTGCCTCTGGAACTGTATGCCAGGCCCCACTCCTGCTTTCCTGACATGGTAGACTCTGTGCCTCTGAACCTGTATGCCAAAATAAACCCTTTTCTCCTTATGGTGCGTCAGGTACTGCTATCTTATCATATGCAAAGCATGCAGCCAATACGTACAGCCTGCAGAAGGAGACAAGAGAATTCTGACACTACTTTAGTGACACTACTGACACTACTTAACAAAGATTCTGAATACTGCTGTATTCTACATCTTAATGTTCTACTCACCGTGATCATTGCCAAAGCCTTGAATGGATGAGGCAGCAGGGATGAGGCTCAGAGGGTAAAGTACTTGCTCTGTAAGTGTGAAGACCTGACTTAGGATCCCCAACACCCATGTAAAAAGAGCTCATCATTGTGTGAGCCTGTGATACGAGGTCTAGGGAGATGGAGGCAGGCCAGTCTAGCCAAAACATTGAGTTCTGTGTTAATTTCCTTCTACTGCAAAATGAGCTTCCCTGATAAAAAGTTGAGAGATTCAGTAATCTATGGGTATAACAATAACTTCTTAGTACTGGCTTAATTGTATGTCCATTTAATGATATATTCATAGTAAGTTCTCGCCTAGGATTTGTGGCCTCCATAACCACAGGTTTTCAACTATTGCTGTCCACTTTAAGTTTTGACACAACAACACAAGATTTTATTAGGGAATCTCCTTTTGCAGTAGAAGGCAATTAACACAGAGATCCGCAACTGGTCAAGAAGCGCAGCATAAGACATTGTGATACGTTCAGCCCTAAATGTGACATCCATATCACACACAGCCTTCCACAGGCTTAAGGGTCACCATGGAAGGGAGGTATGAAGAACGCAAGAGGCACACGGCAACACATCTGCACCTGTGACCTCCTAGTGCTTGTGACAACACGCACAGCACAAGATATGTGTGAACTCAAGACAGATAAACCCTGCACGGACACGAAAGGAGGGCATGTGGGAATCCCCACCCCTCGCTAAAGAGCTATGGGTAATTCATAGATGCTAGAGGAGGAATATTTTCTACCCTGGGGTGAGTAGATCATGCTCCGGTGGATGGCCATATACCCAGAAATATATGGGTGGCATAAATTGGACTTGAGTTAAGAAAAAAATCAGAAGAGGAAACAACGTTGGGAGGGTAGAGAAGCAGGGAAGAGGAAGGAACTGGAAGAAGATGAGGGAGGGGTAGATATGCTCAAAATATGCCCTGCAAAAATCTGAAAGAACTAGTAATAAAAATATAATTACCAAAGCTGTTTACAAATAAACCACTCAATAGTTTAATATTTTCAAATAATGTACATAGAATGAAATAAAACATCATAGTAGACAAATAGCAACAAGTGGATGGATTTTGTGCCCTTAATAATTTTCATAGTCTATAAAAATCATCTAACAAACATCTAAGTGTTCTGTACCATAAAGGGCATTATATATGCAGAGAAACAATGCAGGCACACACTACTCTCAATGAATAAAATTCATAGGAGAACAATGTTGAATATTTGAATCAGGAACAACAAGTGGTTCATACTATTAACATATTTAACAAGTGCCTATACTATTAAAAATATATATGAGAGTTCCAAGATAGCGTCCACACCCAGCTTGTGGATGTTCAGGAGCAGCTGTTTCAGATCCATGGGGCAGATTCTTTGCAGCACCATTTCCAGTGTGCTTGTAACTCTCTCAGCTGATGTGTCTGACATCATGGTTAGAACTCTTTTACAGAGAGGTTGATCAATAAAACGATTTGGGGCTGGGTAGGCAGATTGGGATAAAGGTCTGAGTATTCACGTTTGATCTTTGAATTTTCATAGTAAAAACACAGACTTGACTCCTGCCATATGCCCTCTGACCTCTATATGCATAGTGTGACAGACTTGTACCCTTAAGTAAACACATGTGTGCACATACACATACAAGGGAAGATTGGGGAGGCTAGTAGACAGACAGACAGAAAGAGAGTGAGAGAGAGAGGCGGGATTTCCCTCTGTATGCTGTGATGACCATTAATGAATAAAGAAACTGATTTGGCCTGTTGATAGGACAGAACTTAGGTAGGCAGGGAGAACTAAATGGAATGCTGGGAAAAGGAAGGCAGGAAGAGAAGTCATGTAGCCGTGCAGGAAACAGATGCTGGAACTTTAGCGGGTAAGACACAGCCACGTGGCAATATATAAACACAGCCACCTGTGATACACAGCTGAATAGAAATGGGTTAAATTAAAATGTAAGAGTTAGTCAATAAGAAACTAGAGCTAATAGGTCAAGCAGTGATTTAATTAATACAGTATCTGTGTGGTTATTTTGGGGCTAAACATCCAGGAACCAACACCCAGCTCTCCTCCAACAAGAGGGAGAAACAGATATGGGGTAGAAATAATAAAATAAGTAAATTTAAAAGAAAGATTAAAACTAAATTTTTATGTTATACTGTGTTTCCAATTTAATCTTTGAAAATATGTCTATGGAAATATGTAACAGTAATATCCACTCCCTAGATAGACTACAAGCTTTCATCCATTAGATTTTCCATTTTTATTTTCTAACTCAGATTTTTTTCTGCCTTCCAGAGATTAATGTTCTCAAATGTTCTCCATCAAAGATCAGCTGCTGTTGAACATGTAGGGGTTTCTCATTCACCACAAGGTAACTGGTCTGCTTCTCAATAAACTGACTAAAATGACTTACAAAGTCTGATCATGCTCTTCCAGGTGACATTCTGGAGGGCTTTAACAAAGCAAGCCATTGAAAGCTTGCTCCTGTTACTAGGGACCTTAACAACCCTTAGTTAGAAGGCAAGAGAAACGGAAGAGGCAAAGCTGCAATCAGTTATCAAAAATGTAAACAGGAGATAAGCAGAAGAAGGACTTTTTTGATGTTTTGTTTGCTTGTTTTATTATTTTTCTTTGTTTGTTTGCATGCTTTTTGTTTTCTTTCTAGGGTGTGCTGGAGGAGTAGGAGAAGGATATGGGGGAACAGGAGGTGAATAGATTTGGGGTGCATGATGTGAAACTCTCAAAGAATCAATAAGGAAATAAAACTTTACAAAACATACATATATACATACATATATATGCATTTGCATCACTTTAGGCATCAGAAACAATAAATATTCAATAGAATTTTCAAATAAATATCCCCTTTAACAAATAATTGTTTCCTTTTAGCTACAGAAAAATCTTTGCCAAATTAAGTAAAAGAGGCACGTAAATTATATCTCACCCAACACTGAGGGAATAAGAAGAGAGACTTGGGGAGCATGAGAGCTACTCTATAGCCACACACTGTGTCCATGTGAATGTGTGGGGACCACAGGCCACACACTGCGTCCGTGAGAATGTGTGGGGACCACAGGCCACACACTGTGTCCGTGTGAATGTGTGGGAACTACAGGTCACACACCACATCTGTGTGAATGTTTGGGGACCACAGGTCACATACTGCTATGTATGAATTGGAAACCACAGGCCATACAATGCACCAGTGTGAATGTGTGGGAACCAAGAGATCAAGCCCCACCTTTACCTGAGTGTTACCTTATGCTAGGTGATAGTTTTAATTTCATGTCTCACTTTAGACAGTGAAAAAAAATTACATCCCTGTATTGTGCAATCCAAAGGGAATAAATGTTGCTTTGTGCCAGTCATTTGTAGCTGATTTTGCGTTTTGCTAAATTCAGTGTGATTTTCAGCAACAATTTGTGGGCCACTCTAGATTTTAAAAATTCACTCTCAAATCCATAAGCATCATAAATCCAAGAAGACAGAGACATTAATTGCATTCTTGGTTAAGGAGAGTGTTGCCTTCCTTACAGTATTAGTTATAATTGGATTTGTTTTAGTAATGTGATGTTTATATGCTGGCACAAATAAAAATAATAAATTACACTAAAAAACAAACAGTACTTAAATTATAAACTACATGAAAAAACAAATAGCAAATAAATTATACTCCTACATAAAACTGTGTCAAATGTAGATGTTAACAAGCCTACAAGTCTGTAAGAATAAAGTTGGTTTTCTAAAAATGTAAGTGGTCACGTACTCAACAACCCAACAAGGAGCACATGCTATTGTTTTTGCAGAGAAACTATATTGGTCAAATAGGTCCTAGATAGTAATATTAATTATTACCTCATCTCTCTGTATCTTTTTTAAAATTAAGCTTCTTAGGAAATTTTCTCTCTTGAGTTTTAACACAACTTGAATAGCAGAATACTTCAAATAATGTATTTTGCTTTAATTTTATTTATTAATACATAAAAACTCTATCCTCCACAAACTGCTGATGCACATATTAAATTAAACTTGAAGCTTTTGTTGGCATGGTGATGATTTTCTTACAGTTTCATCATTTAAAAAATCCATACACTCACATTATCTACCATTTTCTGTTACTTGTTCTTCAACTAAAAGACAGTCTGTAACTGACTGTCCTTCAATGACTCTTTCCAGGAAATTTATGCAGCAAACTAATCAGAACATCATGCAATAAAGTGGTCCATCCTATGAAGTTCATGTCATCAAGGAGATTAAGGCATCCACATGATACTATAAGAAAGATGTAAATATTGGTTATCATTAGAGACAGGAGCACAGCCCTCTAAGAAGTAGAACAGGGAGCGATGCTGCAGGCTAAAAGTGTCAAAGGAGTTCTCAGAGAGAAGAAAGGAGATGACATATTAACTATGTTCTGAAGCATGGGATGGCCAAGGATGAAGGCAGACACTGCACCGTTTAGTGAGGGCCCATGGTTTCCTGGTCTTCCCTCTCAGTTCTTACATTAACATTGCTCTTGTTCATTCATTCTAAAGTAATGGAAAGGCATCTAACATACTTCAAGGTAATCTAAATTTATGGGAACCACACTGCAATTATGATGGGGGCATGCCTAGTCTAAAGAGCACCTAACAATTTATGTGATAGATATCCAGATACCTGCCCTGCCCACCCATTCATTTCTAGTCATCATATATCTATTCTATAGCATGTACTTTATTAGAACTCTTTTAGGACTGACAAAGTTTGTTTAAATTAAGTTTAAATTCTAATAGGCTGTACACATGAAAAGGTAAAAGAAAAAAATATATATATGTATATATATATATATTCAAATGAAAATATAGTTATCAAAGAGTAATATGGTGTTAACAAAAAAAGGCAACCATTAGCTGGTGCAACAAGGTATATGGAAAGTCCCAACATCAAAGGAATCTCTAAATGGTAAGAAGGACAAGCGAGCAAGGATTCTAATGGAAGAGTGTTCAAGACCAGCTACAGAACGGACCTGAGGGTCTTAAGTCTGAGAAGCATAGACGGACTGCAGAACAAGAGAGCCATGATGCTACATGAAAATGGGACATACGCAGAAGTCCCATGTCTATGAGAAATGTACAAACGTTCTGAAGGTATTAGCCAGCACCTGATAAATTTTACAAGTGCAAGTGACACGGTGTGTTATGTGTTAATCACAAGATGAGTTTAGTGGGGCAACGGGAAACTGATCAAAGCTGTACACGGCAGCAAAATACGAGCAAGGGAGAGTTGAACTAAGGTGGAAAACGGGTGGTTTCAGGAGACGATTTCACGGTAGATTGGCGGGACTGGTAACAGACTGAATACAAAGAGATGAGAGAAAGAGATGTGTAACCACTCTTAGCTTTCTCACTGAAAGCAGCAGAGGGTTGGTGAATCAGAACCAATGGAAGCGAGATGATGAACTTCTTTTTTCCTGTGCCATGCTTGTTAAGATCTGCAAAGAGTTTTTCAGTGGGAAGTTGGGAATGGGAGTTGGAGATTCATAGAGACGTCATAAAGATGTGAACATCTGAGAGCTTTCAATATGCACGTGACATGTGAAACCGTAGGATAAAGCCATCATCCCGTGGAGTGACAGTATTCCCTGAAATAAAAGAAGGTCCAGGAAAGAGGCTTGGAGGACTCTGGCACCTAGACACTCAGTAGAGGAACAATTAATCGAGATAACTCAGGAAGACAGTCAAACAGAAGGAATACTTGGTACCTGGGACACTGTCAGAGTCAAAAGAAGAAAATACTCATGGAGGAGGAAGGGGCAACTCTGTTCAGTGATGCTGAGAGTAAAAGGACGCAAAGTTTGGGCTTGGAACATGTGAGAGATGATATTGGCAGCAGTGGCAATGGAGTATGGAGAAAGGACTAGAACGGGTAAGTAGAGATCAGGAAATGCAAGAACAGGAGCAAGACCAGATGGCAACTTGAGGACATATTTTCAGAATGCCATCATGAGTTCAAGGCTACCTGGTCCGTATAAATAGTTACAGACCAGACTGGAATACAGGGTAAGGCTTGGTCTCAAAATAACACAACTAATAAGTATTGCAAGGCCCATGAGGACTTTGAAGAATTGTGCACATAAGATTTTATGACTAAATCACAAAATGTATAGTTAAAAATTCTCCCTTAAGACTCACTGTAGATGTGCCCCCTCTAGATCCTGAAGCTCTCCAGTTCCAGCATTTGAACCAGTTTTTAGTTGTTCTCTTTTTGCTTGCTCTGTGGTTTGTTCCCTCCCTTATCACGACTCTCTGCCCCCTCAGCCCAGGTGCTGGCTATTCCAGCGATTAGATCAAAGCTGACCTTTCTGTGCGAGACAGAGGTAAAGAAAATGCTTATTAAAAGTCTCTGCTTCCTGTATGTCATCAGTTAAGAGCTTCCCTTCCCTATCTGATGGAGGACAGTGTTTCCTTTATCATTTTCTTGAGTTTAATGCATTTATAGTTCCCATTTCTCTGTATTATTTTATTTGCTGCTTTAATAATCCTCTCACTTTTCTGACTTCAACATGAAATCAGACTCTGACTTGTCTGCGTTTTTAGTCAAATAATCCTTTCCTTTTTAACATGCTCTGTTTATAATCATACAACACTATACTCGTTTTTTTCTGATATTTCTCTTACTCTGCCTGTATCAGCTATAATGGTGGTTATGGAGCACAAATCACTGAACTCCGAAAACCAAGCCGTTCCTCATAAAACCCATGTAAGAGATGATTTAAGGTTGAGAAAGCAAAATACCTTCCCATATAAGTGCAAATTTAGTAAAGAAACAGAAGAAAAAATATGAAAAGTACAATGTAATAAGCCAAATGCAAGATCAGCTAAAGAAAAAAAAAAGCCTAAAGTATTCCCAGTGGTACTCAACTGAGTAAGGCATATTGGCGAGGAAGAATGATGGAAAATAGGAGGATCCTGGCATGGCTGGCTGATTTAAGGTCATGAGAAGAGACAGCTTGTTCTGACCTTTGGCGGGTCCTTTACTTTCATCTTCAGGAGATAAGGGAAGGGCCCACAGACGGTACATCAAGACTGGAAGAGCAAGGCAATTTGCCAACAGGAGGTCTCCTGACCAACAGGAATAGTAATGGTCTCCTGGGTGTTTCCCAAAGGTCTAGAGATAAAAGTGAGATACAGAACTATGCTGGTCAGAGCACCCACTGGCCTTGTGTGCACACACCGAGAAATGATGTATGAATTTCGACTGTCCTTTCCACCCAAGGCATTTGTCTCCCACTCCCCTCTGTATCCAGTCTCTCCTTTGGTTACTTAGTGAAGTGCATTCCAATCCTTAGCTTCAGTGTTTCCTGCCTAACCATCCAGATTCTAAACTGCTGAAGGTGGTGACTGAGGGACGCACCCCACAGCCTGGCAGTCTCTGCCTTCTTCAGCAAATGCTGCCTCAAACAAAACCTGGCACTTAGGAAAGTCAAGGTCTTTTGAGAAAAGGCCTGAGACAATTTTTCTCTGTACTGAAATTAATAATCAACGTTCAATTCTAGCATCTTGAAAGTAGTTATTTGTACTTCTAGAAAGGTTCACAAGTAATTATACTTCCTAGAAGTATCAGTAAATACTGAATAACATTATCATTACTGCTTTTAAGTCTTTCCTGCCCTTAGTTGACATCACCAACCCTTCACAAAGTAGCAGTATTTACATGGAAACATGCATGTATCCCTCGCCTAGAATTGTAAATTGCTAACATATTATCATGTCTACTTTGTGGGTTTTTTTTATCACTAATAATAGTGAGTAATGATACTGCTGTTCGGTTAAGTCACTTATAGATGGGCATAAACATTTTTTTTCCTCTTAGGGTTTGAATACATATCTAAAAGCAATGACTTTTTTTTAACACAAAAGGGATGTTACACCAACTCAAGATCATTCACTTAAATAGAGCAATTATAATACAAAATATTGTTCAAATTTGACCAATCTCTTAAAAATCCTTAGTATTATTTTTTAATTTTTCCAACATCATAGACCTTTCTTATATAAAGCAACACCACACTGGATTCTTCGACAATATATTCAGTAATCTATAAGTTAATTTTATTTCTCCAACTACAATCCAAAATTTATTAATAATTTATGTTTTCTGGACTTCATTTTGGGCAATGGCATAAGGGGATCTTTCTGTTTTTCATGTAGATTTTTTGATTGCTCTAAAGAGTCTGTCCCTTCTGCTGATCTCCATAACACTTAACTGTATTCCTTTAAGCTTAGGTTTCTTTTTTAAAATTCTTTCTATTACTAAATATTGAGTTGTTATTATGTCCATCCTCCATAATTATAAGAAGACTACAACTTAGGAAATTCAAGCATACAGATTCTACATCCTTTAGCCATCCGAGTGTCGATCACCAGAATGCATGGACTCTTAAAAGGCTTAGTTTGGAATTCTCATGAGAGAAAGACTAATGCCTGATTTTCCATCTCCTCTTTGTAACACAATCTTGTTTGTTTTTCCCTCTCAGAATATACCTTAGTAATGTAATTGTGTGTGTGTGTGTGTGTGTGTGTGTGTGTGTGTGTGTGCATTCTCAGGAACACAAGAAAATATCATGACAAAAATATTAAATAGAAGCTAGTCATTGGAAAACTTCACAAAAGTCTGACATCTTGGATTGAAGGTTTATAACTTGTAAATAATAAAGCACACTGGTACCAATGTCAATAGTTTCAAATTGAATATAAATGAAACTCAGATGCAAACCTAGAGTTCTTAAGTTCCGTGATACAAACGCACCAGAAAGGCTGAGGGCCTGTACACACTGTACAGTCCGTGGGACAAAGAGCTACAACTTTCTGCTTTAAGAGAACATGATTCAAAGCCTAAATCTCCCGAACAGCTTCAAGTCCTCGGAAAATTCCTCACCTTTGTCTGCCTTTATTGTGTATGTTAAAATAATTCATATAAGTCCTGCAGTATTCCTAACTACAAAGGCTAAGTGGTTTTGTTTAGAACGTGCATATGGTATGTTGTCTTTTAGCATAATCTTGTTTATATCCCAGCCCACGTGTGCTGAAGTTCATCCTGACGTTAATGCCCCTTTCAACCTCAGGGTTCTACACCACAGCTGTGTACTCTGTCATGCATAATGCTACAATGGAGTTCCCATTACACTATACATAATTTCAAAGATCCATAAAGGTTATGTAGCTCAGACACCCATTCAACTTTTTTTCCTGTACAACACATCTCAAAGACAATCAAGAAAACAGTGCTTAGAACTTCCAAGACGGACTCACAAGTTTGGAAGACACCTTTGTAAAGCTATGCCTTAGAAAAATCTTCCTTACTCTAAGCTAAGGGCAGCCTTCTTACAAAGGCAAGTACCCACTAGAAACAGTAAATCCAACATCTCCCAAGTGCAAATGCATCATGCAATCGGCATGGGGTGCCTTTTGTTATCCTCTTCAGAGACTTACAAAACACCTTCTATTATTATTCCCATCCCACACACTGCGTGCTGACAGTTTTGAAATTGATTTACTGATGCTTCAAAGCATTACTTTTCAGTGGTTTGTTGGGTCTTCATCTGAAAGATAGGCTTGACACCTTGGACTAGCATTCAGGTTTCCAACCACTATTACCATTCGGCTTAGTATGTTACTACAAATCATTTCTTTAACACTTTCAAGACCGTTGGAAAGCACAGCTAAAGTTCCCAAGACTATATCATAATGCTTTGCTGCTGCAATCATAGCCTAAAATGTGGATACTAATATAATGTCTATGCATCATTTGAAAGTCCATTTTATTTTTTAAGATATACTTTTATTATGTGAATGTGTGTGTATGGTGTGTGTGTGTGTGTGTGTGTGTGTGTGTATGTGTGCGTGTGTGTGTTTCACGTGTGTCTCTATACTTGCAGAAGCCAGAAAAACATGTCTGATCACCTGGAATTGAGGTTACTAGCAGTTTTGAGTTGATGTAAATAGTGTTGGGAATTGAACTTGGGTCCTGTGGAAGAGCACCAAATGCTTTTAATCTCTAAGCCACCACTCCATCCTCCCATTCATGCTTTCTGGGGAATTTATTAACATTAAAATCCAATGATAGCATTCTTACTGCCTGCCCAGCTGCACACCACGATAGGTTAGACAAGTAATACTGGGAATATCCTTTGCAGAATGAAAGAAATGAAGAAGTGAAGAAATCTCTGGTTTTTGAGATGGAAATGTCATAAAGTCTTTAGCCAAAGGATCAAGCTGACTCCTTTTTAGATTTTTCCTGAGACTGAAATAACTGTTACTGATGGAACAAAGAGAATATTCTTACAGACCTAAGAATCACTTTGTAACTAGTCAACAGTATAACCAAGCCTTACATCCAATGGATTATGCGGTCTAACTCTTGTGGTAACATCTTCTAGTAACTAAGTCTGTCCATATGCTGGTGTTTATTGGCCAAAGGCCCCATTTAATTAAGAAGACAGATTTGTGTGCTAATGGTTTAGGGTGAAGTTTTGAGGCCATACTATTGCTCAAATTTAAAAATGTTTTTGGCTTCATCACTTTTTTTTTATTCTGAGCATACCTATTTCTGCAACATACCTGGTCAAAAATATATTTATAATGCCAGATAGTTTTAAAAATTCAAAACCATAACATTATTTAGTACACATTCATATAATTCATGTCAGGATGATTCTCTTCAATTTTCAAAAGACCTTCTTTTAAACAGAAGTATTATTAATCTTGTGAAAATATGATGTTGAGATAAATGCACTTATCAGACATAGACACAGAAAAACACAGCCAGTGTAACTTAGGAGGAAAGTTATCTAGAAATAACCTAATGGGCCCCATCATGTGTGGTTTTCTATATTTTATTATTTGATGTAGTCATAAATCACAAGATGTGTACTCCTGGCTAAAACATCTTCTGGGAATAAACCTCATTCATTACAAAGTTAATGTTGAAAAGCACTTTGTAAATCAAATGAAGCAGAACCACAGAGACTCAAAGCCCTGCACGTCTGAAAATCCCTAGGTCAAAGTTGTACACCTCCCAAGCTAAATCCCCATGACTGAAATGACAATTCTAGACAATGCTGAGACGTGTTGTGTGGAGTTGTTGGGCAGTGCTGAGCACGGGGCAGACTGTGCTCTCATACTAGCCTACTCTTCCTGTTCACATATGAACTGGGGTGTCTCTAAAAAGAGATATGGGAAGACTGTCCTTCTCCAATCCCTGACCCACTGACAGCACAGTCAAGATTGCATTTTGCTTGCCCTTGGTTGTTAATTTTCAGTTTCAGTATTTTGTTTCATAATGATAAATCAAGAATAAATTAAATAGAAATCAACTTTTGCTATTCTCCTTTCCTTCATCTCACTATCTAGTGCTTTGAGTCAGGCATCCGTATTTGAATTTCAAGTGACTGTGTCACCTAAGTCTGACTGGGTACAAGCCAGCGATAGCACATGGGCCAGCAAAACAAAACTTGCAGGTCTCTAGATTTTCTAGACATCATTAAGAGTAAGTACTAGCTACCAGTCATTGTTTCTTATATCTTTTGAAAACCCTTTACCATGCTTACCCAATGTTTCTGCTTGTGAGAGATTTCACATAAACCTTCTGCTTAGGACATGCCTGCCTGACTTATCTTCACACAGAGATTTTGTAGTTCCTCATTAATAACTCTTCCACAAGAATTTTTCAAATTTGTTGAAATGAAGACAAATGTTAAAAGGTGACTTTCCAGGGATACCCTCCTCTACAGCAACATTTACTCGTGGTCTATCACTAGCTACCAGCAAGATGACTATCACAGAATTCGTTTTCTACAGGACTTATGTAAAATATCATACTGTGTGCTTCACTAACTTCCATTACATGTTTCCTCGGGTCAATATGCCATTCTGCATGCGGCATTCACGTATCCGTTCATTGTGAATCCTTCTTGTATCATTTTGATATCAATAATAATACTTGGACTTTAAGCCTTAATCCATCAAAATCAGTGAATTCGCTCAACAATCAATTTATATTGATGGGGAAAGTCTTGCATGTGAGTCTTACTAGAAGCTGAAATTACTGCTGGGCTCTTGGATATCATCAATCATTTTTGGAAAACTCTGAGGATTCTTAACTGCATGGAAAATGAAATGAAGGTAGGAATTAAATTAACTTGTTCCATGGAAAGTGCCTGCATTTGCAAATTTCCCAAGGAAACGGAGGAGTCCCTGGCCCTGCTGCACATTACGTGGAAAGTCAGGGATGTGGGAGAGGTGGCTGTCCCTACGTCCGTCAGTCCAGGAGAGGCTGTTTGGACTGCATTGAAGGAAAGGTCATTTCCTTCTCTTTTTTCAGTAAGGTTGTGAGTTATGACTTTTCACACTAATTTTAATTTCAGAAACAAGCAAACAAAAACTTATGATGGTACCTGGTGTATGTTGATCTCACTCAAAAATCTAAACAGCTTTGCAACGCCTAACAATGCTTTCTATGCGTGAGACTTTAAAAAAAATTCCAAATCCTTTACGTATATCAGGCATGTCTACAAAACTCCTGAGATGATGATTATATCTAATTATTTAATTTCAATACTCAAACTGAATATGAGCAATGGAATTTATTCCTTTAACTTGATACCTTAAAAGAGGCTAGCCATCGACTGGGAAAAGTCTCAGTTTCATCAAACATTTTCTCCACTCGGCTATCCCAGGTTTCTAGCTCTTAACCCTGTCTCTTCTGTCATTGGTATGCCACGAGTCAAATGTGGTTTCTGATGTCATACTTGTGAAGAGTAGACTTGCAAATTCAAAGCCCAATGATCTCTTGCTCTACTAACACTGGATCTGAATGTTACTACTTGTTAGCTGCTTCTGTGAATTACGGCGTCACCAAAGGATCACAGTTTAGGCTTGCCAAATGTTCTAAGAGGACACAAGGAAAGGGCAGGGCAGGCGACTCATGATAATTAGCACTTGTGATGAGGCTGGACCTACAGCGAACAAAACAGACATTTGGAATGGGCAGAGCAACCTAAGAAGCTGGTGCCAGGACAGGGAAGCTAGGAGCGACTAGGCAAGGAGTGTGTGAGAATGCGAAGGAAAGGGGTGAGCAAGAACTACAGTGCAAGCAGTATTACTGCCCCAAAAGGCAAAGATTAATGCTTTGAGACCCCAGAATTTCAGAGCAAAAAGCCAACTTGGAGTACCCTGTACAAGAAATAGATATCATTGCAGAAGGCTACCGTCTGGAGAAAGAGAAAAGAAATTCTTTTCTAAATTTGTCAACTGAAGGTCTTAGGTCTTCCACACATGATCTGGTCCAAAACATACACCTTAATCAACCTTGTGGAAGAGAGTCCCTGTCTCTCATACACCTTACAACATGGATACATAGGTCGATACATCAAGATATACACAAACTCTACATTTTATCATATAAAATCTCAGAGTTTAATTTTCAGATAGTTCAATAGAAGTGTAATAAGGTTTCCAGCCTATTATGGTTTCTGACCCATTAGTTGAATATGAGATCTTTACTAATTAGTAGTGGGATGGATGGGTATGTAGAAAATTTTTCTGAATCTCTATTTTCTTTGAAACTTCCTTCCTGGATATACCTTAAGCAAAGAGTCACATAATTAATTAATTTCAGAATGTAAATTCTTCACTTCTGCTGGCTGTAAATCAGATTTAATTGCCCTAACCCTTGGCCTAGTCGTTTTTAAATGTCTAAAGTCTATCAGTTCTCCCTTTCTCTAATGGTCTAAGTCTCACAATGAGACACTGTGTAAAATGGAGGAATCTGTAAGGCTGTGTTACCAGACAAGGTGAAAGGGTTACTACATCTAAACACGATTGCTTATCATTTCATGTGCACTTTTATTTAACATTCACCTCTTCAACAATGAAGTTAAACACAGCTTTGTAGTTCAATTCTTTAAATAAGGGATGGACTTAAACCAGAGCTACAATAAAAAGTCATATACATACAAAAAAAAAAAAACAAAAAAAACCCCCACAACCCTGAGAATCTTAAAACAGGGAGACTGATGTCCATACTGTGTAAATATAGAGGCTGTTTTAGTAAAATTCATACCTGTCAGAGCATCAACCCACCATGAATGTCCCCAACAACATGCACATAGAAATGATCATTCAGAGACAACAATGAGGACACTAAGAGAGACATACATGGATCTAATCTGCATGGAAAGTAGAAAAAGACAAGATCTCCTGAGTAAATTGGGAGCATGGGGACCTTAGGGGAGGATTGAAAGGGGGAGGGGAAAGGCAGGGAGGGGAGCAGAGAAAAATGTAGAGCTCAATAAAAATCAATTTAAAAAAAGAAATTGTCATTCGGTATAGAAATTCTGCATTAAAGCTAAGATACTTACATAGGCATTGGCCTTTGCTGAACCTATCTGCACCCTACAACATGACTTCTTTCTTCCTTTCAATTTGTTATTTTTTTTTAAAGCTTTAACATGTTTTTTAGGAGTAGACAGCATAGAAGGCAAACTGCACATTACGTAACACCTACTTAGAAATTTACCAAAATAATCAGAAAATGAAAGAGCTCACAGAAAATCGATTTGCTCTCATATCAAATGGCCCGTGTCGCACCACTGCTGCCTCTTCCCACAATAGCTCCAATGTATCTTCCTCAAACACCCAAACAGGGTGTCACTTAGGACCGCACCTCATCTGAATGTTAGCACATCGATTCATGGTAAGAGGGAGCCTCCCCAGATAAGACCATCATGGACCCAGGAGTCAGCAGGAGATATGGATTGGATGCTCACCCCAATGGGCATGGTAGGGCCAACTGAGATTATCTAAATTACATGCAGCACACTATTGGATACATACCGGGTTACCAATGATTGCTGGTTATCTTTCTTTACTGAAAATTTAGAAATTCAAGCTTGGAACATTTTATAAAAATGTAAAAGCAAAATGATTTGGCAATGGTTTCACCTAAAAGCCACATAGCAATGATATTTCAAAGGGCGTATATGATTAGTTGCATGCTGACATACGGTACAAAGTAAAAATATATTTAGGTGTCAAGCAAGCCAAAGAAGAGAGTTGCGTAGATGCACTGAGATAATGATAATTTAAATGTTTATCACCTGTCCTATTGAGGAAGGACTCATAGTTGTTTTAGAAAATGTAGTATCCAAGCAGCATGAAAATCTCCAATTACTTTATTAGAGGAAAGATGAATAGAGGCCCATATTCATTCTTAAACAGTTTTGAGTGTCCTTTGAGGACATCAGTAAGAAAGGAGCAAAGTATTCATCTCATTTCTTTTTCAGATTCTCACTGCCCTGGAATTTCCAAAGTGCTAAGCAGAACTGTTACCTCTGAAAATGCTGCTGCCTAATAAAAGCAGTAGTTGCACGAGCAACAAAACAAACTTCTGATGTGTGAGCCTCACTTAAGGTCTTCCCTCCTCATTTCATCAGAAAGGACTCTGCACAAACTCCTGGATATCACTCAGTGACATGTGTCCCTTTAGGCTAAATGGTACGCTGAGTCAACATGACAAAGACATTTGTTAAGATCTCTGTGCCCATGTTGTGCCCTCAGTCTCTTTACATTTATTTAATTACGGGAGAAAAATCTTATGAAAAACTATTGTTTAGTGCAGGCAAATCTTCCTTCTTCACCCTTCAATACGAATGAACACTGGAATAATGTCAATAAAATTGAAAATAAGTTGATACAATCAATAGAAAGCAATAGCAAATAAGACAAACTAGAGTCTGAGTCCTTCTAAATGAGGCGCCTACTATCTTCTCGGGATCTCCGGAACCACTAACAGTAACAACCCTCTGGGGCACTGTAACTCTTCAGAAGGTATCAGGCATTACACAAATCCAATACAATCAGTAACAGAAGTAAAATATGGTCTCCGTAGCCCCGATACAAAGAGTACTTGGGCCCAATGGAGTGTAATTATTTCCATCTTACAATACTGACCAGCTTAAGCAGGTAGAGGCAATGTTTGGGCAAGCAAATAAGATCTATGTATGAGAATAAAGTATAAATCGATTTAGTTTTCAGGTTGCTTAAAATTATATTAGTCTCGACTGCGCTATATTAACAGGTGAAAAGCTTATTATAACTGCTTTAGAACCCATAGAAATGTTTTTTATGATCAGCCATTGTATGTATAGAATCTATTATAGTCAAGTTTCTAATTTCCATATTGTTCTAAGGGTTCCTCTTGTTAAAAAATAATCTGTATGAGTATATGTTGGTATATATATATATATATATATATGTGTGTGTGTGTGTGTGTGTGTGTGTGTGTGTGTTTTCTGTGCTGCTGTGCCTATAAGTGTTTTAACATATATTACTTATTTTTTAAATTTTCATGCAATGTTTTTTATCATATTTACCCCCTTCCCAACTTTTTTCAGATCCTCCTCCACTCCCCATTCCTTAAACCCTTAACCCTCCTAACTTTGTTTTCTCTTTGTCTCTCTCTTGCCTATCAAGTCCAACCCATCTGGCCTACTACATATTCTTGGACACGAGGCCTTCTACTGGAGAATGTTCTGCTTAACAAGGGCTCCTCAGTTCTCCAAGAAAGCTGACTCCACCTCTTCCAGCAGCTGTTACCAAGCACTTCTCCTGATAGCACGTGCAGGATCTGTGCCAGCTCCGGCGAGACCAGTTCCGAGCATGGAGAGGAGGTGGGCACTAGGTCCCACACTTAGCCAAGGAGCAAACTCTACTTGAAGATGACACTGACCCATGGCATGTAAGTGGTATTGCTAATGACAGTAGTGTATAACAGGCACCTGCAGGTTATAAGCACAGGATATAATCGGCACCTGCAATTACACAAACAGAGGAACATTGAAGGGTTTCAGAAATACTCAAATCACTTTTAAAAGCCCAGTGATACAAAACAGGATAGCGTGCCACTTCTTCGCAAACTGCTAAATGTGTGAAAACAGGCAAGGGCTTGGTAGAGAGATTAAAAACCTCTGTCCCATAGGAAAACATCTGACCAATTAAGTTGTTCAGAGAATCTGGACTCTAACTCATTTTGCAGATAGTCTCCTGTACAGTGGAAGAACAGAGACTTGCATCAAAATCCCAGAGTAAAGCAAAAAACAAAACCAAGCAAAAACCCATCTCAACGCCAAAATACGGCCTGAAGAGGGTTCTCTTCCGCTGCCTCAGCTCTTCGTTATGTTTAGGGGACACAGGGGTGAAGACAGCTTACATTGCTCTTAGAACAGTAACGAACCCTGCACTCTTCATCCAGGGCTCTGGATATCTTGTTTACACTTGAACCTGTTCAACTGAATCATTTCAGAACACAGACCAGGGCTGTGGAAAGACAGGTGACGAACATTTTTTTTTTTAAATTCAAACTGACAGTCTGTAGTAAAATGATGATGTGTGAGAAACTAGAGACATTTGTGTAGAATATACAGTTGAAAGGTTGAGAGTGTGCCGGCTAGTGTTAAGAATTCTGGGGTTCCACAGATTAGAAGCTCTTCAGGCTGGAGAGGTCTTCACAGTTTCTTGCCTGCACCCGTGTGGAATCTGTTGGCAGTGCTGACTAGGAGCAACACGTGTGTGTGGTCTGATACCCAGCTCCCAGGTGATGCTGTGGTACATGCATGGACCACACTCTGTCCCGGTGGCCTGCGAGTTGTGGGATGGGCTATCTGTATTTTCAGACCCCAGCACCATTCAGGTCTCCTTACAGCTGTGCCATTTGAAGGAGCCTTAGCAAAAGCGGAGACATACCCACTAAAATTGAGTCTTGGAATCCCTTTGTACTGTGGTTTCAGAAACCAAGCCCACAAACACTGATTTTTCAAGCTCCAGTTTTTCGACACACTAGGTTATCGTCAATTATCTCCAAGGGTGATATAACAGTTTCACGAAATTAATTTTACTCCATTTTAATTTAGCGAGGTTCACATCTGGAAAACAAATGCGCAATCCGTTGACTGAAGTGAAAGTGAAGAACAGCTGAATCCATTAACTCTGCTCCTGTAACCTGCAGCTCTTTGCTTAATTTTCCTAAATTCATTAAGGATTTTGCTTTTAACTTAGACCTTCTGCCTTGTTCTAATAGAGTGGCACAATGCTATGGTCAAGTCGCAAACTATTGATGGAAGGGTAATTATAAATATGCAAAGGCTCTGCTGAACCCAGGGAGAGGCGGTGGCGGGGGTCTCCATCACGGCGTGGTTAAGGAGATGGATGGCTTACACGTCCTTCCCTTTAGTAACATATTAGCTTCCCAAATGAGTTATTGAAAATGTAAATGATACCTCTTAAATACTGATGAGTTATCTCCACTTATCTCCAGGTTAGTTGTAATTATTTTTAAAAGAATATGTGTATCTTTTTCTAAGTGGCAGGAAATCTCTCAGAAAACAAGCATGAAACATCATTTCCAACAGTCACTGCAAAAAAAAATCTTTCTTAAAGTACAGGATAAAACGCTCAATAATTTCCCTCAATATATTGATAAAGCAAGGATGAATTTCTAAATTATTGTTTATTTTATAAGTCAGACATGACAAAACAAACATCAAATGCCTACAATAGTTGTTTACCAAACAGAGTCACAAGGATAACTTTTTCTACTTTGAAAACTGTTTACATGCTCAACTGGGAGACAAACTAGCATCCATGTAAAGGTATTGTTTTAAAAGTCAGATTTCCTGACATTATTTTTACACGATGCACATGAAGAAAGGTATCGAATCAACAAGGTAAGGGGCAAGAATGAGATGGGAACCCCGACCTTGCTGGAGTCGAGGCAAGGTCGCAGAAGAGAAACGTTTCCGGAAGAGAACAGCAGTGTGAAGATGCACAGCAACGGAGCTGGATGTGAGCAATGGGGACCCACATTTGTCGAGAAATGGCAATGCCATCTTGGCCATCGCCGTTAGTCAGGGACACCTGGAGGATCAAAGCATACAGGCAAGATGTATACATTAAGAAAAGTAGCGCAGGTGATTTCAAAATTCTATTTTGGAAAAAAAAATCATGGAAGAAATAGAAATGTACTGGAGGAAGCAGTGAATGCTTTTATTTAAAAAGTACAAGGATCAGAAGTGCAAAGGAAAACAAGCCACCACACTATGTTAAAGAGAAATAACAACATGGCAAATATGAACCAAAACAATTGCTTTGCTATTTCTTGAAGTAGAAAACTATTCAATCTCATGTGTAAGTATGTTTGAGCATATCGTTTCTACAAGCAGTTTGGGAGAGAAATACAATATGCAGTACTCACAATACTTAGCTACCTAGAAAGCAAGGGCATAAGGAGATGAAAAACCACACAACTGCATAGAACTTCTCAGCTCACAGATGCTTTTAATTTTGAATAAAGAAGAAAAATGAACGAGAAAGACTCTGGTGGAATGTATGTAATGTACCACATGGCACTGCATCTATATCTCCTTGCTATTTCAGTTTTTAAAGGATATTTTAAAGAAGATCAGCCAAACACAAACCAATGTGCAAATGTCATGGCCAGAGCAAGCACGGCTGAGAATGCCAGTGTGTCCCCAAGAACCACAAAGACCTGAGCATCTGTCCTGCCCTTCTCACATCCTCATTCCCTTGAAAACCAAGGGACCAAAAGGGAATCATTGTTTCCAACAGCAACAAAACCGCATTACCCTTGACTAAAAGAAATGTGAACTATAGGTTGACAAGAAAAAGTAGATTTCTCCCAAAAGGAAAGTTTCCACTGTATTTGTTATTCTGTTCCATAAAAAATTTCCAAATAAGGACTTCACGGTAGAGCTGCCAGAGTTCAAAAAGATGCAATCAAACCAGGTGTTGACTGAAGAAGAGGAAAGTAGAGAGAGGCCCGCTTCATCTTTGCCGGTGTGAGGCTTTCGGTAAGAGATGCAGACATCTTGACAATCCATGACAAAACCCAGTGGCTTTTACGTGTCCCAACACACGCTCCATTTAAATTAACACATTGTGATGATTATAATCACTCTCCTACCTGAGACTTTAGCGTGTGCTGAAACAAACAGGGCTGTTTATCCTTTGCTGTCACTGCGCAGCTCTGACCCAGTGCCCTTGGGCATGTTGGCATAACACAGAAACTCATCCAGCCAAGGCACATAGCCGAAGGAGCATCTAAGCAGCTCCTCTTTCGCTTTGACATCTCTTTCCAATGGGCAGAAGTTAATGGGAAAATAAAGACGTGGAATAAATGAAATTGATGTCTTCTTTATATCTTTGGGACACCTGAGCAACAGTGTAGACATTAAGTTTGTTTGACAAAAGACCCAGTGAATGGAACAACAAGGGTGACGTTTTAACGTAGACTGTACACGACGGCCTAACTTCTCTACACTTCAGAAAACATAGTATACGTCTCAGGAAAAGCAAGACTATTGCATCCAGCATGAACAGGTTGATTAATTGCCACAAACAGCAAACAAAAAAGCCAGAAGGAAACAAATGCCTTCAACCAGTCCAGTTTAAGAACTGTTGCCTGAAGAACATAGGGTAGAAGATTTATTAGCATATTATGACCTAAGAGTAGACTTGACAAGTTTTATTTCGCGAGGTCTTCAGTTAGAAATGGTTCAGGCTGTAGTGGCTTCGAAAACCAAGGCTTCAAATGAACTCTATCGATGTCATCATTTTACCAAATAAAAGCCAACTAAGAATGCCCAAACTGGGTAAATGCAGAGAAAATAGTTTCTAAATGATAACAAAGCACTAAATCTCTATCTTTTCAATTAAATTGAAAATTCATGATCAGATAGCATCAAAATTTTATAATCAAAGTGACTGTCAAACAGTAATCAATCAGAACTTTAAAAGTTTTCCATTGAGATTCCTGTTGTTCAAAGTATCATGATATTTTGTGCAATGTTCAAAATTCAAAAGTTACCCTTTTCCCAATTCACAGTAAGAAGTTCTCTCCCGCAATTAAAGGAGCCAGACAGAGCAGGATCACCGGCTGCACCAGCAGATCTGTGTGTCCCTCTGGACGTACAGATGTTAAGTGACCATACCTCACGAGTGCACGCCTGCCGCGCGACTCATGCTTCACTTTCCAAGCGAGTCTGAACCAGAGCAGGCTGCACTTCTGATAACATCTGCTACAACAAACAACAAAAAAAGTGTGAAGTCTGATGAATGTTTAAACAGAACATTTTTTATGGATCAGCTAAATCTTTTCTGCTTTTTAATTAAAAGTAAAGAAAATGGAACTTAATTATCCTGTAAAGATTAGCTTGTGGGCATCTTCCTGTAAATTACTTCTAATTGAAAGCAAATTGTCAAGTGACATTCAAAGGACCGTCCTTTAAAACACAGCTGTTCACTGCTGATTTCAGAGCAACTCAGTGCTTTCTTGTTACAATATGGCATATTTGAATATTTTAACAATTTCACTGGTTTTGTATAGATTTCCATTTAACATATCTTAATCACATTTCTTGGTGCAAAAAAAAAAAAGTTAGATTAGCATCCCGGAGTTGTTTTCAGCATCATGAACTGCCTATCGTGAGCATTTTCTGCTAAAGTTTGCCTCACACTCGGCCGTTCTGAACTAGGAGCCACTAGGTCGCTATCACAGCCCAACACTCCATGATGCCCTGTGTAATAAAGCCACACTTCGTTAATGATTTTAAAGATACAATACTTCAAGTATATTAAAACCAACAGCTACAAATAGGCACTTCCCCAAAATTTAAGCATTAAAACACATACACACACAAACTACAACAAAGAAAAAACTTTCTGATCCTTTAATATATATTATATCATATACATGTATATATATATATATATGTGCATATACATATATGTTTTAGTTAGGGAGCTAGGCTGGAAAGGTGACTCAGCAGTTGGCAGTTCAGAGCACTCTCTGCCCTTCCTGAGAATCTGGGGTCAGTTCCCATCACCTACACAGTGGTTCACAAACACCTGTATCTCTGGCTCCAAAGGATTTGTTGTTCTTTTGTGGCCTCTGTGGGCACCAGGCATGCATGTGGTACACATGTATACCTGCAATCAAAATACCCCTACACATAAAATAAATCTAAAATATCTGTCTTTAAATTGCTGCACAATAGGACATCAGATAAAATGAGTTCCAATGTGTGCCTTTAATGTAAAGACTAATCACAAGAAAATTAACAGATGTGCATACACTTGCTCCTACTGATACATTTTTAATTCTAACCCTTTATACATTTACTTTCTGCCAATGACTGTTGATTGGCTACTACTGTTTAGCATTGTATCAGCACCAGAAAATAAAATAAAATAAAATAAATCTCAGGTCTAATAAAACATATTTTGTTTAAAAAGCCTAAAGAGTTTTGGATGGCAAGAACCATTTGTGTTTCTGACATGTAGTGCTTAAGAACACCTAACGTATTGGGACTGAGAGATGGCTCAACAGTTAGGAGCACTGGCTGCTTTTCCATAAGTTCTAGATTCAATTCCCAGCACCCACAGGGGAGTTCAAAAGCCTCTGTAAATCCAGTGCCAGTACATCTGACACCCTCACCTGGCCTCCCTTGGCATTGCACACATGCATGTGATGTACAGACATACATTTACACAAAATATCCACACACATAAAATAGTAAGAATTAAAAGCAACAGTAAAAATCTCGCCTGCATAGGGCATTCGTTTCATCTGATATTAAGTGCCTTGAAGAAACATGGCATAGAGTGTATTGACAGCCAGCGACAAACGGAGGGGCACTGTTCTACAAGCGGTATTCAAAGAAGAGGCCCTCCCGAGAAGTGACATCCAAGCAAACTGAGTGATTGTGCAAAGGAGACTAAGACAAAAGCACACGCAGTATGAGGGCACAATAAAGAACCTTCCAAAAAATGAAGGGTTCCAGAAATATGGAACATGGTTTTCATTTTTCCACTCTAGAAATTGGTATGAGAAAGAGCAAAGACAGGAAGGTGAATCACCATCACCGGCGGTGCTCACGGCTTTCTAATTCAGAAAGTCACATGACTCAACACAAGACGCTTTGCCTGTCCAGTGAGCAAATTATGTTCTCAGCTCTGCGTTTAACTCAAACTGTGGGGTTTTTTTTTTTGACTAATTTTTAGAGATTCCTGCATGAACACTATTCTCTTCAGTGAACTTACATGTGAATTGCTCTCAATCTGACTGACTGACATAAATATGTACATAGCTAAATATGCAGGCAGACACACAGGTAAGGTTTAAATTCAAACATTCAATTGTGTTTCATTCTGTGAATACAGAAACAAACAAGATAACTTTTTGTTTTTATGGAAAGCCTCTCTCCCATCTTTCTCATTTGTGCTATATAATGTGATATCTTGCATTTATTAATTTCAGTTTTGAAATTATAATATAATTACATATCTCCCTTCCTTTTCCCCTCCAATCCTTCCCATGCCCACTCCCCACTCTCCTTCAAATTTAAAGCCTCTTTTTGCAACAACTGTTATTGCATGTATTTATTATACATATATTCTTAAATATAACCTATTCAGTACTTATAATGTTACTTGCATATATGTTTTAAGAGTTGACCATTTGCCACTGGGCAACAAATTGGTGAGCTCTTTTCTGGGATAGAACACTTGTTTGGTTCCTAGCTTACTCAACTGCCATCTTTTAGTATGTATGCCCATTGGTCCATCCTTTTTTAAGCTGACATTTAGGCAGTAACATTGGTGAGACTTTATGGGTATAGTTCTGATACTAGTAGGAGACACAGTCTCACAGCAAGCTCCAAGTCTCTAGTTCCTGTAATCTTTCTACTCCTTATTCCTCAACATTTTCTAGTTAGGTGCAGGAGTATTTATTTTGAAGAGGTGTTAATTGAGACTGGGCCCCATAACTCTGTATTTTGATTGGCTATGGTTTTTGTAGTGGTCTTCTTCTACCATCTCAATGACAATACTACCTTTCCTCATTGTTTGAAGCTTGCTTTTCATGGAAAGATCAATGGATATTGGGGTGGGCATAGTGACTTGAGTCTTTAATTCCAGCACTCAAGAGGCAGAGGCAGGGGGCTGGAGAGATGGCTCAGGGGTTAAGAGCACTGACTGCTCTTCCAGGGGTCCTGAGTTCAATTCCCAGCAACCACATAGTGGCTCGCAACCATCTGTAATGAGGTCTTGTGCCCTCTTCTGGCAGGCAGACGTGGAAGGAATGTTGTATACATAATAAATAAATAAAAATAAAAAAAGAGGCAGAGGCAGATAGATATTTGTGAGTTTGGGGTCAGCCTGGTCTGTGTTTAAGTTGCAGGACACCCAGAGCTACATAATGGAGAGATTCTGTCTTGAAAAAAAAAAAGAAAAGCAAATAAATAAACATTGCCTGGACTTGGTTTTTAGTTATAGTCACACATGTCCCTAGTAATGAAGTTATTTTGGATCCTGTGTTGCCAATGTCATAAATACATCAATTATCTTTTTGTAAATTATTAGCAGCGGACCCTGATAATAATACAAATTATCATTTAGAATGTCATTATTTAGGAAATGCACACTTAATGCACATGATGAAAGGAAGCAAAACTCCATAAGATATTCACAAATTATCAGATGAAGCTTCTATTGCAAGTACAGGTACAAAATTAAATGTTCATACTCACTAAGTAACACCGAGCCCAACCAGCAATATACAAAGTCAACACAACACTACTTCACACCTGAAGTTTAATGTGAAGCTTGAGGCAAAGCATGTAGGAGATGAAGTGCTACTTAGGTGAGATGAAATATTGTTTAAATCATTCTTTATCACTTTATAATGCAAACACTTGAAGGGCTAGGTAAAACATTAATTCCTGAGACCCAGCCCTCATTTTTCTGATGTTTGTATGTGTGTGTCTTTAAGAAAGGAATTTAAAAACCTGGTAGTCTACCACTGTGCTACAATCTTACACCAAGAATGTAATCTTTTATTCTATAATTTAGTTTAGGAATCTTCATTTCTAAAATGTTCCCAAGAGATGCTAATGCCACTGTAAACCAGGCAAATGGCAATAAGATTAGTTAAAAAAATCCATTCACGAAATATTGCAATTTGCCTTTAATATAAAATGAATCATTTTTATCAAAAGGTGGGATTGGCCCCAAATATTCTCATTACAACAGCTTTGAATATATGTGATAAAGAAGAACAATATTTGGTTCAAAAAGGAAACAGATCCAGTTTTATAAAATATCTCTGACTTTGTTATTCACATTCACATTACCAAGTCAAATCAATAAAATGGACACAATTTCCTGACAGTTTTGATCCCACTAAAAGAATTCCAAGAGTAGAGCATTCAACCAAATTAAAATGCCACCAAATACAGTAATCTCTACATTAGGATAAACGTGGGGCTACTTTGATCCTCTACAACTCAACAATAATTGGACTAAAATTTAGCTTAAAAAAATACTAAAATCAAGGTAACTATTTCTTCCTCTGCTTAGTATCCATTAGAGTTGTTGGTCAAGTTCTCTCTCTCTCTCTCTCTCTCTCTCTCTGTTCCCTGAGAAAGCTATTCTTTCCTTGCTTCCTATAAACAACCTTTTATTTTATCTAACTTTTAACAAAGATTTTAGTCAATACCTAGCTCCTTTGACTTTATCCTGAAGTAGCCACTCCCTTTTAATTATACAACTATTTCTATGACTTTTATTTCAATGCTCAATAACTAAAGGAAAAAAATCCTTAGAATGGACTCTACATTTATTTTTGATGCCAGGGCTCCTGTAGTAAAATTTCAGTAGAACTGCTCGGTTCCTTTCCATCTCTAGATCCAACCATGGCCCAGGAAATCATCATCACACAGTAGAAATGCCTTAGCACACCCCCAGAGATTATTGTAAACCATATCATTTCTGTTCATATCTCTCACATCAGTCTCAGTGTCTCACTGTTGCATTTTGATGGCCCAAACCCTCCCTTTCCCAGCTTCATAGCCTCTTCCATCATGCTGTTTGTGACAACTATATCTTGTACCTTTTTACTTTAAGCTAACTTTCTTACTGTTCCTGTAGTGTTCTCCCACTTCAGCTCAAGCATGAAGCTGTTGGTTCAATGCACAATTCTGCATAATGCTCTTCCATATTAAGGAGCCGAACCTGGCTTCCATAGTCATATAGCCCGCATCCATAATACAATATTTTTATGAAGGAGGATAAATAACATTAGATGCTGGATTGATAAATTCAAGGATCTCAGAAGAGAAGAAATTCTAAAAGTCTAGTGTCAAATCTGTATTTTGCTTCTTCATCTTTATCTTAAATAGTTTAATGCCTTTTGTCCACTAATCTCCCTGCTTAAATTGTAGCCATCAAGAAATTAAATGATGGTATGCTATAATTCAGTCATTGTACTGTAGGTTACACACCTAGATCCTTATCCTAGATTCTTTAAACAAATGGCAGCAAATCAGATGAGGACGTACAGAGTGGAAATGAAAAATTAAGAAGACCATGTATAAATTTGGAAATATATCCTTTTATTAGTAGATAAAATGATATGAAAATACACATGCATGTACACACACACACAAGTATACTTAACCACTGTACAGTGACAACCAGTGCAGGTTAGCATCTATGTTTAATATCTGTAGCATAGATACCTAACAGATGACGACTTCTGTATCTTCTATACTGCCAACATTATAACTAAAATAAGTATGCAATGAGGTTTTCAATGGAGGATGATGGAAAGGGGTTTAATTAACCTATGCTCGTTACGTCCTTAACAAAATGAACATAAACTCTTATTGAGAATTTCAGAAGACTTTGTAATAAACAGTGTTTCTGGACAAACATCAGTTAAGTTCAATTAATCAGAACTCTGTGTGGTATGTTCTTGCTCTACCTTGAATTGAACAGGAGGATACCAATGAGCAGACGGGATTTTTTTCTGCTCTCTTTGTCACCAGGTTTGTATACAATTTCAGACCACATTTCTCAGGGCTCTCAGACTAAATGGGAATTGAGGAACTGAAGTCCTGATCATTCCTTTGAAAAGGAATGTCTTCCAGCTATTTTTCTTTCTCATAACTTTGCATTTTCATATGGATCTAACTATGGGTAAATAAAAGCCACAATACCACAATGACTGACTTACTCTCATTTCATATTTCTGGCATTAAATAATCAGCTCACATTAATGCAGTCAGAGACTTTCCATGTCCACCAAA
This sequence comes from Myodes glareolus, assembly GCF_982192425.1. Taxonomy (NCBI): domain Eukaryota; kingdom Metazoa; phylum Chordata; class Mammalia; order Rodentia; family Cricetidae; genus Myodes; species Myodes glareolus. Next base: position 6,821,167 of record NC_142044.1, on the reverse strand, counting down.
CAATAGTCCAATATATATTTGGGCAATTTAAAGCCAGGCTCCTTGGGCTCATTTATCATCTTTTTCCGTTACCCTATAACAGTTCTTTGGAACTGAGAAAGAAGATAAATGGATCCCTGAGAAACAAATATTTACGAACCTTTTGAAAATGCTTCTTAAGTAGGAAGGAAATACTCTATTATCTATGCTGATCACGCAAGAACTCACAACCCAGGGTCAAGTGGTGTGTGCTGTTCAATCTCATAATCATTCAGAAGTAAAATCAAATAATCTGAGATTTCAAACTTATAAACAAAATTCCGAATCCTAGTTATCTTTCTGCCTACTATAAAAGGAAGAATTAACTTGCTGTTTCCAAATGAGTTATCTGATATGTGAATTTCCTATGCTATCTCCATCAGTGCACTACTGTTGCCCCCACGCCTGAAATGCACTGTCCTTGAAGAAAAGTAGAAGACAAATGCACAACCGTCAATGATCCTTGGCTTCCCAGACACAGCACACATTAAATGGCAATACACTTCTCGCCAGAAAAAGAAACATTTCTGATGAATGCAAAATAAATGTGTGTAGAATAAACAATAGCCTGGAGGCTTCTGTTCACTCTGACGCTACAGAAAAGGCCACAGACAAATAAGTAATGAAACAAACAGCATTTAGATCACAGATAGCAAGAGTGAAAATCTGATCTCTGTTGTTTGATGAAACACTAGGGAAGTTTGGGCCCCTCTACTTAATTCCTAAGAAAAGTAATTCAGATCCTAAAATCGTTAAGTTTTGACTTCTCATATAAACATCTTCATTAAAGAAATAATATATGACAATGTAAAACGTGAAGCATTCAATATTATATTAATAGAAAAAACACTCCCTTAATACTCCTGTTGTAATTTGTTACTATCTTTCTGGGCTTTACTATATAAGCACTCATCTGTCCATACAGAGTATTATGTGACTTGGGAGTGTCTCAAAAATCTATCAAATTGCACAAAAGTAGAGAAGCTGCAACTTGATTCCTCATCACTTGACCCTGTGCTCATAATTACACAAGGCTGGTGAAAGTTGTTGCATTCAGACAATTTATTCGAGTAGCCTAGGACTTGTGCATCATCTTTCAAATATTGTCCTTTTATCATTTTGCTTTCTTTGTTGTTATCCTTAGGTAAACGTATCTAAAGGTTGCAATAGTGTTCTTCAGAAAGTGAATGATAAAGTCGAGGTACTAACTTGAAATTTAAGCACCATGAATAGGCTAGGGAGGACATAAAACTCAAACAGTAAGAAAACATAACTCAGTGAAAATTGCTCAAACTACCTGCGTGATAGGGCAGTGCCCTCCAATGCATGCCATGTCTCTGAATGAAGCAGGAGTGGATCACATGACACCTATGGGGTTGTGCAGGTCACTGTTCATTCGGGATCCCTCTCCCTCTCTCCTGTACCTCCAACATGCTAATGAGTGTTATAACCTTTAGTCGTCGTAGCTGAAACATAACCTCGTGGTGACAGGAGAAACAGAACACACTGAACCGGAGCCCTGAGTGTGTTTTTACACAGTTCCTATTGAATATGCATTGTTTTCTATTAAGTTTTTGGACTTATCTTATTAACTTCACATAATTAAAGTAAGGTAATGTGAGGCTATGCCAACACTCAGCTAAATTTCATAAGCCATGAGAAAGCAAGGCTTTTGTTGATATTAATGCCTGGGAATACTATGTTCCATATAGTTATTAATTCACGATAGGTAAATTATATTTTTTTAAATATAGGTAAATGTAAGAATAATTACACTTAGATAAAATGTGTTCTGTAAAATGTATATAAATATTTTGTGAAAATTCTTTTGATGCTGAAGGATATTCAAAGGGAGTCAAGAGTACCTAACATGGTACAGCTTGCCCATCTAAAGCCCCAGGTTTGTTACCCCTGTGGTTCTTCAGGAGAAGCTCTATGCCATGCATCTGCGACATTTCGCCTTGCAACTTTCTCTAACATCTAGCTTTATTAGACTGGAAGCCATGTGGGGGCAGGAACAATGAGTCATGTAATAAACTAGCACCGGTTTTTCACCCACCATACTTAGGAGGAGGTCCTGTCTTCCAACAGCATGACTCCGTTTTATTCGTTGCTGGATCTTTCTCCTTAACAACATTTACTCCACAAATGGAGGAAATAGTGCAATATTTAGATAAAATGGAGGGATAAAAACTAAATCTTCCAAACCAACTGCATATATTGACTCTGTTGTATTGTAAACCAAAACAATGTTTCTAGAATGGGGTTAACTCTACATGTCTCACATTAATAACGGATTATACTGATGAATATTGTAATAAAAACCTGTGAAATATAAAGTAGCTAACAAGATCCCTAGCACTTGGAGGATTCATAACAAGTTTTCTTATTTTCTAGAAACACTATGTAGCGTTCGAATATATTTATCCTAAGTACCCATCGCTTGTATCTACGGATGTAACAACTGAAAGAAACAAATACTGTATGTTCTTCTCTTATTGACTTGAAACACATATGCAAGGGAATATCTCAAGAATTAAACTTATCATATTTATGAATATAAATGAAGAGAAAGTAAAAAAAAAGAATTAAACTTATCCATTTACCTACTAGAAAAATCTAGGCCATAAAAATACTACCTGTCTACTCTTCACTGTGAGTTCAGGAGGAATAAGGTAAGCTCTTGCCAATATCGGAGACAAGATATCTCTTTGAAAAGTGAGCACACAGAATCATGGTACAAATATTTGCTTTCCAAAGAATGAAACAATCATATGTGGACAAAAACATACAGGGTATAAAAATGCCAATACAGGAGGGAGAAAAGATCTTGGTTATATGAAAGACTATTTTGTAATATATCATTAACGATTAATAATAGAAGAATCATTTTAGAACCTCAAAATTTGTCAGTGACATTAATCGGATTTGATGTTACAGTGAGCTTAGCTTGTGATGTCAAAGTGAATTTATTACTAAAGCATAAAAACATTACCATAAAGTTTCCAAATCAGTAAAAAGTATATAATAGTGTAACATTTATATTTACCATGAGCGCTATATTAGCATGTACATACTAAGTTACACCTTGTCTCTGAGGTACCCTCGTCACAGAATCATCTCAGAGAACAGGTTATGAGTTCTCAGGTGTTCCTGCTGTAGGCCTTTGCTCTGCAATAGCGGACTCTCACTCTCTGAAACTGTAACCTCAATTAAATGCTTTCTTTTAGAAGTTGCCTTGGTCGAGATGTTCTAGCCCAGCAATAGGAAAGTAACTAAGAAAAACATTGTTATCAGAGAACAGACTATTGTTCTGATAGACCTGACCATGTGTGGTTTTGTTTTGTTTTGTTTGTTTTGGTTGTTGTTTTTTTAAGAACTTGCAAGAGTTTGCTACTTTGGACTAAAAAAGTGAGTTGAGTGCTGTAAGCAGAGTATAATGCATAACGGACCATCTGAATAGGAGCTCGGAAGACGGTAGTGATACGAGCAATGTAGATGATACAGGTTGATCTCACAAGGCTTCAGAGAGGAAAAGTATTAGCAACTGTGATATTTTGACAAAGAATTTGGTTTTCCTAGCTTCTTCTTCTAAGAATTTCTTTGAGGCTAAGTTGAAAAGTAATGGAGTAATTTCTTTAATAGAAAAGATTTGAGGAAAGCCTAATATTTACGATGGTTATTAATGATCACTCTTATGCAAACCTATAATGAAAAATGGCAAATGGTACAAAAAATGCAAAAATGTATAGTTTGAAAAGAAAAAAGAGAAGCTGAGAATTGAATGTTGGAGCCAAGGCTTGTGCTTAAAGAGATTAAACCACCAAGGATAGGCTTGTTTCAGATCAAATGAAAGGAGGGGACTCTCAGGTAAAGACAGAACCCAGCTAATTTTCCAACTTGTAAAAAGAAAATGTTGAAGAAATTCTCTGCTTCTAAATAACAACAAACTAAAGCCTTGTTTACGTGGCTCAAGGGCCCAGACTCTGTTCTAAATGGGCAGTAGTAGCCGGCAGTACTGTCCACATGGTTCTGACTTTAGAGTCATGAAGGGAAAGGGGGCTGTGAAATCTTTAAAGGAGCCTCGGAGGCCAGGCGTGTTGGAGGAAACCCTGCCTAGAGGCTCTAAGAGGCCATTGCATGAGGCTGTAAAAGTGAAGCCTAGATTACTTTGGAGCACCCAGAATGTTAGAGGTGCCAGGTCATGGGTTAGCTGCCAGAGATGCACACAGGCAGTGGATCTTGCCCATCAGAGAGAAGTATGTTTTACACAGCAAAACTGTAAAATAAAATCTAGCTAAACTCTTTGACATCTCAGACATAAAGCTACAACGTTTGCTGGGTTTCCACCTTGCTTTAGTCTGGTATTTTCTCACTATGCCCCTTTTTATTGTGTTTATTAGAATGGTAATGCATATTCTGCATCATTGCCTAAAACTGCATTTGATTTGGCTTTTGATTTTATGTGGGATTACAATTAAGAGATTGTCTTGACTCTCTGAAAAGACTCTGGACTTTAAACTTTCCAACAGTGATGAGAGTGAAAGACTATGGGGCTTTGAAGTTGGACTAAAGGCATTTCGCATTATGATATGACCCTGAGTCCATGAGAGGCCTTCATGGCCTCTTATGTTTGGATATTTGGTCCCCAGTTTGTGAAACTATTTTAGAAGGATTAGGAGGATAGGCATTGGACAAAATTTATTAAGACATTTTCAGAGACAAGCTAGTTCACACTACCGATTTTAACCAGAAAAAATAAACAATAGTTTAAACAAATAAATAGGAAACTTGATATTTCTCTTTTGAATGTAATCAAAACAACACACCAGACAAAGAAAACAAGTCTTTGGTTTTTGTTAGTTAGGTGGTGGCTTTGTTTGTTTTAGGAGAATTTTTTTTAAAGGCTAGGGAGTAGTCATTAGTCTCAAGCAAATGTAACTCATAAAATCTGTGTTCTTCTTTGGGATTCGTCAGTCTTTTCTCTATGACTCTTTTGGTTATACATAAAGGAAATGGTAGTGATTCTGAAAGTAGAGCGTGGTAGTATTGCATTAATATTAAGTGATAGTGCATATTATTTAAAGGGAATTAAAGGTAATTTAATACATTTCCTATGCTCAATTTTCAATTCCTCAATCAGCACTCCAATACTAGTGAGGTGGTCAATAATATTTCCTAAGTAATCATTAACATTATATTATACATCAAAAGAAAAGAAAATAGATGTATATGTATATATACATATATAAATATTTTTGACCATATAACTCTATATTCATTATATGTATATTGATATTATATTATAAAATAAGGTTATAATATTAACATCACTAAAGCATAAACCACCACATTATTCAATAACTATTTTATTGATAGTATTACCTCAATAATACAATAGCAATGCTATCTGTAGCATAATACAATCATGCTTTATTTTGTGATAGATATTATCTGCCATAATATGGACATGTTCATATAATTACCATAATTATATTGGTTAAAATATTAATGTAGATACTTTACAAATATTTATGAAAATATTATATGCATAAATAACATCTGAATGATCAAACTGCTGAACTGGTTTCCTTAGAGCTACAGACACTTTGAGAAGAACTCTATTCTCTTCTGGAATAGAAACACTCTGAGGTGTGTTTCGTATCCATCTTAGTGGCTATGTGATGCCTACCCCAACACTTTCTGACACCTGGTCATATATCTCATCAACAAAGCCCAGGGATCTTCTGCGTTCCTTCCCAGCCTCTGAACCATCCATAAGGTCACATTCCCCGTCTTAGATTTTGTGGGATTGTGTGTGGGTCAGGTTTTATGGGAAAAAGCAGCACTCACCAGTGTTTAAGGAATTGTATTCACTTTCTAGTTTCTCCCCAAAAGCAGCAAGCTTGAGAAACTGTCCTAAGTCTCCGCAGACTGTGCGATGTTAGGGGACAGCTTGAAGAAGGCCAGTGCAGATACCCCTGTCACATTAACCTGCGTATTTTTTGAGTAACAACCCACTGTGAAGTCACACTGTGTGCCCCCTTTCCTCCTGCTGCCATGGTCTGCTGCCCACAGTGGGAATGTCAGCCCCATCAGCACAGAGATAGATAGTGCTTCTCTTGCTCAGCTTTTGCTTCTGTTCTCAGACCCAAAGGAAGATCACAATACATATAGTAATAGAATGAGGGAAAATGTAGTAAATAAAGTTTCATTAGAAGTCTTCACTCCTAGTAAGACACATCAATAAGTGTCCAAAAACTGTAACAAAGTTAATTGGCTTTCTTGGTCTTGGGAGTAAGCTATATTCTCTGAGTTTATGAATGTTAAACTATCCTCTAAATCAGCATGTGAAAGGCTCAAATGAACTCACAGAGACTGAATCAGCACGCACATTGTCTGCACCATGGTCCTCTGTGTATGTATTATGGACTGGGGTTTGATTCTTGCGCCTTCTCTTGGTCTCCTTTCCTTCTGTTTGTTTTGCTCAACTCCAGTGTGATAGTTTTTATTTTATTATATCTTGGTTTGTTAGAATTCTAAAGTCAAGGAATATATTTGGCTTTTTATTCTTAAATTTGGAGATTTGTGTGGTTTGCCAGAACTGTAAATGTTATCCAACTGTGTGAGGAAGCCTAACTCAACTTTTCTGAGAAATGTATTTTGCACTAAGAGTGGGAGGGGTGGACAGAGAGTAATGGAAGATGAAAATAATTAAAGTATTATGAAGTTGTCATACTAAAAATATGTATTCTGCATAGAGCCTGGCCTGTAAGAGATCAAGATTGACTATTTCTTTTTTGTCCTAGATTTAAATTAGCTACAAATAAGAATCATACATTTATATGAACTTGGAACAAATAATCAAAAAGTCCCGAGTTTTAAATTCCCTGACAGACCTGGATGTGATGTCATGTTTCTGTAAGACCTGTTTTATGTGGTCCTAAAGGAAAGTGGGAAGTTTCAAACAAGTTCATGCCTTTAAACTTCAAAGTAAGTTTTTATATGGGAAGATCACTATTTCAAAAACAATTCACCAACTAAAAGAGATGGGACACAAAAGGCTGGGGTGTCATGAAAGTGAGAGGGATTCTGATCCGCCACCGCAGAGCAGGTGCCCCAGCTGTAGATTCCGTGTTAGCCCACACCATGGAGTCCATGTCTGATCTAACTACTAGCACAGGTTTGGGCTGTCTGTTTGCAGATGTAGTTGAATTATCAACCCGAGCAGACGCACAATCCGGGTCCAATGTCACTTCTCCTCATTATGTTAATAGTTAATACATGCAAATGAAAACACTCTAGCAATTTGATTTCTTTGAAGATAGTTTGCATATTGTCTTAGCCATAATGACTGTACACTTCTCTTAGCCTCCATTTATGCAAGGGGAGTGTAGTTCGTTTTTATCAGCTCAACTTCCCTTTTGGCTGCTATTGGAATATGTGTGCTTGTTTCTTTTCTACCTTTAGCCTAATTACCATGCAGGTACTATAAGCAGATTTTTCATGCTATTGGTGTTTTTCTTAATTAAGAAACAAATGAATTCTCCCTAGCAATAAATAAATAAATAAATAAAGATGGAACAGCAGAATAAGATGCCAGGGGCTGATGTTCTGTTTCTTAATTGAAGCAATTCTATTGCGTGTTGTCAGTAGTGAGGGGCAGGAGTGTCATAAGTGCAAAATGTTAATAGTACCAAAATAACATAGAACTCACTTTTAAAAAATAAAGGATACAGAAATGTTGTAAGAGCTTAGAAAACACAGATTTTTCTTTTAATCCACGTATTAATTCTGACAGTTACAAAGTGGCTTCATTTACAGAAGCCTCGCCCTGACAGAACTCTTGCTCTGCTACCCTTAACGAAATTTCAAAGTTCTCCCCATGTAGGCATCGTCCACTACTGTAACCTTAAAATAACATGTGATGTGTATCACTTTGGAGACAATGATTCCATTTCTCTAGGCTGAGGAAGACTTCAAGGGGACAAGGGTCTCAGAGGACCCTGAGTCTCCACTCACTGAGACACTGATACCAGTGCCACTCCCTGGACTACGGAGCGGCACAAACACAACATATTTTTCTCCTGAATCAAAGCTGTGGACAGATACCCGTTGATTCGGAACTTCACCCTCCTCTCAGCCTATATGAAATACAATGAGATGTTACTTGAGTTTTTAAAATGAAGTCCATTAATGAACTTTAATTTGAACAATAAATATAAACAAAACCACCATATAGGTGGATATGTTTTGTAACAAAGAAACATTATAAAATTTGGTACCTATGTATAATTTTCTAAATTTCTGAGGTTTTACTCTTATTAATAAACTCACACTTGCTGAATTTTAGTTGTTTCAGTTGAGTTTTGGATGCATCTAAGTAAAACATAGTAAAAGGAAGAAAATACACATACGTTGTATTGATATCAAAATGCATCCTCATATACCCTCTTTCTATGTGGAAAGAAAGGGTCCTTAAAAATTGCTAAGTCATAAGTATCGGTATGCTGAGTGATAAACGTGAATTCTTTATTTTTTAATTTTTACTTTTGTTTTTTGAGAATATTATATGTTCAACATCATTTTCCCTTTGTTCCCTATAAGTCCTCCCATTTAAACCTCCTAGGTCTTTTTGGAATGTATGACCTAATTTTCCATTGATTGTGGCTGCATACATACATATACAGGTATATACATTATATTTCCAAGCACGGAAATACCACCTGTTCAGACTGTAGGACGTTACCTGTACGTGTGCTTTCCGAGCTGACCACTGGGTACTGGATAACAGTTGGTGTGCTCCTACCTGGGGCAGACGAGTCCTCCTGCTCTCGGCATTCCTTTGCTACCTGCAGTTCTGTGTGTAGGGACAAGGCCTTTGTTTCTTAAGACCAAGACGGATATCATAGAGTGCCTTCAATTAGTGCTAAAACGATAATCTGTGTGTTCTGAGAAATAAACACTATAGATAATTTGAACAAGATTAATTTTTAATCTTTTAAACAAATTACAGGATATATTTTCTTAATTCTTCCTTCTGAATGCTGATCAGAGAATTGAAATTTGAGGATTCGTATTTCTATGAAAGTACTAAGAAGAATCTTAAAATGTTCAATTCATTTAAAGGACTTGAGATTGTTTGCAACAATAAAAGGAGTCCTCTATCTTACTGATGTTTTCTTTTTCATTTCACCACTTAAAAATTAAAAAAATAAGCAGTGTGAGTGTTGACAAGAGAAATATTTCATGTTAGTGTCCTTGGTGCAGTATTACCAGAGAACTGACTTGGTCCACCCATTAAGGTCACTCACACATACATAAAGTGTGATGCCATTTGTTGAATCCTTTCTGGTCATACAACCTTTGAAACAAGGCCCAGGGACAAGCCACTTCATTATCTCACTTCAATTTCCACCAAATAAAGATGATTAGAAGGGGAAGGAACAGGGGGTAATTTTAAGTATTGAGATTTACAGATAAGTTCTACGATATATGTAAATGTAGACTACAGCAGATAGAACATTCCTTGAGTGTTCCTGGAAACCCAAGAAACGTTAATACTTTTTCAAATTCTTCAAAAGACTGAAGATGGTCACCATCAATCTTAAGCCAGTAGCAAAACATTCAGAAAACAGCCTTCTATTGCCCTGCAGCTGTACAAAGCCGTTGCTGTCTCTCCCCACCCCCAAGGCTTCAACTTGCTAACATAGTGTCCCTGCCAAATTCTTGGCACTGGAAGTGAGGGGGAAGAGGCCATACCATAATGTGTTGATAATGAGGAGATGGAAATAGCAAACCAGCTGTATTGTCCTAATAAAGTATGTCTGGGTTTAGAGACACAACAAGTATGTGTTCAGGTCATCCAAATGCATTTCAACCAAGTGGTCCCTTTGATGACCTTTTCAGATATCACGAAAATACATTCTGTATATTCAGTCCAGAACTGACTGCAAAGGCAAAACAATGAAAGTCTCACCACTAACTTTTCCTATAACAATTATTATACCCAAGGTACCTTTGGAGTACTTGTGTTAATACCCATAATTTTTTATTTAATACCAATAAATTCAACAGTGCGATCTGCAACAGAGTTCCTCCCTTTTACAAAGAGCTATCTATTTCCAGCAGTATATATTCATTTTGCTCTCAATTTGTTTTATGCAGAATTTCTCACTGAACTTCAAAATATTTTCTTCTTTGTCATATGTAGTTTGACAATATGAACTTCTTTGTCATAAGTAGATTATTATTCTTAGAAATGTGTAAAGGTTGTCTGGGAAAAATAATTCAAATGTTCTCTTGGCAAGAACTATATAATAAAATTTACTGCAACCAAGAAACATTACAAAAAAAAAAACACTGGGCAAACTGGAGAGCTTTCGCCTTATATTTCAGATACCTGGGATATTTGCCATCGTGGTGAAACGGTCTTTCCATGGAGTGGACTTTTAAAAATGCCAGTAATAAAGAAAAGTTTTATTCATGATTTCTGACACTGTTGTAAACTGTTTCCAAGCATTAATTTATTTAACACTCTCAACTCCATTGCAGAGATTCTTCTAGTCACCCTTGCTTTGCAAATGGGGAAAACTAAGTCATCAAGAAAATCTCTTCCTCAGGAAGTATAAGCAGGAAGTAGCTGGTGTTTGAATTTGAATACAAGTTTGGGGTCTAGCATACCACATGATTTTATGAATCAATCCTCTGCAAACTGAGAACATATAAAACATAACCCGTGAGAAGTATCCCAGGAAATACTGTCACGCAGACAACTGCTTTGTGTTTGGGGGCCTAAAAGTTAATACGTAAGTTGACCTAAACCCTCGTTTTCATGTAGACCATTTGCAAAGTCATCTTGGAGTCATCTGAGCTCAGGACCAACAGAATTCCAGGAGTGGTTAAGGAAAGGTAGCATAGCAATGGGTTGCTGCCACGCAGTTCTAAAGTTGGATTCTAGTAGCATACGGCTATGTTAGGAGTCTAACTCATAGCATAATATAACTCCTAGCATCAAAACTATGAGGAACACTCACCCCAGATATTTAGGGCAGTTATCTAGGCTTCGCCATGCTGACCAGATCATCTTCAATCATATAACCTGTGAGGGCTATCAGTGCGTCTGTGTGAGTTTATTTTTAGTACTAACCACTAACTTTATCATCAAGAAAACCACTTGAAGCTTTTAACAGTTGATGGCTAGGGCATCGGCAGGACACACAGGAGCCAAAATTCTTGACAGCAGACGATCAACTCATTTCGTTCCAAATCGCACCCTAAGTGCATTGCTCCTTGGAACTAAATATTCATTTCCATCTACATAGGTTCAACCTGTGGCTACCAGGTCATGTGCTTTCCAGAAGAGCTATGAATGCAGCCAACACAAACTGTGAGCTGGTTTAAAACATTGGAGCATTTTCTGGGTGCTTTATTTGCAACCCGATTGCGTAGTTTCCAAACATGAAATTGGTAGATGACAATATGGTATCACAACAACCAAAGGCTGAACTGGGCACCTTGGTTTGCTCTCAGAAAGTTACACACAAAGGTATAATAAAATCTCCAATACAATGTGGATTGTTCAGAGTCTATTGAGATAAACTGAAAACAGAACATAACAACAAAAAATGACTTTTTTGGTTATTTGTAATAAAAAAATAAAAAATTCCAAAATGTTATAAAGTCCTTAACACATAATTGATTGAGCAAGAGGTATTAACTTTTTCAGGTGCTAGGTTTCTTCAATTGAGAAAAACAAATAATTTAAATTTTCTCCTCATTTCACACTGTTACTTCTATCCTGTGTCACCTCTTAAAATTATTTGGCAAGTCGCCATATTTAAATCTCTTTGCCCTTGGTCATAATTACCAGAGGATGCTCATGGGGGCAGCTGTGAATTCCCACCTTCCCATTTTCCTCAGGATATCATCCTGTGGTGCCACGGAGACCTTGGGTTTGAATCTTCACCCAGGCCATACACAGACTCATTTCCGGCTACTGTTGCCATGACTTCCCCCAAGGACTCATGTGATAGCCTGGGAGATGTTTGAGGATACAAAATCCACTCTGAGGTGCAGATTTAAAATGATCTGTTAAAAAGAGCATCATCGTTAAGATATTTGGGCTGGAACCAGGGTTCAACTCTGTCTGCATATGATCACATGGATGAAAATTAAAAACATCATTAAATCACTTGGTGTGAAAACATTAGATTTGCATGAAAGTATGATGCTTTGGGGGCAAAGCAGAACAAATTTTCTGAAATTTTTTGTAAAGCAATGCCATAAAATGAACTTTTCTTTGTGAAATGAGGCCTAGAACACTACATGGGTTTTTTTTAAGAATAGATCTTTTATCTAAAACCTAACGATCATATACTATTAATCTGAGGTTAATTACATAACTGTGACCTGTGCTGAGAGTAGAGAAATGCTATATGTTTAAAGGGAATGTCTTTTCTAAAGGAAAAGAAAATTAATCTTTGCTGAATGTCCAGTTTTGGTATCTTCGCATAGAAGCTTAATAAGAACTGGACTAAAATTGTCATTATAAGTGTTTCCACCTCCCTGTGTTAATAGCTGAATTAGAAAGAGCTTGAATCAATCCTTTCTTCTCTTTCCTTCCAACTTTGGGCAGCATTTCTATCCTCTCAGCTCCACAGCCAAGGAGTCATTTAAAACTGGGTTGTTCTAGCGATAGATCCCCATTTTTTTCCAATAATAATCCTGCTGCCAATAATAGGACTTAATAGCAACACAACTAATGGCCTGAAAATAACACACATGCTTTACAACATGTGCCTCTTACCTCTCTTATTGGTATTAATCTGTAACTGGGTAAAACTGTAACAAATTTTGAAACTATTATCAGCATGCAGTGGAATAGCAAGCTACATGTTCTTTGGTCCTCACACTGACTCTTATAGGTGAACATCAATAATTTATGGCACAATTTTACAGAAATTTTTCATGAAAAAATAAACACGTGTCAGCCTATCTACTCATGCTTTATTTTTCAGTATAAAGATTTTATTTTTAATTCATGTGTTTTTGAAATATTCCCATATCATCACAGCCATAAACAACTCTGGTTTTTATAGTATATGAGAGATGTGAGGAGTATATTTAGCCTATTGATGGATATTTAGATAATTTCTAAGTTTATACTGTTGTAAACCATATACACATATATGTAGATAATGAGCACATATATGTAGGTATCTATAGAATATATGGAAATTCTGTGTCATAGAGCATATGTGCAATTTCCATTGCTCTGAACTTTCCTATCATGTTTCATTGAGAATATAACAACCAGCGATTCAATTATCTAGCATTCGACCCATTTGCTACTATAAACATATTCTTCTCCATACTTGGTTATAAAAACTAGGCTAATGCATATAAATGAATGGAAAGCTACTAGCAAAGACAGTCTCATGAGTTAAGCAAAAACAGATTAAATTTAAAAGATACCACTCTGCTCATCTGTTTTTGTGTGTGTTGTCCCAGCCTCAATAAAATATTCACATCAAACTCCTGAATACAGGGTGATTATTGTAGACATCAGCCATAGTGCAGCTATTAAGTCTGTGTGCAAAAGTTAGAGCAGAGCACAAAAAATCTAAAGTTGAATTTGAGATAACAATAATTGTTAAATTTAACAAAATGGAAGTTAGCTGAAGCTTGCTGTCAACTCACAAGTCTCTTGTTCCCTCCCATCTAGAAACTATAATTTGGTAAGGAGATGAGATTATCAAGCAAACTCAATACATGATGATCAGACTTATTTAAAAGTTTGTAATGGTCATCAATTACTGAAAGAATGAATTCAAATTCCCTAACATGCATACAAAGTTCTTTGAAATACATATCGGCTCTCAAGCTATATTCTTTTTTTTTTTTTTGCATTAGTTACTCAATGAATCTTGGCAATGTCATGCTCTGTAACACTTTTTCTGCTCTAGGTCAAGATATAATTTCCTTTTGACATTAGTAGATGTGTGTAATGGTAAATCTTCATGATTAGCTTGAGTGAAGTTAGAATCACTATGGAAACACTTCCGGGTCAATCTGTGATGGGAGTCTCCATAAAAATTTCACGAGGGAAGATTCAGTCTGGATGTGAACAGCACCAATTCCCGATTCAATCCCAGACTCAACAAAAGGAAAATCAAGCTGAACACTAGCATTCAATTCCTCTGCTTCCACTGATGTGGGATTTCCCTCTTTATGCAGTGAATACCATTGGTTAATAAAGAAACTGGCTTGGCCTGATAGGGTAGAACAGAACTAGGAGGGGAAAACTAAACTGAATGCTGGAAGAAAGGAGGCAGAGACAGAGAGAAGCCATGGAGCCCTGCTGGAGACAGACACTGGAACGTTACCCAGTAAGCCACGTGGCGATACACAGATTACTAAAATGAGGTTAAATTAATATGTAAGATCTAACCAATAAGAAGTTAGAGCTAATAGGCCAAGCAGTGATTTAATTGATACAGTTTCTGTGTGATTATTTAACTTCTTGGTGGCCAGGATGAATAAGTGGCCCTCTTACTACCACACTCCAGACTGTGAGTGTGATTGGCCAATTACCTGATGCTGACGCTTTCATCTTTCATATCATATAGAACGGTGTGCTCAAACTCTGGGCCAAAAAACAGTTTTCCTCCTTGAAATTGCTGTCTCTGGTATTTAGTCACAGGAACAAGACCAAGTAATTAGTTACTATAAAGTAACTAATATGAAAACCTACCTGCCCTTCAAAACCAGATGATATTATGTGGGGTGTGTGTGTGTGTGTGTGTGTGTGTGTGTGTGTGTGTGTGTGCATGTGCACTATAGGGCATATGGATGAGAAAACCCACTAAAGAAGACAGAAGAACCCATTCTAAGCAGTTACCTCATGACATGGGAAGCTATGACGTGAAACTACACATGGAAATTTCAGGAAAACAAAGGTTCCAAAAGAGAGACATCTCAGCAGACTCAAGAAACAGAAGACCTTAAGGTAGTAATGCCCTGATGCTACTAATGTATGACTGGGGAGAACAGTGCTACCCTATGTACCTACTGAAGAGAACGTTGTAAGGACAGATCACAGACAACATGATAAAAATATGCTTAAAATCCTGAATAGGAATTTCCGAGGACATTGGAAATGTTAAAGCAGCAAGGTGGTATCATTACAAGTATTTTTTAAAAAAAAATAATTATTTGAGCATTTAAGGTAAAATTGTCTCTATTCCATAAGATTGCAATAAAAGGGCAGCCACTGATAATACAGATTCCTATACACAGAAATCATTTCGAGTGATTTTGAAGTTTTGAAACCTATTGACAGTATCATGAGAAAATCTTCGAAAATTCTTGAATATACAAATGTTTAATAAAATGTTCAGATAATATTCAGAAGCTCTTCAAAGCAAATGGATCCAAAGCAAGCAGTCCTCTATTCATTGTGGAGATAGTGAGATTGAAACAATGCACTGTTTCAATCCCTGCAATGCCTAGATTATTTACCAATAAAAAGAAACCAGGGATGAGCAGCATTTAAAGAAAACATTCCTGAGAGCTGAGTTAGCAACATCCCAGAAGTAAATGTCCCTATTCTTTCTTTAAAGTTCAGAAGGAGCAAGAAACAACAAAGCAAACATATCAATATTTCACTAGAACTCTCAAACTCTTCCTGGAAGGTCTTTCCAAAGCTGTAGGATCAACCATGAAATTCCAGTCTATGCAACCTTTGTAACCCAACCCTCCATGTGATCCCAGCTGATGGCAATTTGCAAACTATTAGCATCCTCCATTCTTTCCCCTCTCTACTGTATATTGGATATAATTAGCATATGCTTGTATGTGCATAAGTTTTGTGTTACAGTTTCATGCAAATGTGGCTTAGTAGCTTTGCTTCAATTGTGTCACCATAAACACATAAAGTGTTGCATTTTGATATATTGGCAACTGACAAATGCTGCCCCACTAGCATTTAAGAATTTTTTTCAGCTTCATTAATAATCTGTTTTTCAATTGGCAAATGACATGATGCAATACTTTTCTCCTTTGCCAGCCTGAATTTTCTTTAATGTACAAGTAACTATTTTAAAATACTATTGTGAAAATAGGTACACACTTAAGTGTTATATATTTTTAAGTAATATGTATATATTATACATGTATGAAAGTTATAGTATAAAACCCAGAATGAAAGAAAAGCAAAAAATGATAAAGAAAGGAAAGGCAGGAAATCTATGATTGTAAATGTATGTATATAGAAAAATAGGCCAATGAACTCTGAAGATCTCAGTATTTAATGACATGTGACTCGAGGTAAAATCCATTTTAACCATACTGCCTGAAAAGAAAAATCATAGTAACTACTGAGAAATGTATCACAGACTGATGCAGAGATCAAACTAAGACAATCTACTTCCGTTCTTCTCCTAATGGAATAAACATAACAACTATTAATAGCCACCATGAATGACCAATATCACAAGACATCCACCAGCAATGTGACCATCACAGCAGAGTCACTGAAGAACTAAAGTTATTTTCTCCAAACATGTTTTCACAAGTTTTTTTAGCATATCCATAAGAGTTCTCTAACCTTCTTGAACATTTTTGCATATGCATGCTGTAATAAAGAGCACTACACGTAAAATATATATACAGATATCTATATAGTGTATGTATAGATATAGATAAAATAACAGATAGATGATAGATAGATAGATAGATAGATGATAGATAGATAGATAGATAGATAGATAGATAGATAGATAGATGATAGAGAGGTAGATAGATATTAATACATAGATTATTTTTATTTACATGAATTTATTTAGAAGAAAATGGGGCATTTCCTTATAGAAACATTTTTGGGAGTATTTCTACCCATGACTAACAGAGAGGCATGAGTTCACCTGGCATAATGATGTCTTGTGAACACCACTTCAAGTCTGGGACAAGTGCTTTCCCGTTCATCCCACGCATCCTGTCAGCAGGGCAGCACCTTCTGAAATTCTCCATTCTGCTTTTAATGTTTCTGTATGAGCTGAGACCCAGTTGTCCTTAGGAAATCTAGCCCTGGTACATCAGAGAAGGGGGTTCTTTGTAGAGGATTTCCAGGGTGGACCAATGTATCCTATACTTAAACTCAAGCCCCAGAAGTGGGAATTCCAGTTTGGAAACAGGGATCCACAAACATTCTTGACTAACACTGTAAAACCTTTTATTCCAGAGCTAGCTAACATGCCTCTCTCCCTTCCTTCCTCTCCCGCTCCTACTCTACCACTCCATATCTCCTTCCTCTTTCCAAGAAATATAAATCTATGGATACTTTCAAACTCACAAGTTCTATAATACATATACATTACATTAGTAACACACATATTCCCTAATTTGTATATTTTGTAAATGATTCTTGTATGTGTCAGGAATGTACTCTTATGATTAAAATAGACGTTAAAATTTTAATAATCCTATCATCAACTGGACTAAAATGGAGAAAAATCACATCACAGTCATTAAGCATTAGCCTGTATATAAAGTTCTTTGATTTTACCAACAGCTTTTTATTTCAAACTCTGTGTTGTGTAACAGAATGTTTTTAACCCCAGCTTCACAGTGTATAACAGAAAGAACCTAGACATAGTTGAAAACCTAGGTTAGTTTACACCATAATTTTTCTCCTAAGAAACCCATACTTCTTCAGAAATTATTTAAATATGGAATTTAATCAGTTCATGTTCTTTGATATTTTATATCACCTTACCAAAGATTATAATTAAATTAAATATATAAAATATTAGAAAGCATATGAGATATGACATGCCAAATCGTCATATGCCCTTGTCCTTTACAACATGAACAACATAAAAATGCCCCATCTCATGGGAAAAAGAATAGTCATGCATTTCTCTTGGTAGACTGGCTCTCCATGCCTTTAAAATGGCCATCAAATACTAAGAACTGGGCATCAAAGAAAAAGAATGAAATATTAATACTGTCCCACCTTGTGGGAGCACGACATTACTTGACACTCCACAGAAACCGACCTTTTTGTCCTTCAGGCCAGCCTACTGGGCCTCATCTTCTATCTCAGAAGCCAAATCATCTGATCCCAAACTAACTGTCAACTGCCGGTGATGGTGGGGAAGCCAGACATCAATCAATCAGGTTTTATCAGACGCTCTCGCCGTCCCTCTGTTGTGCTCATCTTATCATCTGACCCAGTTGTAGCCCTGACTCCAGAAGCCTAAGCAACTTGACGACAAAATATGCGCCTGCTTGTCCGAGATGCACGTTGTTAAGGAGTGGGCGATATTTTTAGCCTCCACGTAATATATTTGCAAATGAACTCTTGCATATTTCAGATGCACACAACCCTATGCTGGGTAGTCTCCTCCACATACAGAAGCGGTACTCGCCCGTGGGAGACCCAATATTTCCAAACCACGCAAGTGTACTTACATACACCACAGAAAAAAAAATCTGCTGCCGTTAACAGTAGGCAGAGAGGCTACCAAAACGAGAACTGGAAAATGCCACTCCAAGAAGGGAAGAATGACAGATGATTGCAACATGAAGTCATGAACACAGTGTTGTCCCAAACAAACAAACTAAACCCTGAAAATTAAAAGCCTTTGCATCTACTTGTATTGACTGTGTCCTGGAGGGGGAGAAACGTGTTCTAACCGTCAGTGTTATTGCCAAATCTCTGCTAGCTGAGCCACCATTTGATGCCTGCCACAGAATTGAGTCCCATAAATAAACTAGTTAAGTAAGGTGAAATTACAACAGCTTAGCGCTTTGAAATGAAGAATTCAAAGCAAATGCCTGTGTCATGAAAGCTGAACGAGAGTCAGGAGAAAGTTGTGCAGTTATTTTGTGGCTTAGAATGTGTACCTGATTTCTCACTTAACTTTTCTTCTTGTTTCTTTTTTTTGGGGGCGGGGGAAGAATTATTTAAACTTTAAGGGATTTTTTTCTAGAATTTAAAACAATAACCTTTATAATAAAATAAAACAAGGTTTTCGTCAATAAGCAATGTCTGTCATCCATCACTTGCATATATTCACTGAGCAATAACCTACTTTAAGAAGCTTTTTTTAAAAGTGTATAATTTATCTATAACATTTAGTCACATAATCACATGTCTTAGTCATGTAATTATGAGTGGCACCACAAAATAAACTAATGCATAATATATTTGGCATGGACAAAAATAATACAACACGAAAAGATCTTGTGCAGTGAGAAATACATCATATCAAAGGATTCTCAGTAAAATCACATGTTCTTAAGTTAAACTATATATCTGTCTTAATTTCCAGTCCCTTTAGACTTTAAACACGTCTGTTTGTTTATTTACTTTGTGGGTGAAGTGGCATGTTTGGAGGTCAGAGTTCAGATTGTGGTAGTGTGTGTGCATCTCAGAGATGAAACTCCAGCCCTCAGGCGTGCTGGCCAACATTTGGGCCATCTTGTCATCCTGTCTTTGAATTTCTTAGCACACAGTAAGTAAATATCCTTATCACACACAGCATTTTTACATTTTGGGTTTATTACATGAAAAACTAAACAAATTTCCAGTGGCAATCTGAAGGGCATTTCTTCTGCACTACTGTAAAATCCTCAAAAAGCTCGTTAACAAGGATTCTTAACCTACAGATATGATGGAACTAACCTCCGACATGTGATGAATTAAAGCCTCTGACTATCATGGGTGACATTTTAGGTGAGACCTCATCTCTAAAAATGATTGATCTATGACACAAGTTTTATGGTTTAGTTATGAATAAGATGTCTTAACTGGACTATATTATAAGACTAAAACCACTTTCCAAATTCGGTAAGCGCAACTATTGCACAAGGGAAAAGTGGATGATACCATGGGTAGCAAATGACCATTTGCAATTAATATTTAGTTTATAGCCTAATACTTTCTGAAATTTAGATACCTTAGGTACTTTCTACATCAACATAGAGGAGTTGAGGTCGCATTAGAACTCAAATACTTGTCACTCAAGCATTTGCAGCCTTTGGCTCTCCAGGTCATTTCAGGCTCCAGCAACTTCAGGACGCTGCTCCCTAAGAAAAATTCATACCCTCCATCAAGAATACAACACTAAAAAGCATAAAATATTAAAATGGGAAGATAGAAGTTCCAGAATAATAAGCAATAAATCGGGCATATTTGCTCCCACCTCTGAATTGTGAATTTATCCTTCATTCAGGTTTAAAGATTTTTGTCAGTTAAGTGTCAAAGAAATTTAGGGATTATTGATGAAAATCTGCACACTAGTTTATGCTTATCAAGTCTTTCATATGCAATATTATGTGGATGTAAATCTATACTAGTAAATCTTCTAATAGAAGCCAATTTAAAAATAATTTTAATATTCTTTTTAAAAAACAAAATATAGCTTCTTAGTTGCTTTCCCAAAAGCTAGGTAAGTGTTACAGCTTTGTATGAACTATTAAGATTACATATATATTCATAAACCTATACATATATATACATATTTATTTGTATTAGCCTGTTGTACAAGCTTTTACATTACAACTCTCTGTGAGCTGTCAATGATAAATCTCACATTACCAAGAGCAAACATCAAATTAAAATCATTCAACATCTTCCAGCAGCTTAAAGAGGGAGCACTTTCACAAATAAAAGTAAGCAGTTTGTAGCAAAATATCAGATGAAATAAAGGCTTCTTTTATATTAAACATATGTTAGCAAGAGCATTGCCCTGCTACATGGAATGTTAGGAGAATACTAAGCAAATGCCACACTGCCTTGTAAGCTATTAGAAGAGCATGGACTCTAAGTTTTGTGTGAACAGTGTCTGAGATGATTAATAGTGTGGTACAGTTTGTAGCTATTAGGCTCTGAACTTCCATTTTTAACATGGTTATGGGATTTATATATAATTTTCCTATATACACAGAGGTAAGCTAATTTATTGCCTATCATTTTAAGAGTGAAGCATCTCAGGGCCGGCTTCATAATATAGGGTCTTTTCTCTGAATTCACTTTTTCTAAATATAAGTCGACAATGATCAGACTTTTGTCAAAATGCTCATTGTAAAGGATTGGCACATCCTCAGTTTATTAGCAAAGTAGAATGCTTTCTCTCTCACAATCTTAGGGACCTATGGCTCTCTTTAATCTTTGCAAATATGTCTTTAAGGGCACTAATCCTTTCAGTTCACTGTTTAGACTTTTTTTTTTTTTATTAAGAATAAGTATTTGCTAACACTAAAATATTCCCAGATAAAGTCCTCTCTCTGGCTTGAAAACTCACAGCAAAAATCTCCTGCATTAGATCCTGGGCACAACACCTCACAGTACTCGTGAAGCAAGCTGGTCCTTGGTGGTACTGATGGGATATGGCGGGCAAAAGGGCAGACAGGGAGGCGTGAAGAGGACACAGTCATCATTTTTTGTTTTAGCCTATAAAATCTTGACTCAAACTTATTGTACCTAATAATTTCCATGCACTCATTTTTAAAGTCTTTCCCAAAGATACATTGCTAAAGCTTTAAGTAATCCGGACTAGACAAGCCTCTACCTTTTGTCAGGACAAACAGGCTGACAGTAGTGGCCTAACACCCTCTCAGGAGAGCCTCTCGGCATTAATATTTAAATCTTACCTATCCCCTGTGATTGGAATTCAGCCTCTACTTGCAAACAAAAACTAAATCAATGTTCTTAGAGTTCAAACTAGATCCCTAAACAGTTTGCCACTCTCTATGCCCTGATAAGATAAACTTTCTTTGACCCAAGAGATGAAGTTGCCATGACAATCAGAGAGTCCACTTTCTATATTGATATTTTGCTGATGTAACAACAAATAGAACCAGATCCTAGTGCCGATAATGGTGATTAATTAATACTAATATTGATCCCTACAAGCAAGAGACAAGGCTATTAACTTGAAGCCTGAAAAGTCAATTGTTACCTGTGGCAGAGATACTAGGAGCTGATTTGGAAACATAATAAACAAATGTGCTATCTTTATGCTAATACCTTTAAAGAGAGAGTTCTCTCCAGAATTCCAAGTATTGCTGCTGTATCTGAGATTATTAATTCAATTCCATTTCAGATTTAAACATACAAAATCATCGAGCAATACATACTTACTGGTTTATCTATGGTGGAAACATCGTGTTTAGCTACTGAAGCCAGAGACCTTTGCTACTATTTATTTGCCGAGAGAATGAAGTGATAATTTTACACAGTGGCAGGCTTTGAATTAGTGGAGGTTTCAAAAACATCAGCTGTGTTCTGAAATGTCACACTAACCCTATGGCATTGAGAAGGCAGCAATCTGTCCAGGGGAATATACCTTGCAGCCTATGACTTCCAAAGGTTACAAATCTACCTATGCTATTAAATAATCATAGGTTGTATTTAAAAGGGAAGTTGTTACTGAAAATATTTATTTCCATATCAATTATGTTAGATGTTTTTTGACACTATTTAACCTTACACCAAAAAACTTTACTTTAACGATAAGACCAAAAAAAAAAAAATAGCAAAAACAAAAAAACCTTGAGTTACATTAAGATTTTACAGTATAAGAGATTTCAGTTCATTCAAAAAGCCATTGCATTTGCTTGAATATTAAAAATAAATAACATAATTACAAAGCAAAATATAAAAATATAATTAAATAATTAGTTTTCTGGTTTAATTTCCTTTGAGCAAAAGTTCCATATGTAAATAGGAGTGTGACTAAATTGTAAACAGCGATCCAGTGCTGATCTGTCTTGCTCACAGAGGTGAGCAGATTCTGTCGAACTCCCAAAAAGCTCCCTTCATCCAGTACTTCAGGTGCAATACTGTTCTGTCTAAACTTTTTCCAGCAGTAATAACTATGAAACAAATAGGTATTAAAGTTATAGTTCTTTTAGAGCATTTGAAGGATGAGAGACTGTGCCTCGCAACCCTCAAGTGGCCTAAGCAGAAGGACGAGAAAGGCCTTGCCTAGCTTCAAACCAGGCCGAGTCAGCTCAACTCACATAAAAAGTTGACTTAATGTCCAGCAGTACCGGATATTGATAAATAGACATCCAGTCCACAGCCTATTGATGGATATTTATTTATTCTACACTTACACAAAAGCAAAGCAATGTGTTTATCGTTGCATTAACCCTTAACATGTAATCAAATTTTAAGTGAGCAGGATTTAAATTGAGGAGAAAATTATCTAAACAGTCATGGTTTGCCTTCATATTTGAATGGCACCAGCCTGAGTAACCCATGGAGAGTCACATAGTATTTTTCTATGGCTACAGTTCTGGAACGCAGTTAGTCAAATTTTAATTTCCCGAGACATATTGGTAATATTTGATGTCTAAACGGACAATGACCACAGAAGCTAATGCTGCCTTCTCAAGACTGGAAATGTTTATGCTTGGGACAGAACACACACAACCCCATAGTTCTTAGACCCAACTGGTAATTTACAGACATTTCAGAATGCTTATTTCTTTTAAAAGGCTGTCGTATGTAACAGGGAACATTGATTGTTCCTCTGACATCATAGTTTTACAAAGGAATTGCTTTAAAACTGGTCAGGAGGGAAGAATGAAAGACACTGTTCCAGTACCCCCAGTCACACAGCCCAATGTTGCCCCGCACGGTGTGCAGCAGCCAGCAATGAAACGGCTGGGCTGTTTGCATTCAGTTTTATTGAACCTTAAAAACCTGAGTTGACGATTATTGACCTTTAATACACAAACTTTCTCATATTCTCATATACCTTAACTCGCAAGTAGTTATTAGTTATCTTCTTAAAATCGGATAAAGCTAAATCTACTAAACAGTTACTCCCATACTTTCTAAAATTTATACAAACCAACATTTCAAATATGAAGGTGAATGAATTAATTTTAAAGTATCTTTGAAGAATGGGTGTTGTTCTGTTTTATTTATAAAACCACTATATATAA